>NC_065509.1:20455503-20700503 GCF_006386435.1 Epinephelus moara
GTGGCATCGTAGGACAAAAAGCCTTGCGCAGACAGCAGAGTTTTTAGAGTATCTAGCGACGAGGTGAATATTTATTTAGGAATCTAAACCATGTTACGATATGTTATAGCTTACCAGTGAGATATAGGTTATCTGTGAGATATATGTTAGGAGTGTTTTATTTCTAATTGTTTTGGTATCATGAGCATTAGCACAGTAATGCTAAAATAACACATTTTATGTGATAGTCATGGCACAGTGCGGCAAATATAGGTTGGTATGATTATAATATATGCGTTTCCAGAGTGTTCTTCCACAAGACACAGGGAAATGAGGAAGTGGGAGAGGGAGAGGAGGAAGACCAGGGAGAGGAAGGGGGCGTGGGGGTAGAAGCGGTGCAGGAACAGCCAGCCGAAGAGGTGTGTCTCGGCTACCCAGAGGGAAGAGGAGGAGGACAGGGTGACAGCCTTCGCAGCAGCACGAGAGGAATCAACAGATTAGGCTGTAGGCTAAGCTAACCATTTAGCTGTAGCTCTGGGATAACGTTAGCTAAGGCTAGGATAACGTTAGCATGTAAATGTAATGTTAGCCGTCACTTGAACTTAGACGAGAGGGAAAACTAGTTGCGAACATGAAGCCAAAATGATTTTAAAATATCAGATTGAATAACCTGTCTAGCAGAAAGCAGGCAACCTCCGCATCCCTTGTGAAATCCTTCTCCTTCAGGAGTTCTTTCCACCTGGAATAAACAACGCCAATATTCACTCGCGTTTTGTCCCGTCCTTGCATATCTGATCTGTTTCTTTTATTTGGTGGCGTGGTTTCCCTCTTACGGGGCGAAACATATGTGTGGTCCTCCATTTAAAGTGCGACAGAATCATAAAAGTACAAAGCAGGTTCACACAGAAGCGCCCCGGATATAGCTTCACCTTAACTGTCTCCAGTGACAGCAGGTTCTAGGTAAACGCGAAAGACAAAGCGTGTATATCCCTTTCGGGCCACTGTATTCAAATATGGCGACGCAAGAAGGCAACCTCCAGCATACTGCGCCCTGCCTCTGTATATATAAAGAAATCATTCTAAGCCTATGAGAAAGCTTCCATTTGTATGTGAATTGCATTACACTTCAGTAAATATATATTTATGAAAGCAATAGTTGATATTTGCTAATAAACAACCACGTAAATTACACATTGTAACTTTAATATTTCTACATCTGTAAAAGTTGGAATGATTCTTAATTCAATAGAAATGGTATAATAAAAACACTGATATTCTTATTTCTTAATGTCTTTATTTTCATTTCAGGTTTGTATACTTACTATTAAATGCACATTTTTTCTTTTTCTTTTTTCAAACTTATGTTTCTAATTTCCAGGTGTGGAAACCTCCTGTGATGGCAGACAGGATGGAGCTCAGTGTTATGGAGCTTTGGGAGGAACTGTGGTCCTCCGGCTGATGGACAGCGCCTCAGAAAAATCTATATACCGATGGTCAAACAAAACAACAACAATACTCAATGGGAGAAAGAATCAAATCATGTCGAACAGGATAGAAAACAGATCATCATTTACTCCCAGTGATGGAACATTTAGGGTCAGTAAGCTGAGCAGGAGTGATGAAGGAGAATATACTCTTGAAATCTATGATTCAAATGGGCGGAGATCAGAGCAGCGGACTCTACAGTTGACTATTCAAGGTAAATAGCTTTTTTACTGGAAAATGTACTAACATTGAAAGACATTCACGTCATTTTCTCTTGCTAAACTAAATATATCTGTATCTCTGTCTGGACTGTTCTGTATCAGAAACTGTATAAAATGTCCAAGATGTTAGTATGAAAAGTCATCTGAGTGTGTTTCCTTCAGCTCCTGTGTCCTCTGTCCTGCTGGTCCCTGAGTGTCTGTCCCAGGGAGAGATGAGGGTGTCCTGCTCCTCTGAGGAAGGGGACAGTCCTCAGTACAGCTGGACTCTGGATGGGCACACACTGACAGACGCTGAGCTCCTCTCTGGAAACACTGAGACCACCAACATCACTCTGAAACAACATGTCTCAGGACAACTGGTCTGCTCAGTCAGGAATAAAGTCAGTTGGATATCTAGTGGTGAGTGAGAAGACGTAAAAGAAAACCTTTATAATTGTTATACTGATGATTATGGTCACTCTGTA
Organism: Epinephelus moara; assembly: GCF_006386435.1. NCBI lineage: Eukaryota > Metazoa > Chordata > Actinopteri > Perciformes > Serranidae > Epinephelus > Epinephelus moara. Next base: position 20,457,653 of record NC_065509.1, read on the forward strand.
CATCAGTCATGGCTTCCTGTTTCTTTGCCCACAGGCTTCATATTCAGTGAGTGCATCTCCACCTCCACTGAGGGTAAGGAGAGTGACATCAACATGTGAACAAAATCCTAAAACCCTGTATTTAAGGTGACATGGAGTGATGACACTCAACTTCAGGTTATCAGAAATGATCAGCATTTATCCTGAGTAACTGAATGTAACTTGCATTAAGTTCACCTCGGGGCACCACCCTTCAAAAAGGGAAATGAAAGCTGATGTATTAATTCAGTGTCAAAATGGAGGTTAGGTAAACCCCTGACTCATAAACAGCAACCATTACTTCTCATACACACAAAGCAAGTAATCAGAATCTTTTTCAGTGTTCACCCTATTGAACTACTAATGATACACACAACTACTAATTATTGAACAAATCCCATCTCCAGGATTGGGATTCTCACCTGTTGTCACTCAACCCTTGTGGTCATCACTGCGAGCACTGGTGATGGTAATGGGAGACTGAACTGAAGTGGCGTTCATTTACCTTTTCAAAGGATGATGTTTTGAGATGAATTTGACACATGTGATTTCTGTTACTCAGTACAAATGTTGATCATTTCTGCTCGCCTGAAGTTGAGTGTAATCACTCTATGTCATCTTACATGCAAGATAAAGCATTTAGCCTTTAAGCTACACACGTCAATCAGACTTCCTCCAGCAGAGATGAGCCCTGGCATTTATGTCAAAACTAACTCTCCTGTCACAGTCTTAACTTAACATCTGATTTTGGTGTCTCTTTATCCAAACAGATCACTCCCTGCTCATATGTGGTGTGAGAGCAGCTGTGGTGATTCTTGTGTTAATTGGGATCTGCGTCTTTTTTGCTTGGAAGAAGAAGAAATACAAGATGGCTGCAGGCTCTGGCGTCTGCTGTAAGAGGGGACATGAAGAGAACTCAGTAATGATGGTTGAAGTGAGAAGTTCTGCATCTGAACTTTACAGTAATGTGTGAAACCAACGCCTTAGTGCTGTCTCTATCTGCTGTGATCAGCCATGTGTCTTTATGGGTGTGAAGATCAAGTTTTGAGTGAAAATTCTCTTCTCTCTTATTCCTCTCTACTTTACTTTTGCCCTCTGCTCAGCAGCTCACTATGAAAACCTTCTTTTAAAAAGCACTGTGAGTGTTTTCTACATTTCAGTCGTTGTGGACGCTGTGACAGAACAAAGGTTGTGACTCTAGTTTTATGATCCTGAGTCAGACTGTTTTCACTCAGTCACTTCACTAGTTGTTGATTTGGTGAAAGTCAGATCCTTTATATCGAATAATTTCAGTGAAAAGACTGTCTTGTTTGGAGATTCAGTGCACCACTGCCTCTGGAGAGTAAACAAGAATCTAGACGCCCACAGCTCCACACACAGTTTATCCTTAAACAGCATGTGATATTGTGAATTAAGCAAATACTGTCATTTAAGTGGTGCAACTCAGTGGTGTGGTGGTAGCTGATGAAGTGGGTGTACTACTAAGTAGATGGGCAGGTTACTGGGGAGGAAGTGGGGATACTCTCTTATATATTTCAATGGCTTTTTGGCTGATAGGTGGGTAAACTGTAAACAGCCAGAGAAAGAGGTGGGTACACTGTATACCTGAGCATACCCTCCACTACACCACTGGTGCAACTAATCTTGATGCCATTTGGAAGTTATTTTGCTGTAGATTTCCACACTCTCATTGCACTATTGCATTACTTTTGTATATAGGTACTTGATGTAGTGACTGTATATATTTAATGTGTGTTTCATAATGTTTATTGAAGCCCAAACTGTAATTGTACAGCATATAAATTAGATGAATAATCCCATATATGATTAAAGGGTTTAACTCGTAAAGACTGAATTATGTAAATAATAGTTTGTGTTTTTCTGATTTAATTAGGCCTATAATTACTAATGCAGGTCTGTTTTGCTTCCATGTTTATGTAAAACCTCTCAAAGCATTTATTATTAAAGGCTTTAATTTAGTTTTTTTCTAGTGTTGTTATTCATTCAAAACCTGTCAATCACTGAGTCATGTATCATCAGTTAATTTGTTTAAGTCCTTGTGTTGACATGTTGATCACGGACTGTACCTTTAATGACTGCAGAGAACTGAATAAAACTTCCAGACTCTTTATCAGAATTAGTCAGTGTGAGGTTTCCCTCTACTGGTTTACAGAGGCGTTACTGTTGCTAATGGATAATTCTGTATTCAGTAAAACTCTGTGTTGACATCATGTAAACATTTCAGGGAAAACAACGATCAATAAATAATGATCATATATCTGTTACTGCCTTCAGAGGCTTCACTGAAACAGCTTCAGCAGATATTAAGTGTAAAATATGACTGTTTATTGCTGCAGGTGCAATGTCAGAAGTGTTTTCATATTTTAGGGCATTTGTCTTTAATCAACAGCTGCCAGTGGAGGGCGACAGAGTCTGAAGAGACCACAGAGACAGAGAGAGTGTGACAAGGGAATGTACAGGTGAACTTTAAAGCAGGAACAGTGCAGAGGTTAGTACAGAGTAGCATGACTTTCAGACCACTGTGGGACAACAGCACAGTGTGAATGTTCATATTTTAGCACCTTTGGATGATATATTGTTGCTTTTTTCTACACTTTATCTCATGTTAAAGATATTTGTGTTTCACGTTAGTTACAAAGACTTCACAGTTGTTTTCAGGACCAATAACATATACAGTACTTTCCTGTGTATATAGATATAGAGAAAGTATTAGTAATGAAATATCTTGTGTCTCAGATGGGAATGTTTCATTTCCCACACAATGTATTGAAAATAAAAAGATGTCAAGCTGTGCACACAGGTATTGTGCCAAAGTTGTAATCTTAATATCCATATGTTCATCTATGTCAAATGTGGAGGATGATTGAACAGGACATAATAGGAAAAAAGGTCTTGTGGCAGAAGCTGTGTTTATGGTTACAACACTGTATGAAAACTATGAAATCTAATTATAAAACACAGAACTTCAGAAACCACTTCGAGATCTCTGTTCAAATTTTAAGTCTTCAGCATCCTTTTAAGGCTTTCAGGCCATCTAGTCAGACTGCTCTCAACATAAATGAGGAAGTGACCAGTTGGCCACAATGATCTACCTCTTTTCTCCTGCTGATCACTAAGAGAAGACATTTCAGGCTGCTCAGTTAGTGTGTGCATGTTTGCTGTTAAATAAAGTAGAAACTTCTGTGTGTAAGCTGCTGACTGGGTCAACAGAGTCTGAGGAGACATGGAAGCTGTAATCAGACTGTTGCTGATGATACTGGGAGTCTCTCATGGTGAGCTGTGACAGTATTTTCAAGTCTCGTTAAAAAGTACATCATCTTCATTGATATGTGTTGCAGCTGATATACTGACCCACACTGGGAAGAATCATGACACATAAATGAATTAGATATTATTAAATATGTTTTTTCAGCTCTGGTCTTCACTTGACTGCCATAGATCTATGATGTTGACACAAGCTGACAGTTTTCTCTGCTCTGATTTTAAGTGATGGTTTGTGTATAACTATTATTTACATATGACAGTAACTTAAAGATTCAGTATTCTAGATTGATTTTATTCTCACTCAGTTACTGAACTTAAAAGGAAGGATTGCAAACACAGCTCAATAACTAAATGTAGCCTACTGCTCAGAGGAGGGAACTTTGTACACAAGTCTTAAGGAGAAATGATTTTCTGTCAGATATTTGTTTTTGTCTCTCCTGCACCAGGACACTTCACTGTCTGCATTGAGAGAAGCATAAATCCCATATTTTTTTTCAGTTCTTCAGTTTTTCAAAAATTAATGGAATAAAATATTATTATTCATAATTTTCTATCTCATTTTTTTTTTTTTTTTTTTGTAAATCTTTTTTTTAACCAGGTGTGGAAACCTCCTGTGATGGCAGACAGGATGGAGCTCAGTGTTATGGAGCTTTGGGAGGAACTGTGGTCCTCCGGCTGATGGACAACGCCTCAGAAATATATAGATACCATTGGTCAACCAAAACAACAACAATACTCGATGGGAGAAAGAATCTGATTGTGTCTAATGAGATAGAAAACAGATCATCATTTACTCCCAGTGATGGAACATTTAGGGTCAATAACCTGAGCTGGAATGATGGTGGGGAATATAAACTTAGAATCTTTTCTTCGAATGGACGAATATCAGAGCAGCGGACTCTACATTTGTCTATTCAAGGTAAATAACGTTGTTTACCAATTGGGAATTTAGTAGCATTGGTAGAGATACATGTCATATTCTCTTGCTAAACTAAACATATATACATATATCTCATATTTATCTGTATCTCTGTCTGGACTGTTCTGTATCAAAAACTGTATAAAATGACCAAGATGTTACATGAAAAGTCATCTGAGTGTGTTTCCTTCAGCTCCTGTGTCCTCTGTCCTGCTGGTCTCTGAGTGTCTGTCCCAGGGAGAGATGAGGGTGTCCTGCTCCTCTGAGGGAGGGGACAGTCCTCAGTACAGCTGGACTCTGGATGGACACACACTGACAGACGCTGAGCTCCTCTCTGGAAACACTGAGACCACCAACATCACTCTGAAACAACACGTCTCAGGACAACTGGTCTGCTCAGTCAGGAATAAAGTCAGTAGCATATCTACCTGTGGTGAGTGAGAAGATGACAATACAAGGACTTGATATTTATTATACTAATGACTATGGTCACTCTGTACATCAGATATGGTTGCTCTGTTTTGTTGCTCACAGGTTTCATGTTTATGACACTGATGATTAACTGTACATCTGTCAGTGATGTGTTTTTTTTCCTCTTCAGGCTTCACATTCATTAACTGCCCCTTACCCTATGGGATGCGCATGTCACAGTGGATATTTTCAGCCAATAACACCCTGTGTATTGAGCCAACAACAGCTCCTACCACGATCCCAGAAACTGAGGCCTCCACTGTGGGTAAGGAGAGTAACACTGGTGTCCATAAACCCCTCAAGTCACATCAGACACTCCAGTCAAACTATGATGAGCCCTGGTACTTAAGTAAGCAAACAATGAACTCTCCTGTCACAGCACTAACTTGACCTGTGTTGTTTTGTGTCTCTTTATCCAAACAGATCACTCCCTGCTCATATGTGGTGTGAGAGCAGCTGTGGTGATTCTTGCATTAATTGGGATCTGCGTCTTTTTTGCTTGGAAGAAGAAGAAATACAAGATGGCTGCAGGCTCTGGCGTCCACTGTGAGAGGGGACATGAAGAGAACTCTGTTATGATGGTTGAAGTGAGAAGTTCTGCATCTGAACTTTACAGTAACGTGTGAAACCAAGGCCTTAGTGTTGTCTCTTATCTGCTATGATTGCCTGCTGCCTTTAATCAACAGCTGCCAGTGGAGGGTGACAGAGTCTGAAGAGACCACAGCGACAGAGAGAGTGTGACAAGGAAATGTACAGGTGAACTTTAAAGCAGGAACAGTGCAGAGGTTAGTACAGAGTAGCTGACTTTCAGACCACTGTGGGCCAACAGCACAGTGTGAATGTCCATATTTTAGCACCTTGGGATGATATATTGTTGCTTTTGTTGTTGGTGGGTTTTTTTGAGACATTTGTGTTTCACGTCAGTTACAGAGATTTCATGGTTGTTTTCAGAACCAGTAACATATCATTGCCTGTGTATATATAATAGTGAAAGTATTAGTAATGAAATATCTTGTGTCTTACATTGTCATGTCTCATTTCCCACTCAGTTTATTGAAAATAAAAAGATGTCACACTGCATATGCACACATTGTGCAAGAGTTTTAATATTAAAATCCATACGTTCATCTTTGTCAAATGTGGAGGATGATTGAGCAGGACATAATAGAAAAAAGAGAGACGACTTTGTGGGAGAAGCTGTGTTTATGGTTTATATAGTGTAAGAAGACTTCACTTCACTTTTTTCTGAGTACAATGACAGAATTTCCTGGTTTTGTATGACTAAATTAACATCTAATCATAAAACACAGAACTTCAGCATCCTTTTAAGGCTTTCATGCCATCTAGTCAGACTGCTCTCAACATAAATGAGGAAGTGACCAGTTGGCCACAATGATCTGCCTCTTTTCTCCTGCTGATATTATAGTAGTTATTTTATTTCCAGGTGTGGAAACCTACTGTGATGGCAGACAAGATGGAGCTCAGTGTTATGGAGCTTTGGGAGGAACTGTGGTCCTCCGGCTGATGGACAACGCCTCAGAAATATTTAGCTACGTATGGTCAACCAAAACAACAGTAATACTCCATGGGAGAGAGAATCGGTTTGTGACTAATGTGATAAAAACCAGATCATCATTTACTCCCAGTGATGGAACATTTAGGATCAATAACCTGAGCTGGAATGATGGTGGGGAATATAAACTCAAAACCTTCAATTCAAATGGACATCCGTTAAAGCAGCAGACTCTACATCTGACCATTCAAGGTATGTAACTTTTCTACTGAGAAATTTACTAACAGTGATAGACATTCACGTCATACTCTACATATATCTCATATTTATCTCTGTCTGGCCTGTTCTGTATCAGAAACTGTATAAAATGTCCAAGATGTTAACATGAAAAGTCATCTGAGTGTGTTTCCTTCAGCTCCTGTGTCCTCTGTCCTGCTGGTCTCTGAGTGTCTGTCCCAGGGAGAGATGAGGGTGTCCTGCTCCTCTGAGGGAGGGGACAGTCCTCAGTACAGCTGGACTCTGGATGGACACACACTGACAGACGCTGAGCTCCTCTCTGGAAACACTGAGACCACCAACATCACTCTGAAACAACACGTCTCAGGAGAACTGGTCTGCTCAGTCAGGAATAATGTCAGTAGTGTCTCAAAAGAAATGAAGATTATTAACTGTGGTGAGTGAGAACATGAGTAATAAACAGTTTGATGATTATGACACTGATGATTAACTGTACATCGTCATTGATGTGTTTCTTTCCCACAGGCTTCAAATTCATGGCTTGCCCCTTACCCAATGGGAAGCACATATCACAGTGGGTGTTTGCAGCCAATAACACCCTGTGTATTGAGCCAACAACAGCTCCTACCACGACCACTGAAACCTCCACTGTGGGTAAGGAGACTGTCAGCATACTCAACCCCAGCACTAATATCACATCCTCCAATCAAACTTAGTGTGAAGGTTCATGGGATTCAGCTTTCAGTGACTGTGGAGAAGTGGCTTATCATTGGTTACAACTAATGCTTTACACACTCCTCCTCATCATCAGTGAAAGCTGAGGTTCACCTGAGAGAAATTATTCAATTTAGGAGACATTTTCAGGAAAAAATGATAAAGAAATGTATAAAATTTGCTTGACAGATTTTGACAATTAATTCAGCATTTTTGTATGTAATGACTCAAGCAATGAAATGAGGATTATTAGTTTTATAGTGAATGACTTTTCAGCATTCATAAGTATTCAGCTGCCAGTGGAGGGCGACAGAGTCTGAAGAGACCACAGCGACAGAGAGCGTGTGACAAGGAAATGTACAGGTGAACTTTAAAGCAGGAACAGTGCAGAGGTTAGTACAGAGTAGCATGACTTTCAGACCACTGTGGGCCAACAGCACAGTGTGAATGTCCATATTTTAGCACCTTGGGATGACATGTTGTTGCTTTTTCCCCCTCCATCTTTCCTTGTTGATCTATACCTCTGACACCACTAAAATGGTTTTTACAGGAATAAAGAGTCACAAATGAAGGTGGTTTTATAGGTTTATTATTGCAAAGACTCTTGGTCTAAGGCATTAAGCGATCAATAACAAAGTCTTTAGCTATATAATGTTGTTCTGCCAGATTATGTAAAAGCATAAATGCAACTGCAGTATTGAATTATACAAAATCACATGTTTGATTAAATTTTCAAGCAATGTGTTTTCAAGTATTTAACTGTTTAACCGTCAGTGGCATTTCTTCTCATGTAACTTTAAGGTTGAACTGAACTTTATTCTCCATTATGTAAATCCAAGACACAAAATTCTACATGTCTTTAATGTATTTTTATACACATGTCTTTTGACTGTTTTGTTTTAATCCCTGAAAACTTCACTGTCAAAAGCAGAATTTAAAATGCAGTTTGATGTGTGTAGATCATTTGTATGTGCTTAACATGGCCTGTTAATAATGCCCTGCTGGTGTGTTAAGGGCAGTTTGTGAGGGTGAGACAGCACCTCAGCCTGAGAATCTTTATTACATTTAACTCATCTTTCATTTACAGAAAAGAAATATCATATACTGATTTAGTCAGAAGTGATGAGATGGAGAGATGTAAACTTAGAAATGTCTCAAATCCTCTTTCAGTAAGAAGGAGGAATGCTTCCCTCTCTCCCACTCCTTCCATCACATACAGAGGCCATCATGTCAGAGGCTAAAAGGGGAAGTAAAACTGATATCACTTCCTTTTCTTCTCACTGTCTATAGAAATATGAATGCAACAACGCTCAGGTTCGCTTGAAGTTTTCACACATTCTCCTCTGAGGTTGATCACTGACAGGACACATTTCAGGCTGCTCAGTGAAGGATATACATGTTTCCTGTTGGGTGAAGTAGAAAAGTTTGTCTTGAAGCCGGTGACTGGATCAACAGAGGCTGAACACAGAGGAGACATGAAAGCTGTGGTTGGATTGTTGTTGGTGATGCTACTCCGAGTCTGTCATGGTGAGCTGTTCAACAACACGTTAATATTTGATTTAATATTATGTGAATACAATGTTTTGTAACTTTTTGTACAGATATTGGTTTCAAGAGTAGTAAAGACACTTTCCTCAGTAATGAGTAATGCAGATCAAATACTACAGGCTGGAGACACCTGTTGGTTCTGAAGAAATGACAGCTTCTTTACATATAAATATCAACTACACTGTTTGAAGCTGATATCAAAGCTTTTTTAAGGTTCAGTCGCTTTCAAGAAAAAGACTAGTTATTTCAAGGAAAATTTACAAATCCAGAGATCAGTTCCTCTTCATTATGCGTGTAGAGTACTGTAAAAACAACAGTCACACTTTTTGGATTAAAGCACGTCATCTCTGACAGTTCAGATAAGTAATTAATCCAATGAACGCTGACTTTCCTGAGGTCATGTGAATGTTTAACAAAAACACTGAATGACATTGTACCCTGTCTTTGTATTTATATCATGCCTGTACTGAAACTATGTTTTCATATCTTTCATATAGTCACTATACAAATGATTTAGAGTTTACTATTTTTGATATCAAGCACATCATTTTATACATTGTCCCCAAATACAGCCTGATACATTTGGTATCAGTGGGACAGTTGGAATCTCTGCTATGACTTAAAGTTAAGGTCTGTGTGAGAGGAAAAAAACACAGCATGAGTTGGTGATGACTGGATGAGATTAAATGAAATTAAAAAAATGTATTGCCGCATGAACCATCTGTTAGCAACTGTTCTGCAGTTACAGACCTGTGTAACACTCAGCTACACAACAATAAATTACTTTTAATAACGTGGTCTGAGAGACAAAGCTGCACCAAAGCCACTATTATTTTTATTACTTTGTTTTTTTGTTTGTTTGTTTGTTTACAATATTTGCATATGCTTAAAATCCTACATCGTTATTCCTTTTGTAGATATTAAATAATCAAAATTGTGATTTTTTTCAAATTAAATTTTTTATTTCCAGGTGTGGAAACCTCCTGTGATGGCAGACAGAATGGAGCTCAGTGTTATGGAGCTTTGGGAGGAACTGTGGTCCTCCGGCTGATGGACAGCGCCTCAGAAAGATCTGGATACAAATGGTCAACCAAAACAACAACAATACTCAGTGTGAGAAAGAATCTGATTGTGTCTAATGTGATAGAAAACAGATCATCATTTACTCCCAGTGATGGAACATTTAGGATCAGTAACCTGAGCTGGAATGACAGCAGTGAATATAAACTTACAATCTATGATTCAAATGGGCAGAAATCAGAGGAGCGGACTCTACAGTTAACCATTCAAGGTAAATAATTTTTTTTACTGGGAAATTTATTAACATTGATAGACATTAATTTCATATTCTATTGCTTAACTACATCTCATATTCCACATGTATCAGTATCTCTGTCTGGCCTGTTCTGTATCAGAAACTGTATAAAATGACCAAGATGTTAACATGAAAAGTCATCTGAGTGTGTTTCCTTCAGCTCCTGTGTCCTCTGTCCTGCTGGTCTCTGAGTGTCTGTCCCAGGGAGAGATGAGGGTGTCCTGCTCCTCTGAGGGAGGGGACAGTCTTCAGTACAGCTGGACTCTGAATGGACACACACTGACAGACGCTGAGCTCCTCTCTGGAAACACTGAGACCACCAACATCACTCTGAAACAACACGTCTCAGGACAACTGGTCTGCTCAGTCAGGAATAATGTCAACAGTGTCTCAAAAGAAATAACAATATCTGACTGTGGTGAGTAAGAACATGAGTAAAAAACAGTTTGATAATTATGACACTGATGATTAACTGTACATCAGTCATTGATGTGTTTCTTTCCTTCAGGCTTCATATTCATTAACTGCATCTTACCCAATGCGACACACATATCACAGTGGGTGTTTGCAGCCAATAACACCCTGTGTATTGAGCCAACAACAGCTCCTACCACGACCACAAAAACATCCACTGTGGGTAAGGAGACTGTCAGCATACTTAACCCCAGCACTAATATCACATCCTCCAATGAAACTGTGACTCCCCCCAGCAATGATGGCCCATGGTATAGTAAGTGAAAACAAACAGTTGATAGTCATTTCCCCCTTTTTTCTTTGTCTGTCTCCAAAAAACCACCTGTAGTGACTGCTAACATTAAAATATCTGTGTCTCTTGTGTTTTTTTGTTATCGAAACAGACAACTTGCCGGTAATGGCCGGGGTACTCTCTGCACTGGTGCTGCTGTTACTGATCGGCGTGGCTGTCATCTGTTCTCAGAGGAAAAAGAAAAACAGCAAACCTAAAGGTTCAAAACAAAACTTCCTTTTTTCTAACCCATTTCTGTATTCACAGTTTCTCTATTCACAGATTCAAGAATAGTCTGACATTTTGAGCTGTGCATGTAGGCTACTTCTTGCAGAGAGTAAGATGAGAAGCTTCAGGCCATTGTAATGTTTGTCAATTAGCCATGAAGCTACTGTTAGCCAGTTAGCTTCAGTAGAAGGGGTCAGCAGCTAACTTTGCTCTGACCAACAGTAACAAAAACCACCTACCAGCAAAGTCTAAAACTCCTTAATCAATGCTTTATCTTATAAAATAGAAAACTTTAGAGGTAGATTTTTAAAATAAATTTTGGACAGTCGGGTTGTCTGTTTTCCCCTGCTCTTCCAGTCTTTGTGCTAAAGCTAACCATCTGCTAGCATAATGGTAGCTTCTCATTAACTGACAAACTTCATAGTGAAATCTTTTTTGTCTTACTGTTGTCGGGAATGTATTTCCCAAAATGTCAAAAAAAAAACTTTTTTGTAACGATCCCGAACACTTAGTGGCAGATTAAGTATTCAGAGCTCATTTTAAATAATAAATTAATGATCTTTTTTATATGGATTCATCTGCTGATTATTTTCTCCATTAATCAGTTAATAGTTTTGTTTGTAAAAAAATGTGAAAATAGTGAGAAATGTTCGTTACAATTACCTAGAAACCAAAGTGACACATTCACAATGTCTGTTTTGTCCACTGAACAGTCCAAATTATAAAATGTTTAAAGCTTAATTAAATTAATTTACGTGAATTAAATGATCTGCTACATTTTATGTAACAGTAACTGTAACAAGTTGTTGAATCTGTGAAGGTGGAACCATTAAAGATTTCAACATTAGCCTACTTTATCATCAAATAGTTACAAACATATTTCTGTCAGTTTACTAAATGGTAAATTAAGTCATTATTTGTATCAAATGTTGGCTAGTTTAATCTATATCATAACATTATCTTACTTTGAAAAGTAAAGTTGAAAGTAGAAAGAAGCATTTAAAGAAAATACTTAAGTTAAGCTCAATTACCCCAAATTTGTACTTAAAGGAATACTTCATCCACAAATGACCATTTGTAAATGTCATGCTGTGTCACCTTCTTCCTCCACGCAAAAACTGCAAACATATTGATTTATTGATTGATTGGGGACCACGTTTAACAGCAACAAAACTTTCTCAAAACATCTGTTTAAAACTCTCACACAACACCTGCAGTATAATCCAAGTCTCATTAGTCCACTTGTATGCTCAGTACTTCCCAAACACATGCTTTTACACTGAAAACCCTCAGCAGCAGAGTCCTGCTTTAAAGAGAGCAGAGATAAGTTTCACTCTCAGTTCAGTTTAAAATACTAAGGTTTTCTTTCCCACAAAATGCATGTGTTTGGAAAGTACTGAGTTTACGACATATTGCACAAGTTGTGGGAGAGTTTGTAAATGCATGCTATGAATTAGTTTTGCTGTTAAGCTTGTCCACAGTCAATTGATAGATATATCAATGATATATGTTTGCCATTTTTGGTGGAGGCATGCAAGAAAAACAAAATCTTCTTCACAAATTCAGGGTAGCACAACATGACTAATTCATGTACAAATGGTCATTTTGTGGGTGAAGTATTCCTTTAGGTAGAGTACTGAAGTAAATGTACTCTGTTACACTCCACCACTGCAAACACTGAGTATATTTTGTTAAATTCGATGTTCTTGTGCCACTTCTTCCTGTCATTCTGCAGAAGAAGACGACCAGGAGTTGACCTATGCTGATGTCAGGATCGTGCAGCGGCAGGGGATGCAGATGCAGCAAAGGCAGGAGACACAGGTGGAGTACGGCGAGGTCAAGTTCTCAGAGCGACCTCGGCAGCCCGTAGAGCCAGCGGGAGATGACTGTATGTACGCCAAGGTCCGTAAAGCCAGGTGATTCAGGGTGTTCAGTGTTTTCACAAAGACTTCACCGCACCACTGAAGATGGAGGAGGTGTTTGTCCAGAGGCCAAATACTGTAGTTGTTCATCTTAATTTAATGTGATGTTTAATAGCAAAAATGTAAATAGATATTATTATTCACCATTTTACGTGTACTTCTGTGTTGACTGTGCATCAAAGTATCATCTCCATCATTTGCATCACAATGTGACCATTTTTTAATAGACTAGTTTTTGCGGACTATTTAATATGTTCAAGAAAAACAAGACTTTCAATATTTTTTAAATGTGTGCCACAGTTTTTATTCTACTATCTTTATATTTAGATTATGTTGTACTTCTTTTTTTATTGGCTCGGTTTTTATTTATGAGCATATCTACTTTTATTTGGTTGTTAAAATGCTGCAAACTCGCAATAATACTAGTATGAATTTTAAGAATAACAGTATGTTTGGTTTTTATCACTCTACGGTGATTGGCAGGTGTCATCAGTACGTTTATGTTGGTCTGTGTTTCAAAGGCATCAAAATTGGCTACATTTAACTTTATTTCAGACTTATAAGCATTTACTTAGATAACAATGTATTTATTAAATAGACGTGGGTGGGTTAATTGAGAGTTGGAGTATATCAAATAAGTATGCTCCTATGTTAGTGTACATTTATTAAAGGTTCGGTGTGGTGTGTGGGAGTTATTTCAGATTTGATCATGCTACCTTCCACTGGCTGCCTTGCCATAAGATAAGCTTGTAGAGAAATGTCTTGCCTCTCAGGAAGCTCACAGTAACCACGTATTTGTTTCCATGATGTAAACACTTCTGCTTTTTTCTCCAGCATGTGCTCTCAGTCTTGCAAAACTGTCTTATCAGTTACAAGGGGTGTTTTTTATTATTACCTCATTATATGTGTGACAGTTTCAACAGTTCAGTTCCCCCTTAATGCAATCATACATAAGGATGGGCTGTGCAGTGTTAATCATCCTTACTCTGATATAAAAAAAAAAGTAGTGAGGGAATTTATCTTTTTCAGTAGATGCAGAGACAGATAACACACAGTCTAATTATATTATATCTTAGACGAAGCCTGCAACAGAACATGCTGTTGCTCAGGGTTTCAATTTAGCAGCAAAGGAGCTGAATCAAAAGGGAGAACTGGGAGGGACACATTTTAAGGAACTTACCAACTTTGCACACTCTGAGCAGTCAGTGTGTCTATCTTTTAAGATCAGATTTTTTTCTCATTTTAGATGATGTGTTGATTTTAATCATTTAGAATTTGTGTAATTCTGAGCTGCAGCTTTCAAGTCTGGAGGTGGAACTATTCTGCATTGTGGATATTTATGCTAATTGTTTTTGGGTCAATAGAAAGTCAGCTGAACAACAAGTAGATCAATATGTAATTTATAGCGTTTTTCGTGCCTTAGGCAGGTAAGTTAGTCAGACTTAGACAATAATGCACAAGAAAATTTAATCTTTTATGTATTGACACTGACCCTTGGAAATGCTGTTTTCTAACCCTACTGTGAGACCACATCATACAGTACTCGTTGAATTATTCTAGTAACAAATCTAAATACCCCCCAGACTCTTGGCTTTCCTGCCTCCTCGATAATTGGTGCTTGTAACTCGCAGCTTTTAGCTCGTAACTTGTAACTTCAGTGTCACATGCACAGATAGGGACTTTCTGCGTCCTTCTCTCATCCTGTTGAAAATATCACATGTGCAAATTGCATCTGTGTGCACAAAACCTTTTCACACAATCACACAATATATCCACAGCTGCTAAACTAAACTACTTGTGAACATCATTTCACAAGCTCGAAATATGAATGACGCTTATTTGCTTTCATAGTTGTGCTCAGCTGCAGAGGATGTAGTAATATACAGCAAGGGCAGAAACAAATGGTTCAACACTTGAAGGCATTAGCAAGTGGAATGAAGTCTTGCATTAAGTTATTGCTTGTTGAAGCCCTAATTTTTCTAGGTTGAATTCTTGACTCTTAGAGACAGAAGAATGTACAAACAAAGCATATAATAGTAAATATTTTGGAGAAATAACGTTTCATATCGAGTGCTCCTCGATGGTTTTCTGTAGGCTGCCATGGAAGTTAGCATTGCACTGGTTCCCTTGTCAAAAAGCCTGTTGGATGTTGGATAGGCCTAATGTTGGATTATTGCTGAAAATAACCTCTGCGGAAAACAAATATTTACTTACATGTTTTGTTCAGCAAGATAATCTCCACAAATGACCATTTTCAAGATTATTGAAGCCTAAATGTAATCGCCAGGGGTAAAAAGCTAACGTTAGGCTATCAACAAGCTACGCTATGGTAGCATGACTAAACGTCACCACCCTAGCAACACTGTAAAGCCGTGTTCGGCGCGGCTTAGTGTGATGATGACCTGTAGTCTCATTTAGCCACATGTTGGCAACCACCTTTGTTAAAATATGTCGAAGCTTCAAAGTTCACAAGCGGGGTATTCACTGACATACTTTAACTTCAAGCACCTAACCAAAAACCCACTCAAGAAACCCACTGACTTTGAGACGAGGGAACCACGAGTGGTAAAATGCTAACTCATTTCCGGGTTTTAAGACTCATTACTGGTGGACTCAGTTGTCAAAGCTGTAATCAGATGCTGTTGCATGTGCCAACAGCCTTTTGATATGGGCGTGGACTAAGTTAGAAAGTGTACAGCCAAACCTTTGACCCTCAGGCAGAGCACCCTCCTTTTCTCACCTCAGTATCAACATCTAAAAATGGTTTGTAACTTCAGCTTTAACCGAAATAACTTCTTTACAAAGCAGCCATTATCAATTTGTTTTTCCGATGGTAATTTTAGTGAGATTAAATTTTTATAGGTCATATGAATCCATGTGCTTTTAATTCTTTATTTGCTTTGGATTTAATTGATTCGCGTGGTTTGATAGCTTGAGGTTAAAGGTTGATAACCATGGACTACCATTCAGCTGATTCACAGAGCCATAAAATCGGTGTTTATGGTTCATAAGAGTTGTAGTGTCCTTAAACAACCGCCTGAGAGCTTTTTATTTAGTTGAACCCACACAGTCGAACTTCTGACCGACATAATCTACTGAGCAAATAATTGACAACACGAATGAAGTGCGATAAAACTGCTCCAAAAATCCAGAATCCTTTTGCCATCTTGTCAGCCAGCCCTACTTTGTTCAGTATGATGATTAAATGGGAACCAAAACTGTCTAGTATTTTGCAGCTTTTAGCCTTTTTAATATGTGAACAACATTGAGGTTAGAGTGCTGCACCTTATCTCTTGATAGGTTTGATCGAATCATAACTACAGATTTTTTTTTTTCCTCATAAAAACCACATGATTTTATCAGTGTTGTTACACATTCATGTGATGTTATCACGTAAGGTTGAATTTAGGTAGCTATAAAACCAAGACTGGCGCTGATTCTTCAACCCTGAGCACGCCAGTTTTACATTAAAGATATCCATCAGGAGATTTAGGATTTGATTTTTAAAAAATTTGTCAGCTATTTGACAAAAAAGTCAATAGTTTGATTCGAAATTGTTGAAGCGTTGAAGTGTAATTTGGTATTTATGCAGTACAGATGTTTTCTGTGGGACAGTGTGAATGTTCAGAAATGCAGTGTTATAAAAATGTATAAAAAAGATTTCTGTGAGGAGATCATCCCGCAGTCTGGCCTTTTTTTTTTTAAATTTGTATTTCAATATACAATTATGGTACAAGAAGCTTCTCAGGTTGTAATTTCATTAAACTCAAATGTTAATTAAATCATTTTGTGGGCAGGTAAAGCTCTATACCACTGCTGCACTTTCTCATTGGTGGCATGAACTTATCAAGAAGCTTTTCTCTGTGGAAATGTTTAAGATGATTGTGGTGCAGTGAAAGCAGATACACTCACAGCTGGTCACTGTGGGTATATCACAGTGCTAATGAACAGAAAATGCAAACCAGATCGATAAACCTGTGGACTGAGAATGCTTTTTATATAATGTGCAGGAAAAGCAACATAAACTTCAGCGTAAACTTATAAAAAATGCAAACACGCTGTCAAGATTGTGTTGAAAGAGAGATTATGGGAACAACACACACTGATATACGCATGAGTTGTACAAAGTTGGTGGAACAGTGGTTTACTTTGAAAAGACAGCTTTAGCAATCCTCGGTTGACTGTGGTCAGTACTAAATTTACATTGCTACATTTGCAGCTTTTCCTTCCTCTTCTTTTAAAGTGACACACGAACAGGAACAATCCGAATGTTTGAACATTTCTAACATGCACAGGGTTGTACTGTAGATACTTTAATGTTTTAGACATGCATACTGTAAGTCCCAAAAGACTTAAAAAACGAACTTTTTCACTTGAAATACTCAGACAAAGTTAAATGTTTGCATTTAGTGGTTCATGTTTTTAGACCATGACTCATGTGGCAGCAGTTTTTCAGGAAGTGGCTAAATACTTATGTCTGAGCGTGATATTTCAGTTCCTTGCTGTTATCTCAATGTTTTTGCTAAAAAAAAAAAATTAAAAAAAAAAAGCATTTTAGTTTTTTCATGTCATGTTTGCACCTTCAACAGAAAATGCCAAGTGATGACAGTTGTTTTTGTTTTTTTTTAAATCAAAATGTCATTGCTTTCACTCCTGTTTTTAAAAAAAATATTTCTGTACATTCACCACTTCCATTATGCCATACACAGCTGCCTTCCCCTCCCCAACTGAAACCCATTAGTTTATACTTTTCAATGGTCTATTCCTATGATATATCCTGCAGCTACATTTCAACAGAAAGAACATTAAATGCTTGTTTAACTTTGGCATTATCTCTTTAAAGTGTTTTTTTTACTCTTCTTTCCTTTGTAAGTAACAAACATAATGCTCTCTGCTCTTTCTCTGGTTCCTGTAAGTCAAATGCAAATAAAGAGATGAGTTAGTATCATTTTACTACCCTTCTGTTTTTATGCTCATGTTTGATTTCAAGATGCATTTCCTCATGCAGTTAAATCGAATTGGAGTTAGGGCAAGGGTAACCTGAGGTTGCAAGCGACTCTTTAGCCTCTATCCAGAGGCTGCCTATGTCTGTCTTTGACAAACAAAAATATGGAGACGATTAATGGTTATTTCTTTTCAACATTTTAATTTTCAGTTATCATTGTTGTAGGCCTTAAGTGACTTTGATTTTCTCCAGTTGTAAAAATGTGTGGCCTTTACACTAAATTAAAAAAAAGATTTTGTCAGCTAAAATGTGCATCATAAGTCTCCGGCCTGGCGCTTTTTCTTCTAAATTGGCAAATCTCAAAAGCAGTCCTCAGTCTCCCTACTAGGCTACCTATTGATTCCAAATCCAAAAGAGGAAAAGCCTTAGTGAAATGGACATGGACAGATGTGTTGGTGTCATCGCTGGTGTCAAAGTTTAAGCACTAAATAATCATAAATAGCCCACTGCAGAGTCGTGACTTTGCCATAAAACATATTAATGAATGGTCAGTCAGGCGAATTACTAGGCTGTGTCACCTTATTTATAAGGCACAAATGTGTTTTGTGACTCTAGATTTGTTACCCCCCTCTTTACATTTAAAGGTTCGTTCATTTCCATAACCGCTTATCACGTTGGGGGTTGCTGGAGCCTATCCCAGCCGACATTGGGCGAGAGGCAGGATACAGGGTCCAGGGACAGGGCCAACACACGCCTGGCAGGGCCAGCACATAGAGACAGACAACCATTCACACTCACATTCACACCTACAGGCAATTTAGAGTCACCAATTAACCTGCATGTCTTTGGACTGTGGGAGGAAGCCGGAGCACCTGGAGAGCACCCACGCTGACACGGTGAGAACATGCAAACTCCGCACAGACTCTGCTCCCCCACCCTGGGTCAGAAACAGGACCCCTCTTGCTGTGAGGTGACAGTGCTAACCAGTAGGGCTGCAACTAACGATTATTTTCATTGTCGACTGATCTGTCGATTATTTCTTGGATTAGCCGACTAATCATTTTATCGAAAAAATGTGTTAAAATGTTGTAAAATGTCAATCTGTCTCTCCCAAACCCCAAAATTATGTCATCTAATGTCTTGTTTCGTACTCACGCCAAAGGGTTTTAGTTCACTGTCATGGGAGAGTGTGTAAAGCTGCCAATATCTGAACGTAAGAAGCTGCAGTAAGAGTATTTTGGGGCACTTTAATAGTACTTTTCTATGAAAAATTACTCAAACCGATTAGTCGACTACTAAAATAGTCACAGATTATTTTAATAGTCGATTAGTCATCAATTAGTCGACTAATCGTTGCAGCCCTACTAACCACTGCACCACAGTGCCGCCCATGTTAAAGGTTGCTGACCCCTAATCATTAGGGGGGCAAGTTTAGGCCTATTTTCATATTAATGCATACATATTTGACCACAGATGGACAGACGCATTGTCACTTTTATCAACCATGGTTAAGACAAATTTCAACATCCTGATAAAGAGAGAAGGACTGAAATGCTTTTTCATTGTTGCTTTAAACTACAATTCTTAATGAAATTTGACAAGTGACAAGTTATCAAGTGAATCTTTGTTCTTAAAATCAATATCCTTGTGCTGAAAATGATCCATATTAACACATTAAAGTCCTGTAATTGGCAAACGGCCACCAGGGATGATCAGTGCGACAGATATGTAGTGCTTCTCATTGTGAAAGGCAGGAAGTACAGCATTATGACATCATGTTGATGTGAATCATCATCATCATTCATTCTGTGGTAAACTTATAAAAACAAAACATGCTATGTACATATTTCACGCTGTGTCAGTCTTCCATGTGAAATCCACCTAGTACTCCTCTGATACTGTGTCGGACAAAATGTTGCTGCTGGGGCTGGTGGTGATGTGGGTGTCAGTGGGTCCGCACAGCGCAGGCGGGGTGGGTGTAGTTGTGGAGGCCTGCTGAGAATGCTGCAGCTTCTTCCGGTTTATCTTCCTCTCTTTGGCACGTCTGTTCTGAAACCAGATCTTCACCTGAGATATCAACACCAAAAATATATTTGTTAAGTATTTAGATCAGAAATAGCAAAAGACGAAATGTTCTAACGCTTTCCTTGGATCTATATCTTGGGCCTTTGCTATCAAGTGTGATATCTTTGGTGGTTGGTGACATGCAGTGAATCAGCTGAACATTCTCTCGCCTCTGCTTTAACTATTTATTGCTAAAGTTTAGTAATTTCCTTTTTGCTCAGAATGACTTTGCTGCACTCAGCTGTGGGTTTGACAAACAGAGTGAGCAGGCGGATAAAACAATAATAACAACAATAATAGCATCGCGAGAGAGTTGCACTCAGTTGTGGGTTTGTCGAGCAGAATAAATAGGCGGATAGAACAATAATAACAGAAATGATTGTGTACTGAAAGAGAGGCAGGGTTTCACCATTAACACTACTTATGCGAGATGTTTTGTTTGGCCACATAACATTATGGTTTATAGAGGTTTCTGCTGTTTCATCTAAAGCTGGTTTCTCAAAATGAGAATGTTAAAGAACTTTCTGCTGATGTGTCCGGAGTTAGTATTGATATCTATATTCATAACAATAAGAAAAATACAGCACCAAGCAACTACATGGACCAATAACTGTACTTTGAGGAGCGGCAGTTTTATTTTCTAATATCACTAAAATATCAAATAATGTAAATCACATGAAGAAAGCCGACCTAACCCTTTCCTAACCTCTGCCCACTACCACCTCACAAAAACATAAAGCAGAAACAAAAGGGATCAACCCATTGTTACACCTCATTTCATGAAAAGGAGGAACTCCCCTTGCAGTTCCTCTGAGTTACTGGCAGTCTATTTATTATTGTTTTCCAGGCCCAATTTTAAAGTGAGCCTACGTAACTTTTGAACTTTTTTAACTTTCATGTCTAATACAACACACCCTTGTGCAACCCAGTGCCGTCAGAGGTTTTTGTGTAACAACCTTACTAGAGCTGGTACGACCACCAGCTTGTGGTGCATTTACAAACACAACATTTACAGTAAAACTTGTGGCTGCTGTTCAGCAAGAGTAACACAATGGGAAGAAAAACAATGTTTTAACTCTTACATTTGGCTTTTCCTGAAGCATTTTCTCACAGTATCTTTCAGCAGACGTAGTTTGCAGGAAGGTCATAATAATGTGTCTACACAGGAGGCAATAGAGTGTTGCAGGATTGAGTCCTAAAACCTGTAAATGAGTTAGCATTTTAGCACTCCTGTTTTCCTTGTCTCACAGTCAATGAGTTTGCTGAATGGGTTTTGGTTAAATTAAGAGATTTTCACATTCTGTTCCATGACATAAAATATGTCAGTAAATACCCCACTCATAAATTCTGAAGCTTTTAGGTTTCTTAAAAAAGATGGTCGCTAACATGTGGCTAAATGAGACTACAGAACGTCACCACATTGGACACAGCTTTACAGCCTTGTTGTGTGGTGATGACGAAATAATGCAACCATGGTGTAGTTCATTTATAGCCTAACATTAGCTTTTTACTTCTGGCAATAGCATTAATGCTTAAAAAATCATAAAAGTGGTGTTAATTTCTGCAATAACCCAAAATCCAAAAATTAAATAGGCTTTTTGTTGAAGGAACCAGGGCGATGTTAACTTCCGTGTTGGCCTACAAATAACTATGTGGCTCTCACCTGATTGATTAATGCTCCCTACATGGGTCCTAGTGTCCCCCTGCTACATTACAGTCCCTTAAATAATGACTTTCTTTAACAATGTTAAAGAGTTTGAGTTTAATTTTTCCTCTACATTTGCTCCTGCCTATTTCAAACACTAGTGCAATGTCCGTTCAAGAACTGCTCATACAAACAACTTCACACTTGACGCAACTCTTCCTTGAGTCCTGAGCAACACCCCTACCCTGACGTAGCTGCGTCCTCTAGCAGTGCTACAGTATATGCATCATTTGGGTGAAAAAGCTGACACAAACATTTTTGGCCTCAATGAAATCATAGCCCGTCTATTTCCTGGAACAAAAGAGTTCATTCTGAAAAGTTGCATCACTGATGCTTGAAATGTTTGAGTTTGTCATAATGTAACATCTCTGGCCTTTCTTTCTTCCTCTGTTCTTCAATATACTGTAGTGGGCAACAGATGGCGAGCTGAATCCAGCATACCTAACAGTTAATAGGGTCCCCACTCATATCCCTACACAGTGTGTTCTTCTGGCGGTACTAATGCACTACTAATATGTCCCTGTAGATCTCAAGAGCTCACACTTGACACTGCACTTCCTTGGGTCCTCAGCAACTTGCCAAGTGTGAAGTCGATCAGATGAATGGTTGTCCAAAAAATCAAAAGAGAAGAGGCTCCTTCCATTTTGGTTGGATGTCCTGCTTTCATTTGTCTACCCCTTACTTTTCTACCTCTAACTTTAATTTGCTCCAGTCTCACCTGTCTCTCAGAAAGGCTCAGTGCCATCGACAGCTCAGTCTTCCTCCTCATGGTGATGTAGCGGTTGTACTGAAACTCCTTCTCCAGCTCCAGGCGTTGCTGGTCAGTGTACACAACCCTGTACTTGTCCTTAGTGCGAGTCTTTGCTCCTGGATCACACAGAAATAACCCTGATTTAGTAAAACAATAAATACAAGCTTAGTTGGGTTCAGTGAATGTAAGTAAGCAGGCGTGTTAAACGTGATCATAATGTCAGTGAGTCACGTGCACTGTGAGCCAAACAGATGACTAATGTGTGTGCGTCTGGTGCCACGTTCAAGTTCAGGCGCCACTTAAAGCCTCATCAACTCTATTAATCACACTAACTAGAACTAATGTAAAGACTTCCCACTGCGTTGCATCAGTGGTTCCCCTTATCACCGTGAGTGATGTTTACATAGGTGTTTACACAGGCAGCTATTCATTGACATGCATGTTCACACACGTACACACACACTCTTAGGAAAAGGTGAGTCAGAGTTATTGATCGGGAATCTTGACTGTGTGACAGCATCGATCGAGGCAGACCAGTAAGCAAGCAGGCCTGAGAGTGTCGCCTTTAGTGGAGATTCGGTTTGACTTCTGCAGACTTCCTGTAGTGCTGGTGTTATCTCGTCAGGCTGTCACCCTTTCGCACCCACCCAGTGGACAGAGAGGGTGGGGAATGACATTTCTGCAGACTTGTCGGCCGCCACTGTTAGCTTTGCATTGACATCTCAAACCATGCTGGCGGAAGGGAGAGGCGAAAAGCTTGATGAATGTGTGTGTGCAGTCAGTCTGACTTCACTCTGTGTGCATGTTGAAATTGTTCCTGCCTATGAATGTGTGTTTTACCATATCTGTACACCCACTCAGCAAATGGCTTTTAGCTTGTCATCATCATGTGATTGCACCAATACTGATGAAGTGATGTTAGTTTGACATCCTTAATGTTAGAGTATGGTTAGACCTATGTCATGTTTGATTTGTGATCAGCACCAAAAATTTTAATTATTTTAATAAATAATTATATCTTTACACAGACTATTTATGATTGGCCAATACAGTGCCTACATGTAACCATGGTATCCAGTATGTAATCCCACCTGTGGCGGATGGTCTGATGGGCTCATGTGGTTTCCTCCTGGAGCTGAAGGGGTCCTGTCCGGTGATGAAGTTGTACGGCGTGAACGACCCTCCTCCAGCGGCGGTGGGCGTGCCGCTCAGCTCCGGGGAGCAGAAGCTGACCTGCCCGGCGCTGGGGCTTGACCCCGGGAAGCTGTACGGATACTCCTCCCGGGGAGCGTAGACGGAGTTCCAGGCGCTTGTCGACGGGTCACCGACTCCCGGGACGTGATGGTAACTGGTGTAGTCATACGGAGGCGGGAAGTACTGACTGTTCAGTGACAGCGTCTGAGCCGGGTGTCTGGCCGACTGTGAGTTGGGGTACATACCGGTGTCCTCGTGCGACAGGTAGGGTGACTCTCAGGTAAACCTCGGTGAATCAAACTACCGGGCGCATGATAGGCCTCCTTGTTTACTCCCAGCAGGCTCTGCTTTCACATCAGTCTAAGGTTCGGCTACCTGTGCACTAAGACTACACACACCTTTATAGATTTACTGCCGAGGAGTTCAAAAGTATCATAGTGACGTCACCTTTTACCTGAGACCCACCTGCCTGCTCGTCTTGGCGACGTGAGGGCATTGACCTAGGTTTACCCATCCTGCCCTGGTGGATCATTCTGATAGGGCCATCATGTAAGGTGTGCGTGAGGTGTAGCCTACATGTGCACGTGCATCATGTGATATTCAGCATAGAGATTGTAAATAGAGATATGAGCAGGCTCAGTGGTGGTAATATATTTTTTTTTAAGTATTACCACAATGAAAAGCATATTCACAATTGTACCTCATGAATATTATAAGCAAAATGAAAAGTGAAAGTATTCATTAGGCAGGTCAGAAGGTATTTCATAAATGCAGAGGTCATGTGTCCAAATTGCCCCATATACTAATTTGCATATTTATCATATTATTTAACTTTTGAATTGTATTTTCTATAAATGTTATCTTCTTACATTTTTTATTATCATTATTATTATTTTTACAACATTGTGAAATATGTGCAATAATTTTTAGAAACATTTACTCCTATTTATTGTATTTATTTATTTTTTTTTGCCTTAAAAAGAGTTAAAATTTAAAATATTCATACTAAAGAAATATCATAACTAACCTTAAGAAACCTAGCATGTGAAATATATGTGTATTTGTAAAGTATAAACACATTTTGATGTCATACAACCCCCTTAAGTTCCCAGAATTATTACAGAGAACATGATGATATGGTAGACATAGGGCGCCTGTCAGTTATATAAAGTATATTGCATTAAAGTATTTTTGTTTCTGTTATCAGATTATCGTAACTGACACATTGACACATGGGCACAGTTTCTTCTTGCTGCAGCTATATTGAGGTTAAACTAACCTTAATGAATTCATATACAGATCAGTAGTTTAAAGTGACATATTTTCTAAGATAAGCTATATTTGAAATGTCAAATGTAAATGTATAAAGCAGGAACTGGCCCCGCCACATAGATGTTTGAAAAGGCCTAATATTTGCCTGCGAAATGTAGTGGAGTAGAAATACAAAGAGAAGAGGCATAACATGGGAAGATGCAAGTAAAGTACAAGTGTATCATAGCTGTACTTTTGTAAAGGTAATCAGTTACATTTCCCCAGTAAGAAGACATAATGTACTGCATGCTCATCAACAACAAGTGCTAAGCACAAATTAGTGGTTCCTCTAACATGCTTCCCTCCACTGGCTGTTATTTTTAAACAAAAGATATCATCAAAAAACAACACAGCTTCCTCTTTTTATTCTCTTAACAGACAGTTAGGTTAGAATGCAGGAAGACAAATTTGATATGATTTTATGATATTATTATTTAGGGGACAGTGAGGTGAGGAACCCAGAGGACACATATGCAAAAAATGAGCTTGTAATTGTTGATTTTTATGATTTCCATCTGAAAAACAACCTATCCTCACTACTTTCTGTAATGTATAGTCAGCTACAAATGTGTTGCAAATACAGATTTACAGAAGCTGGCCATTATAATCAAGTTTAAAGTCATGGTAAAGTTTTATAAGTTTATTATCCACTATGTCCCTGCTTAAAACAGCCACACGAGGGCAGCAAAAAACTGAATACTAGCAGGTAATTCACCACAGCTGGAGTCTCTCAGAGATACAGACTTGTAGTTTCCAAACATATGATCAGTATGAGCATATTTTTCACTCAAAATGTCATGAATGAAGTATACTGTGTTTTCCATATGTTGAGCTTGTCTTCTGCATCTGAGTCGGCCGAACATTCATAAAAGATTCATGCTGGCACGTTGGTCAGAACAGTCATTATCTGCCATAACAGCCATCAGCTGTTAGCATGAGACAGGCGCATGTTAATGGAGAGAAAAGTGCTACAGGCCTGAACATTAAGTGCAACATCAAACTTATATCGCACAAAGCTTGAAACATAGCCGCCAAGTAAAACAACTTGGATAAAAATAAGGACATGTGGTTTTAGCACTTACAGTATACATTAGAGCGTGTGCTAATGTACAAACTGGACTGTTTGGCTTTACATGCTCCTAAAACTGGCGCTGAAAATGTTCTCAAACATTCAGATCTCCAAAAAGATCCCTATGATGTGTAGCACATGTCTGCTGCTGTGTCCGAAAAATGAAAACCTGAGCTATTTTCAGACTGTATAACTCTTTAATATTTATTTGAACAAGGGGTTACTATAGAGAATGATATTTAGAGATTCAGTTAAAACAGTGCAGCGTAACCCAACGTTCAAGTTCATCGAGGGGGAACTAATAAGAGGCTTGTATCCTCTTTTCACCAATTCTAAAAGCTCACATGTGTCAGAAAGAGAGCTGCTGTACTGTAGGTGCCCAGACACACCCAGAGCTTTCATCTTCCACACTCAGGCTTCCTCTATGGCCTATTACAGTCTAGTTATCAAGTGCTAAACACCTACAGCACGTCTGTAAGATTCTGCTTCACCAAGACAGTCAAACACTGAAAACTCATTCCAGTTTCAGTTGTTTTATTTGATCATAGAGTGTGAGGCAGTCTGTGTACCCACTAAGAAGTGCCTCGATTTCAATAAGACAGCAGACAAATTTTGGTTTAAGTAATGACTATGGTGACACCATGCAGGACTGCATCAGTTTTCTTTATTTTTATTTATTTGTTTAACCTTTATTTGACCAGGAAGTCCTACTGAGATTGAAAATCTCTTTTACAAGAGAGACCTGACCAAGGTAGCAGCCAATCCAAACACATATAAAATGCAACAAATACAACATATGATACAAAAATCCACAATAAAACAACAACTATTCAAACATAGTGGCCTCTCAAGAAAAACAAGCACATGTCTCTGTCACCACATTCTTTATGATACCCTTAAATTCAACAATGGATTAGGGTTTCTAATTTTAGATCTTTCTTAAGATTGTTCCATGTCCAAGGTGCAGAGTAGGAGAATGCAGTTTTCCCCAGATAAAACCCGGGGTACATTGAAAAGCAACCACCTGTAGCTGGTAACTACCAGAGCTGACACACAGAAGGGTGTCCGCCGGAAGTTTGCCCACTATTGCTTTATAGATAAAAATATACCAGTGCTGTTGTCTGCAAGTGGTCAGTGATGTCCAACCCACCAAATCATAAAGAATGCAGTGGTGAGTAAGTGACTTTGCATTTGTAATTAAAACATAGAGATGCATGGTACACTGAATCAAGGCTACTTAAAATGGAGGATGCATGCGTATACAATATGTCACTGTAATTAATCACAGACAGAAAAGTAGCATCCAAGTTTTTCTTAGCACTGAAAGTAAGAGGTTACTGCTCCTGATGCACAGATATATTTTTCTCTTATTAAATCTTAAAAACCAGATAGAGAAAATGATTAAAGTTGAGTTAGATTCTGTTTAGTCTGAACTCCATCCCACCACGCTCTCCAAACAGCAACATAAAACAGATGATATTTAGTTCTTTCCTGTTTTTTGAAGTACGTATTTTTCTAGCATTTTCTGCCTTTAGTAGACAGTGTGCAGTCAAAGCTGACAGGAAATGAGAGTCAGAGAGAGGGATGACATGCAGCAGAGGTCCCAGGCCGACTCAGACCAGGAATGCTGTGAATAAATGTTCAGTGTCTCACAAACAGAAATCGACACAGCTTTCTTTAATTTCTCTAATTTCTTCTGTTGGGCTTTTAATCCAGTTATGATGTTTTGTATGTAATTGAAACAGTAATTTTCCATTTTTAATATTTATTTATTTATGTATTTTGGTTTATGTTTTGGGAAGTTTTGCCTTTACTGATTGGACAGCCACAGAGCCGCAGGTTGGAACCGAACCTACTGCCTGATATTTTCTTAATTAATTGACGATTAACATTTTTTCCACAAAATCTAAGAATACTGTGAAAAATGCCCCATCATAAATTGTAACGGGAATTTCTATAAGTCAGAAACAGTCAAAAAAACAAAGCTATTCAGTTTACAATCACGTTAGACAAAGACAAGTAGCAAATCTTCACACTGGAAAAGAACAAGGAAATGATTTTAGCTTGTAAAATTGAGGTTAATCAATTATATATTATATATAGCTGCTGATAACATTTCATTGTTCGCTAATAAAACAAATTGTTCCAGCTCTAAATTTATTTTTTCTTGTACTGTCCAGTCATGCTGCTTGAATAGTGCTGTTTGATTTGACGTTTTTTTTTATCCCAAAATATGTTTCTGAGTTTCAGGTTTGGGCCTGAACAACATCTGCATCAAGTCTTCAGGAGCCTCTGACTGTTAGGTCCTTTATCGGTGATCTGACTCCAGATGAGTAATTTTATTGCTTCATCCATCTTCATCTATCGGAGGTATGTTGGGTTCAGCTCCAGGTCCAGGCCCCAACCCCAGTGTTTCCTGCTTTTAGCTCCCCCTCCCTGCTCCCAGGGGCCTGCAGGGGCCCTGGTCTGTCGGACACAGGGAGATAACTTTTAGCTTTATCCAAAACTCAGCAAAACATAAACACAGAACCAGCATGCAGGGTGATTGTGTCAGATTCTGCCTCTCTGTCTCTGTGTCCAGACACATTTTCACTTCCTTAAACCCAATCACGGCCGTTCTCCTCCCATCCACATGATGCCCTCTGACTTTTTCCCTTGTCTCAGTCACTGCACTCCCTCCTGCCCTGCAGTAACCTCTTTCCCTTCAGTCCCAGTCACCTGATCTCTGCTCACCTGTTCCCACTTTCCCCACCAGATATTTAATCAGCCCCTTTCTACTCACTCTTTGCCATTGTTGCACTGCACCTTAGCTTTAGAGCCTCTGTTACCTTTTACCCTCAAACCTGGGAACTCCACTTAACTGGAATCTGTATCTGCCTGCCTGCACTTTTTCCAGCCCCTTTGGACTCAATACTACTTCTGTTTAGACATGCCAGTAAGCTTATGTTTGTTCATCTTTTCAGTCAACTCCTAAACTGTTCTGTCTGCTCGCATTGTCTGCATTGGGTTCCTTCCCCTCTTGCTGCGCTCACACCCACTCCACAGGTTGCACCAGTTGCACTCCAGCTATGGAAACAGCCCAGATCAGCAGTGAGAGAAACCACTCTTTGGCTGCTCTGATAGGCTGAATAGGCTGGGTATTGTTGTAGCAGGATGATTCGGAGTCCAATTTATCAAGTGGTTTGCCACTTTGTCCAGCGGTATGAATAAACAAGGGCAGCTGCCAAATATAAAGCCACATACACCCCCTTGTGTTCTCCCGTCTCCACCAGCTTTGTAACAACATGCTACAGTTATAGGGCTACAGCAGGCGTATCTGACTTGGGACGCTTAAAACATTTACACCCAGTGTGTTTTGTTAGAGCTACAGCATGTTTAGAGTGTGTGTCTTATCTCCAGCTGATCCAGGATTGTGTGCATTGCATAATGTTAGTGTATTATTGCTGCATTATTACCTATT
The DNA here is from genome assembly GCF_006386435.1 of Epinephelus moara. NCBI lineage: Eukaryota > Metazoa > Chordata > Actinopteri > Perciformes > Serranidae > Epinephelus > Epinephelus moara. The sequence continues at coordinate 20,487,067 of NC_065509.1, forward strand.
ATCTCTTTTAAACATTTAAATTGACTTTGCAAGCACTTAAACGTATAAAAGTAGACTCATGGGGCTAAGTGGGTGGATTTGGGGCAGATTTATTGCAAGAAGGTGTTAATTACATAGTTAGAAATAGATTGATGTTAAGGTGGGACAGTCCTGTGTGGTGTCGCTCCCCTCCTATCTAATAACGGGGGCCTCAGTGGCTCTCTAATTACTGCTAGCAGGGCTTTTAGATTTACCCTCACAATTAGAGGAGAACATGGTTACTGTCCAATTTAGCCCTCCTCCCCCCTGTCTGCCCCCCCTACCCCTTGTAAGAGACAAAAGGCCTTCGTCAGCTGCAGGGTTGCGTTATGAATTTCAAGCCATCCACTCATATCCTGGGAAAGGAAGAAATTAGGGAGAGAGCCAGTGTAGAAAACAGAGGTATCTGCATGGTGTGTGTGTGTGTGTTTGTGTATGCATGTGTTTGAGAGAGAGAGGCTGAAAGAGAAAAGAGACAGAGGAAGGTGTTGAGTTATTTTATGTGGGATGAATGGAAAAAGAGTAACACGCAAGGGTTAAATGGACTCACTTAGGCTAAAAGTACCGTATGTGTTTAACCTCTTTTACACCCGATTCTATCGGTGTGATTATATAAGTGAAGTTATTTTCCTGAGAAACTGAGACTTCCATGTTTGTTTCCAAAGCAGGCCACCATGAGCTCTGCCAAAACCCCTTTTTTTTCCTCCGCTTGGACCTCTCACTCACTCTTTCTCTTCCTTTTTATTGTGTTTGTTGTTTTATGGAGGGGTTAGATGCGGTCCAGATTGCTGTTGCCAATAGAGACTGTCTCAGTTCACCTCCAGTTGCTCGCCACTCCATTCATAAACAAATCACTCCGGCTCGGGTCCTCTGAGCTGCTACCAAAGAACAACAAGCAGAACCTGTATTTTGAAGTTTTTCTCCCTCTGTCTTTTCTCTTTCTCCGTTCACTCCTCTTTTTTTTTTTTTTTTTTAAACTTCCCTCTATTGCTGTTTGCTCAACTCCCACTCACAATTCCCTCCCTCCTCTTCCTCTCCACTTCACTCTTACTCTAGCTTCAGCAGGGCCGGACCACTGTCTCCCTCCTCTGTGTGAATCTGTCAGGGAAGCAGTGTGTATGTGTGTGTGTGTGCGCATGCCACTTCTTTTTAAACTTACAGCACTCTTTTGGAGCGGTGGGCAGGCTTTTTCAGAGTGTGAGAGAGGAGAGGAGACCCCCATGGCGCTGTGATTTGACTAAACAAACAGCCGGGCTTCAGAGCGGTACCTCCTCCTGCATACTCCCGGGACAGCAGAGATTAACCTCAGACTCTGAACATCTGAGGGATCTATACATCTGAGGCAGCAGCCCCTGTAGAGACGACCAGCTGGAAACCTCTCCTCTGATTTCAGAAGGAGGAGACCGACTGCTGGCCGGCAACCTCCTCGGACAGAGAGGGAAGACTTGTCTGTGCTTCTAGGATCACTCTGAAGGTAAGAGGTCTTATCTCTCTGTCACTGTCAAGGATTTTACTTTTAGTCACGGCTGCTTGGCAGCTGTTGGCAGAAGTGAAGATGAACTAGTGAAAATCCGTTTAGCCTGAACGGGAAGCCTACTGTGACAGATTGAATTTCATAGCTGTCCGTCTCGGAGAGGATGCACCTCATCTGTACAGCACTGGGCTGCTGCTCCATTTGATTTGAACTGACAAATGATCTAATTGAAGACAAAACAAATGCCTGATTCAACACGAGTCTGTTTCGTTGGTGTTATGTTGCTAGTTAGAGGTGATGTGTCTCTGTTGCTGGTATTTGTCACCCACATACTTGAATGTGTACACACCAGGAATTACAATGTGAAAGAGTGTGAGCAACCTGTTCAAACATCAACATGGCAACGACAGCTTGCATCTCTGCACGTAGACACCTTTTCATTCTTTACACGGCGCAACTTTAACAATGTTTATCTTCTCACTGAGAGAATACGTTTGACAAGGTACCCCGGGGTCTCGCACACACACAAACACACACACACACACAGTGGGCTTTATAGCACAAGCTGTTTGTATGCGCTCCACTTTGTGCTTCACTGCTAAAGGGCTTGTTTATACAGCTCTCTTCAGTCACCCTGAGTGAACCGGCAGTCCTCACCGCTATGACCATCAGTCTTTTTCCTCCCCTAACAGGATCAGTCTTCTCTGCATTGCTACATGGAGGAGCTCATTGAAAAGCTGTGTCTGTGAAGTGATATCAGACCTGGCATCAGTCACTGTCACTAACATCTTCTGGATCTTTTAGAGATAACACATACCAGCTTGAATTTACAGCTTAATGCCTCAGTCACCCTTTTTAAAATGCAAATCTCTCATAAAGATGTGATTCGGTGTGGTGTGGTGTGAGAAATGCAGAGCCGGGCAGACATAAACAATCGGCTGAATCATCTCCTCTCATTTATCACAGAAGAAGGGTTTAGTACCTGGGATGAGTTACATTATAGCAATGTGAGCTATTTTATGGCAGACACATGTGTCATGCATGTCTTTTCACTCGAACCCGCCATATGTTTGGCACCTGAAAGCCTCATGGCTTCCCTGCTATGTGTAGCGGCTGCACTGTGAAGTTGTTGAGTCGATTAACTCCACATCCATCTTCTTTAAACAGATGACCTCTCTGATATGGGGGCATCTGAATGAGCATAAGCTGTAATCAAAACATTGTTGTGTTTTGTGTCTGCTGCTCTCCTCCTCTACAGTCAAGAGTTGCCTTCTGAAGTTTTTGATCTTCTCCGGCTCTGTGGATATTTCGGTCCAGGCATTGTATAGTACTGTTGTTGCAGATGAGCTCTCGGAAAATTGCATGCATGTCATACTTTTACCATCAACGGTATTAGACGGTGTTGCATTCATATCATAGTTTTACCCTCAGCTGGATGTCTCCTGCTGAACACTTCACAGCCTCACCTTAAAAACAGTGGATATACTCTGACAACTCTTTATAGCATGGATTTGTAAAACAGAGTGAAGTTTAATTTGTCTCCTGACCGTTGGGGATTTTTCTCCCTGTGCGTCAGGCTGCTGGTATGTACTACAGCAGAGCTCCTCTCCCCGGCCCTGATGCAGCGCGGCCCAGTCGGCTCCACTCCCCTGGCCCAGACCTAATCCTTCGTCATCAGCTGTTTCCTGACTCTTTGGGCCCTCCACATGCCAGCCGCGCTGAGAAAATGTGCTTCACATTATGACCATGCAGAAAACATGCCAGAAGTCTGATTCAGCTCACATGTGCCGATATGTAGCGGCCTGAGCTCGACAGTGAGTTTTGAAACACGTTGATCCCATTCTGTCCGCTTGTGATTTATCCTCTGTGAGCTGAACACACAGCTGTTCAGCAGTCGCGCCCTGACAACTAGTGTGACGTTGTTTAGATATGGATGAAGTTTAGAGTTTAAAAAGTCATTCAGAGCACTCAGACATGTTATCACGTGATGATATGTATTGATGAGTGCAAGTTGGGTTTTTTTCCTTTATATTATTTAGATAGAACTGTCTATGACTCAGTTGCTTATTGGCTGATTCATAATTCATCCCTCATACTTTCAGACTGAGCTGTTGTTTCTTTGGAAGTCTATCAGTCTCATGCCCTTGCCTTGCCTTTAGGTCACTGCCTCTTTAATGTTGTACTTAGACTCGTATTTGAGTCATATAGCTTTAATGAAGAGCACTAAGTGGTGCTGCATACAGCATCCTGTAAGGCTGCCCGTCCATCTGGCCTCCCCCTTGTTCCCTCCTTCTTTCCCTCCCTCCCTCCCTCCCACTCACACAGAGCTGACAGGCAGCTGCATCTCATCTTCAGCCAGAGACTTCAGCCACTCCTACAGGACGACTCCTGGAGGAAATGTTTCCTTTTGAGTAATAATGTCAGACTTTACGGGAACAGTGTTAAAATGCACAGAAGTGATTTTCAAGAGAAATTCTCTATGAGGATCTTCATTTTATGATAATTTATACTTCTACTCCACTGTAGTTCATGCGGAAATAATTCTTTATACTCCACTACACGTCCTCTATTGGCCAACTAACTTGCTATTTTTCAGATTAATATTCATTAAAAAAACCCTGCAAAACCAAAATCTGTTTATGTTTCCAGGCCACTGTCAGTCAAATCTGATCAAACCATGCCCACACAGTCCTGCCTATAATCATAATCAATAGTTTTTAAGTGTTAAATGCTTAATAAATGACAATCAAGGCCCTAATCACACAGAAAGTGTTTTGCAGGTTGCAAAATGCGTAGCACCCTCCACTGCCTTTGTTTTTAAATTCAATGCCACTAGTTAAAAAAAACACTAGCTGCACCTTTTTTTGTTGCCAGGCAACCACCTCATTAGGGAGGGAGTACCACCGGTTGGTCCAGGAGCTTCGCCTTGATGATGGGTGTTTCCAGGCATGTTCTAGGATGACTCAGGCGCAGTTTGACAACCTGCTGTCTATCGTCAGACCTAGCATAACAAAAATGAACACTAAATACAGGGAGTCCATTGGTCCTACCAAGCGACTGAGCACCACCAGTTTCTCCCTCATCGTTAACCAACTGTAAACTTGTGGCCATGACCACCACACAATGCCCGCCTCTCAAATCATCTGATTGGACAATGGGAAAAAGGTGGAGAAGTTTTTTGAAGTTGAGGAGTTTAGAGCGCTCCAGCAAAAACGCCAGGCGTCTAGGGCGCAGAAATACGAGGTACGTAGCAATGCAAAAACAGGGAGTAAAAAGATTCATTCTCATTAAAAACAATTAAAAAAACCCACCTCCTGCTGAAAATGTTTTCTGTGTGATTAGGGCCTAAGTGTGTTTTTTCTGACCTTTAACTTGAGTGCTACTTATTCAGCCATAACTATTTTATGTTATAAAGAAAATCATACCTACTAGCACAACCTAAAGGGATACTTTGCCAGTGTTCAGCTATCTTTGTATCATAGCATTGTGGGTAGTATGTGTAAATGAACTGTGGTAACAGCTCCCAGATCTCTCTGCTCATCTCTCAGCTCATATCCACCACATGATTTTTACAGGCTGCTGCTCAAACTACAGATTGTACCTCCTCACTTTTGTATTCCCGCCACCATGAACACGCCCCACCCCCACCCCCAAAGTTCACAAACTCAGACCAAAACTAACTAAACCAAGATTCTGTTACTGTGTTGCCTGTTGTGTGTCTAAATGGTTTCCAGAGACATACTGAAGCTTACTGACTGCAATTCAAGATTGTTTACTATCAGTCGGCCACCATATTGTGTCCTGTAGAAAAAACAGTCAATGTTGCATTATGTCACCCACCAGTGGGAGCGCTTATTGGTCAGATGGAGCACAGTGCATTCTAGTAGTTGTAGGTTTTCTACTTCTTGAGCAAAAGTGAATGCCACATCCCTTTTCCACTGTTTTATTTGATCATGTAGCAGCATTTTCAAAAGTATTTGTGTCTTTCTATCACATAGACTGCACGGTTTTATGAAAAGATCATCTTTCCAGCAGTGAAATACTTTTTTAAAGGTCGCTAATTAACACATTATGTCTAGTTTGTTTACAAATGACAGTTCAAAATTCCCCCTGTTTCTAGTCTTTGCGCTAGGCTAAGCTAACAGGTTGCTGGCTCCAGCTTCATATTCATGATACAGACATGATTCTCAGAAAGAAAGTAATTCCCAAAATGCTGAACTATTCCTATAAGATTGGGAGCCAAGTTGTCAGGGGCTTTACGTAATATTTTAAACTTGGACCTGCTTGTAGTAGAATACTGGGGCTTCACTTCCTTTACGCAAATCAGGGATTTGACTACTTCCTCTGCTCCCTGTACAGGTATAACATCAGAGAGATTTTTCAATCTCCTCTCTGATATAACTGCATAAAGAAAAATCCAGATTTTCAGCAGGAAGTTTTGGTCTCCATCAGATTATTTTAAAGCCCCACTCTTTCTCTCTGGAGTTTGTGCTGTCCTCAGTCCAACAAAAACATGCTGGATTTGGTGATACAGTGCAGCGAGACAGGAGGACCAAGAAAAACAGCCTTTGCTTTTACAAGATACAAATATTCCACACAATGGAAAATGGAGACTTGTTTGGTTTTCTCTCAGTTTGTCTTATGATTATGTGCTGCTTTTCAGAGTTAGTGGTCACATTGTTGTGAGCTACAGTGAGATTTATATTCATCAATGGTATTCCCTCTGATTTGTCAGTACTCATGCACAGAAAACAATACCCGAAAGAGCTGCTCCAACACTGTTTTGCTGTAAACATCGAAGATGAAAGCCAAAACTGCACACACTGTAGAAATTATCACCCAGATTGATGCTTCTCTGTCACTATTTTCCCTCCGATTGCCCTTCCTTTCAACATTATCGTGTTCAGGGAAACGAGTGGAATTTAAAGCCAGTCGGGCCTAATTGTATTCAGCTGTTTCTGCCTTTTTTTCTTTTAGGGGGGTGTGGGTATGTCAGAGTGGAGGGACTGGAAATGTGTGTGGGAGTCCTTCACTTCTCACAGGGCAGGTTGGGGGCTTATACCGTCAAGTGTTGGTGTGCAGCAAAAAGGAGGGTGCAGAGGTCTCAGAAGAAAAAAGTGGGAGGATGTGGTGCTGCTTATGCTAGCAAATACATCTGATATCCCTGTATTCCCTCTGAGCAATGTGAATTTGCTGGGAGTGGGACAGAGTGCATGCAAAATTACAGCCTAGCTGCAGCAATTCAAAGATTTACTGCTCAAGAAAAGGGAAAAAAATGAGCTGCTGTAGTTTTGACATCCTAATTATTTTCCCTCATTTAGGTTCCCAAATGAGTAGAAAATTAGATCATTAAACTGATATCAAACACTAGCCACATCTGAGGCCGTCATTTCTACAACCGTCAGTTTTACCCAGAAGCCCTTTACTTCCCCCCACCGCCACTACAAACAGCATTTACAACTCTGTTTGAAAGGGAGCAAACCAAAATCCACAGTTTCCCAAACATGTGTTGCCTCAGCATGAGTGCAGAGTCACATTGGTTGCTGAGGTGAGACCACTCACAGTCACTGTGTCCTAATGCTGAACTGAATAAAACCAGAAAGAGAAGGGAAGGGATTTTTTTTTAAAGTGCATCAGAATCTGATAACGCAAACTTGTCTTTAGTGCTGCTTCAAGCTCTAAAGTTACAGGAAACAAGCTGCTTTTTGCTGATACAGAAGACTTCAAAGTCTTGTGTCCAGCTGTGTAACTGCATCTTCTTGTTGGGGATCAGCACAAATGAGCCAAATCTAACTAAATATAGCTCTTTCTGTTAGCCACTGCAGCAATCGCAAGGAAAACGTAAGCTCTCTTTTCAGCCTCAATATGTTCTAAGAACAGTTACTCAATTTGACACAGACACTGGAGTTTCTGGAGTGTAGAAATGTGTGGGATATATGTGATGGATTCTTTAGAAGAAAAAAAGCTTATAATGATGAAACCACAGAGACTTATCAGCTGACCCTGCAGCTCATAGATCTACAGAGTGTTTTAGCATCTTGGAAACTGAATTAGCACATAAATCATGACGTAGGCGACATCAGTGGTTCTCAACCTTTTGCATGTGAAGGACCCCTTCATTAATAAATCTGAGGTCATGGGCTCCCATTTGATAAGATTTTGCTTCAAGGACCTCTATCTGAAAAGACTGTGGTTGTTGGATATGATTTAGACCAGAATTCCATAGTTGTCAGCTACAGTTAAGGATTTAACCCTGTAGAAGGTGAAAGCTGGGGGTCCACAAACCCCTAGTCTCTATATACAGACTCTACATTCATGTAGAGTCTGTAGGCAAACCCCGGAGATCTTGCCTCCGGAAGAAGAGCGGAAGAGCCCTGGTTTCCGGTTGTAGGCTGTTTGTAGTCCGCGTGATATTGACCAATCACAATTGAGCCGGCTGCAGTTGTTGCCAGGTTAAACGGTCCGTGCGGTGAACTAAAGAGGCGGAACATAATTGGCGTCACTGCAAACTCTGAATCCATCGCAATGGTTCAGCATATTTACTTATATATATTAACAGAAGTCAGAAATGGAAATACGCCTCCTCCACACAAATTAAACCGGAATGCCAAAAAATCGGGGGTCTGCCCCCAGAGGCTGTATTGCCATCCGCCGGAAGTCAGACGCCGAATACAGCCGATGGGTTCCGGGAATGACAAACCCCTGGTGGAGAACCGCTATAACAGGAGGATTGTGAAGTTTCAACTGTACCACCATCAAGATTTGAATGGCAGTCTTTTATTTACATCATCTTGTTGCATCATATCCCAACCAGTTCTCAAATACTGATGCTTTATAAAACCCCTTGTCTGATACTGATGCACAAAGTCTGTTAGAGACGCTCAGGCTTTCAACTACAATGTAAACCCAATCATGTCAATATTTGATGCTCAGAGAACTGACATAGAACTGTTTAAAGATTGAGATAGTCTGTGCAGGGAGGAGGTCAGGGTGGATGGATGGGTCAACAAAGACAGGACTTTCACCCAAGAGACAACAGTCGATGTCATTTTAACCCAAGCCATAATCTTTCCCTAAACCAAATCAAGTACCTAACCTATCACGGAAGTTTATTTTGAAAAGACACATCAGGTAACGAGCAGAAACTGACACGCCCAAAACTGATGCACCATAGTTTGAAGTTTAGGGCCATTGACCAAGCTGCTGTATTTGACAAGTTGGGAGCACAGACTGTATAATGAAGATGGACGACATGACAGCTCCCTAGAAGTGAAGCCAAAACACCTCAGTCACCCCCTGGTGGCTGGTTGCAGTATAGGTCATAAACCCCGCCTCCTCCATGTCAGTGGATGGGACATGGCCCAAACTAAAACATCAAAGTACACTTCAAATAAGCTTTTCCCAAAGATGGTTTTGTCATTTTAGGTACTTCTAATCATACTGGTCTTTAAGTTTTCTTTTTTCTGACAAGTTTGGTTTTAATTAGTTATTTAATGCTATGAAAAGGGGATGTGACATTATGATTGACAGCTGTATTTGCCAACTTATTACTCGGGATCAGTGGTGTTGCTCACCACTGGTCAAACACTGATACTGCGCAGATTCGGGTTTTCTGGCAGATATGCACTGTCCATCTTTATATACAGTCTCTGGTTGGAGGTGAGAACTAGCTTCGTATTCTTCTGCATTGGTTTGTCACCCAACTAGTGCCACAACAACAAAGACAGTGAATACAAAATTGAATACAGGTCAGATACGAAAAGTGATTACAAAAGTGAATACAGGCCAGTAAATTAATTGTTGTCAGGGGATAAGGGGACAAGGTTGTGTTTGTGATTAGTGCCACACTTGATGCTGCCAACTCCTCACAGTCATGGGTGGAAGCATTAATTGGCATTTTCTGGGCATTCGTTTAAAATTTGATCTACATTTGGATGGAAACTTGTGTTAAGTTCACAGCATGTTTCCACTGCCCCACAAAGTAACAAAAAGACTTTATAATTGCAGCTTTAAACATGGCACATATGGCGCGGAGAGTGTCTTAACAAAACAATCAGATCTGTGTAGCACTGATAGTTCTTCGTAAACAGAAATGCCTGAGAGCTCACATGGAAGATGTGCAACTGTCTTCCGCTGTTCTTTTACAATATGAAAGATGGATAATTATGACTCAGACACAGACTCCATAAGCAGACTGCACACATTTCCTGTTTACTCTAACTCACATATTCTGACCGCATGTTGATGACATGTGTGCTGTCTTAGCTGAAACTGCCTTTTACTCATGCGCCTGCGGTTTATCATTATTACAGCTCTGGTAATGTACCGTATGTGTCTTAGCCATGTTGGGGGACAGCGAGGCCGCCTGGGGTGGGTGCAGTGCATCATGGGTCTGCTGCCGAGGGACCAGAAGGTTCTCCTCAGGGGGATTTGTCCGTCCAAGAGGAGTGATAAAAATGGAGGTTTGTTTTAACAAAGACACACTGGGTCATTTTTTTCCCACAGTGCTCGCCAAAGTCAGAGATACATCAAGAAAACTTGACATCCTTCTAAAAACTAAAAAAGAAGAGTCTGGCTTGTACATTTATCGCGCACTGCGGCTATTCTAGTGACATGATTTACTACAAGTCCTGATAAAGTGGTCAGTGATATAACTGTTTGCATTGGAAAGAAGTGACTACTAAATTGGAGATGTTTGTTTTGCAGATCACAGCTTCCTGTACACTTCAGCAGAGTAAACATCACCGTCTGTGATGTAAGACTGTGCGTGCGCTCCCTCTGCTGCCCCCCTGCTTTTGATGTGGTGTTTCCTATAAATTGCATTCTGCGCGTCTGCATGCTCCCTTTGTATTCTTTTCCACTGTCTGGTGCTGTGTGCAGCGTTGTTGTGGTGTGTCAATGGTTTGTCACGCTTTGTCATTGGTCTAATTGGTCTGTTTTTGCTTGATGGTTGTTGTTTTCTGTTTGTTTGTTTCTGTCTTTGTTCTTGTTTTTTTCCTCGTTCCTGATTGTGAGTTTACATCTTTTCTGTGCAGCTTGTTATTTAGAGCATTTTGTTTTCTCTTTTGCAGAAGTTTCATGATGTGCAGTTTGTCCTCTTCTCATTGTGGTATTGCATTGAGTATTTGGTTAGTGTTTGTGGTGGTCTGCTGTGTCACTGATGCATCACAGCCTTACACCCACACATGGCCAGAAAATTTCCCCATGCAGGAAGTCGGAGCTCTCCAGCTGCACTTTGGCAAGCTTTTTGGACATCTTTCTCTCTTTTGTTATAGATTACACTTTCCCCCCCCGCCTTATAAATGCAAAACACCCCCCCTTGGGACACAGTCAAGCAAACAGTTGGCTGCAAATGTGGTTCACAAAACCGTTCCCACCTTATCCAGGACTGCTTCATCACTGCCAGATGTTTAACTGAAACACGCAGCTACAGTATATATATAGATAATCCCTGAAGTGGGATTACAGGCTGCTGTGGGGCTGTGCATGGGCTGCGTGCGTCCCGCTGAGGTCGACTTTTACATTCTTCCTCATTAGCCGGTGACACTTTGAGTGTAGCCGCGTTGTTTATAAAACTCATGAGGGGTCAGTCAGCCACCAAATTCCCAGCATCTGTGGGAAAACATATACAGTGGGATAACAGTTTATCCGTCATAGTGATTACCGCGCCATCACTTGCGTAAACACTGTTTGTTTTTGACCTCCACAATCATTGTGGGTATTCCATGTGGAAGATTAAAAAGACAACAATAAACATCTGTGTTAGAAAAATGTTTTTCAAAACCTTTAAATCATCTTTAAGACCCTCCACAAGATCCTCAGACTGAGAGCCACTTGAGTTAACTTGACTTATTGGACATTGTGGATGTTTCTTACTGTAAATTGCCTCAAACACCACTCTGTTGTTTGTAAGGTTCAAACAAAGAGCTACTCTTTGTTTCAGGGGTCCAACTGCTCCCAAGGATTTTTATTAAGCGGAGAACAAAGTTAATGAAATGCTGCCAAACACTCTTGGCAGATTCACCAGTGTCCTGACCCTTTTTAACACTTCACTGTGTGTATATTCCCTCTCTTGCACAAAGACCTGACCGCGACAGAGATTAGCACAAAAACAGCTATGTTTGCAACTGCTCTTAGATCTACCCTAAAGTGTCTCCTCGCACCAGGACTATGACTTTGATGTTAGTGTTGCATGTTCTTAAATCTTGGATAAATCTTGCCATAGTGTTCACTCTTTTTGAAGTGGTCCACTGGCTCCCTTTGGTCCTCTGATCCCAGTCAGCACATCCTATCCTGAGGGTCAGATTCTTTCCCCGTTAAAAGTCAACATAGAACCTCATCATGTTGCAGTAGCCAAACATTACTTTTCCGTCCATTTCAAAGGCCCCCCAAAAATAAGATTTAAGCACACCAGTTTTCTGCTGATCTCAGATGTACATTCATATCCTGCAGTAGCCCTAGCGTAGCTCTTTGGCTTGTTTCAGCAGAAACAGCACCAGCAGCAGCCAGTCACAATAACATTTGTTAGTCCTCATGCTGCCAAGTGACACATGCCTTTGGCGTCGCCGCGTTTGGCTGTTGTCACTCAAAGTCATCATCCCTGACACTGAGGTTGCTGGTTCTCGTAAGCGCTGATGTATGGCTTCCTCAGTGGACCGCCCCTTGTTGCTGCTCGCTCGGGCCTCTCGGGATAAGGTGACCTCTCCTGCTCCTGCCGTCATCACCAGCAGGGTCCCAAGTGTATCAGCGGCCCTGGGAAAGTTCCAGAGGAATACTGTGGGAACGTGAACTGTACACAGACTGCAGTGACAAAAATGGGAAGAGGGGGGGGGGGGGGGGGGGGTTNGGGGGGAGAGGAGTGGGACAGAGGGGGGGGGGGGAGGGGGGGGGGGGGGGGGGGGGGGGGGGGGGGGGGGGGGTTGGTGTGTTTGTGTGTGTGTGTGTGTGTGTGTAGATAGTGGGTGAATAAGTGTAATACAGCGTGTGCCCATGTGAACACTGTGTGTGCTTTAGCGCATGCATTATGCACCAGTTAGGATGTGCGTATGTGCACATGTGTGTGAACTATGACAGAAAGGGAAAAAAAACGTATCTCTGTCTGTTTCTCCCTCCCCCGTTTTTTATTAGAACCAGGAGGCCGGGGGAGGAAATGGACCAGTCATGTTTTTGGAGCAACTCAAGTTTTGGGAGCGGAAGTGCCAAAGGCTGTTAATTTAGAGAGGCAACATGTATCTCTGGTTTGAGTAACTGGCTTTGGGTTAGTCATGGAACTTCTTGTACCCCACCGCCACTGCCAAAGTGCTTTTTTCACATCTTTTATGCCTTGAAATAAAAAAAAATAACAACCTGTAACTGTGATACACTTTAATAGATACACTCTTAAAGGATGGTGTTGCCAAACGTTTGATAAATGAAAGCTGACAAAACTCCGAGTTATCTCATAGTTGGAGATAAGATGGAGAAATGTCATCTTTAAAATACATGCTCTATTACATAATGCGTAAAAATAGTCCAATTTCTTAAAATAGAGATTGTAAAACTGGATTGCATTATCAGGCGAAAACTCTAAATGGGGTAGGATTTCTTAAGACACATTTCACAATTTTTCCACTGACTCTTTCCCTCACTTCCTCCTCCACCCTCGCTCTTCCCAAGCCTCACTCTTCCGCCCTCTCTCTCTTTCCCACCCTCTTGGGTGCAGGCCTGTGATCCATCCTTAACTGTTTCCAGACGTCTGTGTGCTGCAAGGCTTAACCCCCATCCCAAACATAATAACAAACCATTCCTCCCCTCCTCAACCTCTCCTTCTGCCTATGACTTTGCAGTGGTTAACTGTGGTTAATGTTGCACATGGGAGGATGGGACAGTTACTATAAGTCACCTTTGACTTCAATGGCTCATAAATTATGTTGATATTGTGTTGGTGTACAACATGATATGTCATTTGTATTACAAAACCAAAGCAGCCTTTTAAAATCTTGGGTATGCTCCTGTGTCAGCAGCTTATCTGAATGCCCTCATTTTCACTTTTGTTTACACCAAAACTAATTAATGGCTCAGCACGCCTCTAGAATAGCTTGGACGCAGCATTGTTGCCAGTGAGCGTGTTGCAAAGCCGCACACAGTGACCCGTTTGTTAGTGGGCAGAATGCTGGTGAACCAGGAACAAAAAGAGCCAGACATTGTCGCTCTGTCCGGGTGCAGCGAGGCATCAAATACCTCCAGAGCGAGCTGCATCTGCACCTCAGACTCTGAGACTGTTAAAGAAAGCAGCTTGACAACACACTAAATACTTTTTGTTTGTTTCCTTCAGTATGAGCAGAGTATTTTCTGTGATTGGAAGCAGATTTGTTCTGACAGGCAGTGTGATTTATTTTCTAAACTCTTGCTTAACATAACCCGCTGACACTCAGGAGGGCAGCAATCAATCCATCATGATATGAAGCCTGATGAGATGTTAACTGTGGTGGTGTGTCACTTAGAGTGAACTCAAACTAGCTCTTCCTATTGTTTCTGTTTAATTTCCACTGGGTTTATTGAATATTTGTTTATTTGGATGATTTGTGTTTCTTGTAAAATTGACCATTAGCAAGCCACAGTATTCCCAAAAAAGGGTATAAAAGAAGTTTAATCACCATTGTTGTCCCTTCTGTCTGTCCAGCAGAACAAAGTGCATTGAAGGCGGCCACCTTTAGGACGGTGATGGCGTCCAAGCTCCATCTGACAGTCACGGTTACAGGTAAGAACTCAATTTCAAAATACAAACAAAAAAATGAAAATCTGTAACAGGACCACAGATTCCTTTTCAGGGAAGCGAAGAGCATGATACCAAGCTTAGGTTGAGTATTTTGCACTTTCACTATTTAACAACACATCCAAATGAATCATTTAACAATTGAAAGAGTCCCAACTTAAAAAAGAATTTAGCTGGGGCATCGGTGGCTTAGTGGATAGAGCAGGCGCCCCACGTACAAGGCTGTTGCCGCAGCAGCCAGGGTTCGACTCCAGCCTGTGGCCCCTTGCAGCATGTCTCTCTCTCTCTCTCTCCCCCTTTCACATGTCACTATCCTATCAATTAAAGGCAAAAGTGCCCTAAAAATACCTTGTAAAAAATTGCAATTTGCAATTCTGAAAAAGTTTTTCTTACTGTAAGAATATCCTATTTCACAAGGTTTTATTTGGTGTATATACCTTAATAAAGTCAAGGATGCTTGAACTATAGACCCCTTAAAAATGTATCTTTTTGGATTATTTATTAGCCGTCCAGCCTGTGAGATAAAGCAGTACTTTGATTTAAAGGATAACTGATGCATTCAAACTAACCTCTGTCTTTTAAAATACATTTGTCACTGAAAAGGCATCACTTCCCTCCCACATATCCACTCCAGACAACTCATATCCTTCATCATTTAGAAACAGAGCAGGATCTGTATTGTTGATTTAACCTTTGACCTCATGCCGCTGCCTCTTTGACCTCCCAGCCTGACCTTTTTCCTTGTTGTGCCAACAGCAGCTCTGCTGTATTTCTGCACTGAGCTCTGCTGTCTGGAGATCACACCCAATGACAAAGAGCTCGTCCTTACTGAGGGCTCTTCTCTCACCCTCACCTGCTCCGGCTCGGGGGAAACGACGTGGGAGTTCAAAAGAGACGATGTGCCGTACTTCCAAGTTCAAAATGGTGGGCAAAGCTACGAAATCGTGCAAAGCAGTTCCACGTCCAGTGTTTTGAAGTTGAAGGACGTGAGTTGGAGGCACACAGGGGTGTATCAGTGCATTGATCAACACAATGGAGAGACTAAGGAGGTGGCTGTTTTTGTTCCAGGTGAGGCCTGTTTTTTTTTTTTTAATTCAGATTGACACCCAGTGTATTGTGAAGTGGAAACATTTACAAAATACTTGACCCACCAAATGACCATTTGTATATAAATAAGAGTTGCTGTGTTACCTTTAATTTGTGGAGAAAACTTAGTCACATCCCATCCATTTTCATCTGTTGTGTGAGAGTTTGTAAACGGATGTTTCGATATAGGTTTGCTCTTGTCCAACGTGGACCCCAGTCAATGAATAAAAAAATATGCTCGCTGTTTTCTGTGGAGGCATGCAAGAAAAACAAGGTTTTCCTCATGAATTCAAGGTAACGTGACAAATTGATTTACAAATTGTCAGAGCTGTATTTTAATTACATCCCGCATACTAATGCTTAGCAGGTTCTGAGTGTGTTGTTGATGCACATTATTGTCCCACAATGCAAGGCACAGCAAAAAGAAAATGTGAACAGTGATGAGAGAGCTTCAAGACGATCTTGGAAGACACGATTATATAATTTGCTGTTGCTGACGTTATGTATACTAACTGTACAAACAGGATACTATAAAGATGGGTAATAAAACAAGCTGTGTTTCTGTCCTCAGACCCTGATATGTGGTTCATAGAGAGCTCCCATGGCATGGTAACAAAGACCAGTGAGGAGAGCACCATCCCCTGTGTGGTCACCAATCCCAGCATCAATGTCACCCTATATGAGAGGGACACCGATCTGCCCATCAGTGGGCATTATGTCCCCAGTGAGGGGTACAAGGCACTGCTGGAGGACAGGAACTACGTGTGCCGTGGAGAGCTGAACGGGGAGGTGAAAGAGTCTCAGTCCTTCTACGTCTTCAGCATTGTTGGTATGTGTTCATTTTGAAGTGTTGGGTTTGAGAAACAACTTTTCCCAAAATAAAAATGCGGTCGTTATCAACTCACCCCCATGTGTGCGGAGACTCCAGAGAACTCACAAGCACACACACACACACACACAGAGTTGGCCCCTTTAATTCAATCTCAGCCCACACCCAAACTATTAAAGTTAATGAGTCCATCTTTTTAAAGCTCCATAAAAATACCCATAAAATGTCCATCCCATTTCTTCAAACAGCTTATGCAGCATAATCTTCAAGTTTTGTTGCTAACTGTTCTAGCACAGTCCAGAAGTATAATTTGGTCACCTTTCGGCTCACTAGTGTGAGACTTGCTACCAGAGGGTGAGCACAATTTTTTTTTTTTTTTTTGTGAGGACATAATGTGGTAAGCTGTTTGGAGAAATCTGAACATTTTTTTTTTACTTTTTTGGTGTTGTAAAGTTTTAGTTCAGCTCTGACTAAGACTGATGCAATAAAAATATTAATTTCAGGGTTTATTTTTAAACATTTCTGTGGTTAGTTAGTAATGAAGGAAACTTTTTCAACATATTGTTTTGATAAATCACATCGTCACCACCTCTACCTCCTCCTCCTCTCCCCCACACTCTCTCTTCCCGTTCCAGTCCCAGAGGCCATCGACGCCTACATCAATGCGTCAAAGACAGTCCTGAAGCAGGGTGAACCACTGACAGTAAACTGCACGGTGCACGGAGTGGAGCTGGTGTTTTTTTCCTGGGATATCCCCAACAGAGAGGTGAGTGGGAGTGGAGCAGAACAAGCGCTTTTGTTCAGCTCTCCCTTCGTGATCACACTTAGGCCTCATGACCGAGCCCAAATTGCATCAAGATGTAGAGACACACCTCGATTTTGATCCTCCTGTGAAATCCTACTGATAACATGTGGTGTTGGTATTGTAATGAGTGATTCTTTTGGGTTTTTGGATCGTGATGAAGTTAGTCTATCTCCACAGAGAAGTTTCAGCTTTTCAGATTTGTCTCATATTTTTACTGAAAACAATGTGACTTAAACGGAAAGTTCAACTCAAATTAAAAACAAATATTTTCCTCTAACCTGTAGTGCTATTTAACTATCAAAATTGAAGGAAGGATGCATGCATCTACTGCTCACCTTACACCACTAAGCCAGCTAACATCACAGCTCAGCCGAGGAGGACTTCTTGTGCTGTCACAGGCACGAGCCTCTCATCCACGAGTAGAAGCACGCTTCCCTCTGCACAGTGATGTGGTTTACAGGTGTATTTTGGTAAAAAGAAAATAGTTCCTACGTGAAACTGCTCACAACAAGGTGTGGATTATTTAGACATTGCAAAAACATTTTTTTTTTAGCATTTCTGGCGCTTTGAGCACCACAAGACGAGTGCCATATCTCCAACACTTTGCAACTCACACCACAATAATTTAGACTGATAAATAGCACTACAGGTATGAGGAAAAATATGTGTTTTTGATTTTGGGGTGATCTGTCACTTTAAGAAGGCAGCAAAACACATCTATGTGTAGTATCTAGAGTAATATAAATATCTAAAAAAAAAAAACTAATTACGTGACGTCTTGTTATGCAGATGTCTGATTCAAAATTTGATCACATTCAGTATGATTATAAAATGTCACATCCTCATTTCCCTCTCTCTTCAAGATTATTAACGTCGAGCCTCTGACAGACGTCCTGCCCGACATGAGCATGCACTCCTGCCTGATCTTCCCTAGGGCCACGATTGCCCACAGCGGAAACTACATCTGCCATGTCCACGAGGATATCCAAGGCCAGAGTGCCTCTGCCAGCATCAACATCACCGTGCTCGGTTAGAGTAACCCACACATACACGCAGAACTAAAACAAACTGATGCTGGACAGATTATTATTGTGTTTCACTGACAGAGCAAAGACCGCTTATTATGTAAACCTTTACAAGTCAAGGTGAAAGAGGTGCGTCTTTTAAAGGAAATGAAGATGGCTTCTATTTATTTCTGTTCAAAGTGTGAAATAAACCGTTCGCATGGTGTGGATGAATGATACTTTGAAAAACAGAGCTTCAAACCAGGGGGTACAGCTGATCTATATTTAGACTTATGGAAATAAACTCCAAACAACACAAGACATATTGAGTTTTGATGTCAACTATTAACATACAGTAAGACCGGCGTCTATAGGCAAATGTTTGACCTTGTGAGCAGCAACATGAGGGCCAGTAAAAGCAGGATTCATCACACTGAACTTCTCTTGCTCAATCTCTCTTGACGGTCACTGAATGCATTTTAGTCTGTGAATGCTTATTCTGTCTGCAGCGAGGTGTGTTATGTTTATGAATAACTTGAACCACCATGCTCCATGGAGACCAAGAAAGTTTAGTAGTTCTCTCTGGACATCTCAGTGGAAAAGACAGATAATGTCTGGCCACAGAAGGGCAATGAACAGCCACAGTACAGTACACTGTCTGCAGCCTGATGTCCAGCGATGTAACTTGAATATAATCAATTATTTAACTATGCTATAATCGATATTTTTACATTAAGAATTCGTCAGATGACTGAATGAGGCTGTGAAAGAGATTGCTTGTGGTGTTAAACCTTCAGAGAATTATATAACATATTGTGTGCAGTAGATCAAGTGTAAGGAATTTCCATTGTGTTGCTGATGATATTATTTTCTTTCCTCAGAGCGAGGCTTCGTGGATGTGAAAGTTCCTCAGCATCAAAACATTTCTGCAAAGCTCCAAGAGAACGTGGAGCTGAGAGTGGAGATTGAAGCCTACCCTACCCCTCAGGTCCGCTGGATCAAAGATGGCGCCACCATCAAGGGAGACAAACCCATCACAACCAGACAAGAGCATGAGATCAGGTGAGACATCCAGCCAAACCCATTAAAAATGCCCTAAATATCATAAAGTAACACAAGACCTCATAGGAGTTGATGCGTTTAAATAATTAGCACTGGACCTCAGTTTGGGCGGCAGCCTCCGGAGGCGTCCAGCTCTTGTCAGTCATCACCAAACAAGGCCTCCGCAGAGAGAAACACAATACTCTCTAGAGGGCAGAGCTCCGTCATTCATCACACAGGAACCATAAACGCAACATACCTGTCACAACTCACAAATGTCTTTCAGTAAAAATGCCAAACAGGGTTGTAATTACAGGGCTGTTTTCACATTTTGCCAGCATGCATTCAAAATCAAAACGACAAAGTGAAATATAAGCCGAGTGCTCGATTCACAGATGGAGAAACAAGCCCTGTGTTAACAAACACCAACAAACCCTTCACCACAAATAAAGAAGAGAGGAAGATTTTTTTAGTAAACTTCACTGAATTGCGACTAAAAAAACGCAGAACAGTACATAACAACATCGTCCTAGGGAATTACTTTTCTTAAATATCCCCCTGGAAATAAATCTAGAAATAAGTTTACACTCCCAGAAGGAGCTGAAACATATCCCGGTATCTGAATGATTCTTAAAGGCATTTTTTTTAACCTGGACCCTCTTTTCCAATTTGAATTGGTTCACAATTGGGAGAGAGGACTGCAGTCATCAGCAGCGAAACAGGCTGCAATGTAACCACTCACTGGATCGCACCGTCAATTTACGTCAACTAAAATTGCTTGGTTTTGCTACTGAAATGCTCAGACTATTACCCAAAGTGTCTGACAGCATTAAGGAAAAGATCCTTACAGAGACAGACCTTTTTGTGAAAGAGTAAGACCCTTTCAGTTTAACCAGAAACTGCCTCTGAATCGCCATCTGCAAACCCACCAGACTCCATTAAAATAAACAGCTAATTTTATCATAATAAAACACACTTTATTTAAAGTTGACAGAAACAAAATAAAACTCACAAAAACTGTCTTGGTTTGTTTTCACACTGTTTCAACAATCACAAATTCAAGTTTGGTTAAAATAAGCCATTAAATCACCCAATTAGATGTGAAAACATATTGGTTTTACACATGCTAAAATCACTGTTTATTTAATGGCGTTTGGTGGGTTTGTCCATAGTAGTTTTGGGGATGTTTCTGGTTAAACAAAAAGGATCTAATCTTTAACAAAAAAAAAAAAAAAGAAATCATACCATAATGGTATCATAAAACAATAATCTGAGCCCATCAGTGGCAAAAACAAGCACTTTTAGTTGATGTAAATTGACGGTGTACAAATGCTGCGAGTGGTTTTATTACATGGTGGTTACATGGAAAATAGGACCCAGGTTCAGAGATACCAAAGTTAACCTTTAATGCAAATGGAGATCGATTCATTTTGTGCAGGTCTTGAACTGAGTCTTTCTTTGAATATTGCATGTGTATATAGTAATTTGAGTTAAAGAGCATAGTCAGATTTATTTAAATTACCTGACCCTTTGTCCATGTTTCGTCTACATCAGGTATGTCACTATTCTCACCTTGGTGAGGGTGAGAACGGAGCAGAAGGGCCTTTACACTGTCCTTGTCACAAACGGAGATGACACAAAGGAGGTGACCTTTGACCTGGAGGTCCAAGGTGAGAGGCTATTTTATTTTATTTTTTTTGTATTATTTTTTAGTTATTAGACAGCAGTACTGATCTTGAGTGAAAAGTGCAAAAGAAAAATCGAGGACAGACTTTGTTTTTATCCATGTCAGTAGTGATTAATGGCCGCTGCACCCCCTGTGTGTAGTTCCCTCTCAGATTAAAGACCTGACCGACCACCCCCTGCCTGGGAAGAGACACATGGTGACCTGCCTAGCCGAGGGGGTCCCAACCCCAACTATCCAGTGGTACAGCTGTGACAGCATGCACAAGTAAGTCGCCCATTCATCACGTTACTGTCATATAACAAACACGGGGGGGGGCTGACACAGAAATTTATTTGACTTTCAAATTCTGCACGTCTGCTTTGACTTCTTCGGCTGCAGGTGTAGCAACCAGACAGCGATGTGGCAGCCGCTGACACCGGAGCCAGAGGTGCTGAGCATCCAGACCAACGCCAGCTACAGCAAGACTCGTAAAACCAGCCAGGTGCGGAGCCAGGTGACCTTCCACAAGCTCCAGCATGTCACGGTGCGCTGTGAGACCACCAACCAAGCAGGACTCCTTGACAGAAGAGACGTCAAACTGGTGTCCAGCAGTAGGTGTCACACAAAGGATGTCTCATTTATATTACAGAGTCATTTAAAGGACAGAGGGAATATTGTAGAACATTATATTATATGTACGTTGACCATTTTCACTCTTTACTATTACGTAAATAGTTAAAACATACAATTCTTTCACGTTTGGCTCAGTTCAATTAAACACATGGTGGTCTGGTAAAAAACGGATCTAAATCTGTAAAGTTTATATTTTAGAGACACAGTTAAAGCTTTCACTAAACAGTAAGTCATGTTTATATAAATACCCGTCTAACAATAACTTTCTTTACAGAGTTATCACCAGCATGTTTATAATGTGAAGTTTTATGTCTCTTGAGGATTTGAGACAACTTGGTTAAAAGTTCTTTGTTTGAATTCACAACATTTTTTCTCCATCTAATCCTCTGTGTCCGTCTGCCTGTTGCAGCGCTGTACTCCCAGGTGGCAGTATTGGCTGCTGTTCTAGCCTTGGTGGCCATCATTATCATATCTATCATCATCCTCATTGCTGTGTGGAGGAAGGTAACAAACTCAGCCATCAGCATTTTTTAGTTCCTCTCCACAAGTCATATGAAAATACAAAGTACAGTGAATTAAAGTGTACAAAAGAATCCTCAGATTTTTTTCTCTTGTGTGTATTATTTTCTGTGTCTCTCAGAAACCTCGCTACGAGATCAGGTGGAAGGTGATAGAATCTGTGAGCCAGGACGGTCATGAGTACATCTATGTGGACCCCATCCACTTGCCCTATGACCTGGCATGGGAGATGCCACGAGACAACCTGGTGCTGGGTGAGTCCTCGAGGACGGATGATAGTGTGGAGAGGTGGGGTTTGATGTGGGGCTATGAAGCCCATTGAGACACTATATGTGAGCTAGGCTTTACAAAGTAACTTGTTATTAATAGATAGAAATACAAAATTTAGTCATGTAAGGAAGTGGTTGTTTTAACTGCGTACTTTTCTAATGCAGGACGAGGCTCTTCAGCTGAGATTGAAGGCTCTGTGAATATAGCTTGTGTTCAGGTCTTAACCATGCTCATATCTAGTGAGATTTTTTTTTGAGGTATACATCTTGAATAATAAATAAATAAATCTTTAAAAAGTTTAGATTAAGTTTAAAAAGTTTTAGTGCTCTATCTCTTCATAGAAATGAATGTAATGCAGAGGTAAAGGTCAGACAAATTTATTTATTAAGCAATAACTCCATTAATTTAATTCTAATACATTTAATTTTATATATAGAGGTGATGCCTCTCTGCAACGGTCGTGAGTTCGATTCCGGCTTGCAACCATTTACTGCATGTCATCCCCTCACTCTCTCTCTCTCCCCATTTCACTCTGTCCTATCCATTAAAAGCAGAATAGCCCCCAAAAATAATCTTTTTTTGTCTTGTTTTAAATTTTATAAGAGTAAACATTTTATAAATATGTATGTAAACACAGATTCATAATACTTAATTAATACGTACCATTAATTGAATAAAAAAATGCATAAAAAGCAAATATTCTAAATAAATATAATAATATTGTTTGCAAAAACAATTAGTTTAGATATCATTTTTAGCAATGGCATGTATGAAATAGATTAGTTAATCTATTATTTATATATTAGATTACTGATATTTAATGTAATTATCATTGTTATTTTGTTGTTGTTGTTTGCAGTTACTTTGGATAAATCATGTTTTATTTGACACCTTTATGATTGATTTAATTATATATTTTTTTGCCCCCTCTTTTTTGTCGTTGATCAATTTATTAAAGTTATACTATGCAGGAATTGTCAGTCACGGTCTGTAAACAGTGTCGCCAGTGAAAGTGAAAGTGCAAGCCAACCCCAGATTCAGCCTCGTCTGCTATATTTGCATTTTAGGCGCTGTGTCTGAGAGTTTTGCAGCTTCCTCTTGGATGTGTGCTGCTTATAGTCTGCCACCTGGTCACTACCTTTTAAAAAGTCCCGACTGCACCTGAGCTGTGCCCAAAAACATCTCCAACACAGCAAAATATAAAGAAAATGAGAAGAAAAACGGTTTGAGGGCAGAGTCTCTGCAAATAAATACACTGCTACACACTTTTAGTGGGTCATAAGTGATGATTGAGAGGGATTATCTCTGTCTGAGTCCATGCATTATTTATCTTTAATTGCTTTAGAACCTGCTTTAGTCAGGTCCTTCATGGTTGTTAGTTGCAACTTAAATAGTCCATATCACCTGTTAATATCAGACTAAACAGACTTTTAGTCAGTAATTTGTTAGACAGAGCAAAGAAACGAGTATGTAGCTACCAGCAGGTGACTTTAGTGACTTTAGTGCTGTGGGTGGTTTGGGTTGTCTGGGCGCAGTTAAGCCGAGAATAATAAGTGAGGTTTGTTAAACTTGTCTTCTTGGCTCCAATCCCACCTCATTCTTAAACTTTTGTTTTCGATGATGTGCTGTCGGTAGTCAGCTGTTCCTTACAGGCCCTCCATTGTTAGACCTCTACTCAAGAAAGTCTCCTGGACCATCTGTTATAACCATCTCGAGCCAGTTACCAGAGAAATGTGTTATCATTGATATTTTAATGAACAGAGAGGAGCTCCCTCCCTTTTCAGGTCTAACATGTGCTCCATTCACACTCTGTCCCACTGAGCCTTTCTTTGTGTTTCAGGCCGCACTCTTGGATCAGGAGCCTTTGGCAGAGTGGTGGAGGCAACCGCGTATGGTCTCACTCATTCCCAGTCCAGCACAAAGGTGGCTGTGAAAATGCTGAAATGTAAGACATCCAATTTTAAAGCACAGTCCAAAGTCATGTGTGAGCACAGTAGAGTCCCCTGCATGCAGTAGCTGTCAAATATTGTGACACCGGTGTCATGTGGCTGCGAGCACAGAGGGAGCAGCAGCCTGCTGAGCTTTAGTTTGGTTGCCAGCCTGGTTTGAGTTTTAGCCAATGGGTCGTTGAGCAGTTTGGCAATGATGCAGTGTGTCCTGGTCGCAGTATGATTAGTTCTCCTGTTCTCATACCTACCCCTCATACTGCCCTACTTTTATACTTCCCTTTCTCTGTGTGTCTCCCTCTCCATCCAGCTACAGCCAGGAGGAGTGAGACTCAGGCTCTGATGTCAGAGTTAAAGATCATGAGTCACCTGGGTCCTCACCTCAACATCGTCAACTTGCTGGGAGCTTGCACCAAACATGGTGAGCAGAGCATCACAGTGAGCACCAGTATTATACTGTGGTAAAAACATAAATATTCAGGTCATTTTGAAGTCCTTTTATACATTAAGAGTTCCTTAGATCAATGGTTTTCAAACTTTTTGTCCCCAAGGTGCACCACAGGGCGGCTAGCTAGAGTTTGCCTCTTTATTGGGTAATGGGTGTGCACAACATACTGATACAGTCAATTAAAAAATCACTCATAACTTTTTGTGTAGGCCCAAATGAATATTGTAATAATAATGTGTGGTTATCACAAAATCCCACGGCACACCTGGATTGGCTACACAGCACACCATTTGAAAAACACTTCCTTAGATCAACTGTGAGCATTTTCCTTTAGGCAAGTGTCCCAGTGGTTCAGTTAGAAGAATTGCCTTCTTTGCAAAGGAAACATACAGAGCTTCAGAGACATTTGTTGCTTGTTTTATCCTCAGCACTTATTTTCTTTGTCTGTGAATTCATGAAACACATTTAAAATATTCTTTAAAAAGGAACATCAGTGCAACTTTTCCTCATTTCTCACCTCCCACTGAGGTTAAACTCTGTCCAGTCTAACAGTTACACATATAAAGTTCAGTTTAGTATAAGATGAGTAATGAGATGAACCCTTGAATATAAGCTATTTATCAGGACGTTAATCATAGATAGTTTCCAATTTTACTGCCCAGAAAAAAGGACATTTAAAAAGCATTATTTTTTAGCATCTATCAGGACTATGCCAGTCACTTTGCACAAAGTAGTGGGTGTTGTGGTTTATTTTAAAGTCACTATGTGTAGATTTTTATGTGATTCTAGCATTTGTCAAACAATTCTGATGTCATAAGAGTTTGTTGAAGTGTCGTGTGCGTCAGTGCTCTATTAATTTGTTGTCAGTATTTCCAGATGGAAGTGTTAATGTAAAAGTTCATGGCCCATATGCTCAGTTTATGATATAAATATATTTACATTCAATAGAAATGTGCCTTTTTTATCTGACTGAGCAGCAGACGTCCCATTGGCACTGTGAGTGTGTTAGAGAGGAAAACAAGACAGTTTGGATGTCATACAAAGGGTTCAAACATTCATGTGGCTTCTGTGGTTGTTGAAGAGAGACGGAAGGATGTAAACATGTTGTGGAAATGCTGCTTTCTAAGTTCTGCTTTGACTAGAAACACTTCAAATCAAATGTTTAATGGCTGCTGCTATCATACACACATGTCTAAGATTTATGCAGTTTAGTCCCTGTTCATTTATTGACTGGTTACATAAATGTCAGTTACAAAGAGACTGTCTACCTCAGTTATACACTGTTTGATCATTCACAGATTGAATAACTTTTTCTGTTATTGAATAAATTGACATTTAACAAAGAAAAATAATCTAAAATAAAAAAAAAATAATAACTTTATATGATATCAGGCCCTCTGTACCTGGTGACCGAGTACTGTCGCTATGGCGATCTGGTGGACTACCTGCACAGGAACAAGCACACCCTCCTGCAGTACTACGCTGAGAAGAACCAAGACGACAGCTGCCTCATCTCTAGAGGAAGCACTCCGCTGAGCCAGAGGAAAGGGTGAGAGGAATAGACAAGCGTTTTGTATGATGAAATCTCTGCTGTCGAATACCAAGAGATATAAAAACATAAAGTCTGATATGATGAAGAAACATGAATAGATAAGCATTGGGGTCCATTTATCACACTGTATTTCTTCATACTTCCTGTATCCCTTCAGCTACGTGTCCTTTGGAAGTGAGAGTGATGGAGGATACATGGACATGAGTAAAGATGAGCCCTCACTCTACGTGCCCATGCAGGAGCAGATCGACACCATCAAGTATGCGGACATCCAGCCCTCCCCATACGAGTCTCCCTACCAGCAGGACATCTACCAGGAGCAAGGTTTGGTTTGTGTGTCTGTGTTGATTTACATTGGGTACGCTGACATGTCCCCATCACTTTATGAAACGACTGATTTTGCCCCATCACTTTTTAATTTTTAATCACTTCATAATTTGTTCAAAATGTTCTGGAAAAATAGCTTGCGCCAAGAAATGTTAACTAATAAATGCACTTTTAAAAAGGTTAATTTGCACGGAAAAACACATACAATGCAATGAAAATATAAAAGACAAAAATGTATTGTATTATACTGTTAAAAAAAATCCCCCCTGACCTACTGATTCTAAAATGACCCAAAAAAGTGCAGCGCTGATGAGTAACAGATTTCTTGATGCAGGTTCGTCTTATCCAAGTTTTCTGTTCTCTCTCTGCGAACATGACAACACATATGAGCTATTAAAGCCCAGGGGTTTATAGATTTATTAAAATGAATTAATGTGTCATTAATGTAAATATGTGCCACATGCATTCCCGAAACAAAAGAGGAGTGACCAAGTGGCAGCTGCCAGGGCTCAAAAATGAAGCCAATGCAGAACTGCCAAAAGCTGCAGTTCCTCTAATGGCCACTTGAGGCTGGCCCCTGAAGCGAGCCAATCCCCCAACTTAACAGTATGATTAAACATGTTTACAGCCTGGTACAATACATGGTTTTGGTCTCCATAGATAACTTCCTCCTTTATGACAGCTGTGCCAGAGGTGAATTTTTATAGTTTAAATTTTATTTAGGTGTAAAGTTACGCATATTTAAGGGAAGGCCGCTTTGAGTGGCAGGCTGTCTGCCAACAGTGTCCTCAGCTCTTCAGTCAGATCCACCCTTCCAATATCCACAGTGCCATCCTCTCATGCAAATATGGCTCATAATGGAGGAACTCTGGGAATATCCGCTGCATTTTTGTCTAAAACGTACTATTTTTAATCAGTGAACTTGAAATAGTGCATTTCATGCACACATAAATTGTTTTAGCCTCATAAATCAATGAATACACTCTGTATTCTCTCCGGTCTTTGATGAAAAGCCCTGACAAATGTTACAGCATATGAAGGGCGTGAACTTCATTTCAGCCAGTCACACGTCTGCCGGAGTTCCTGCCAACAACAAGACTTCATTCATGAGATGCTCCTCCCCTTCTCTCCTTCTCATGTTTGTCCTCCCACTCTATCATTGTGCTCAGGTGGCGGCAGATTGGACCTGGCCATCAGTGACTCTTCTGTTCTCACCTATGACGACCTGTTGGGCTTCAGCTACCAAGTTGCGAAGGGGATGGAGTTCCTTGCCTCCAAGAATGTAGGATATTAAAAATAAGCCTCTAGATTTTGTGAATTTTTTACCAATTAAAGGGAAAGTTCCACATTTTGGGTTAACTGAATATGCTACTTCACAGCCAGTTAGCTTAGCTTAGCATAAAGACTGGAAACAGGGGGAAGCAGCTAGCCTGGCTCTGTCTGGAGACAACAAAAGACACCTACCAGCACCCTTAAAGCTCACTAACTAAAACCTCATATCTTGTTAATTTAATTTGCACAAAAACAGATTATTTTATCATTTTATTTTATTCCACCACAGTGTGTCCATCGTGACCTCGCTGCCCGTAATGTGTTGATCTGCGAGGGCAAACTGGTGAAGATCTGCGACTTCGGCCTGGCCAGAGACATCATGCATGATTCCAACTACATCTCCAAAGGCAGCGTAAGTGGTGAAATCATAAAGGGTTTCCTGTTAGGTTTAAATGCATGTTTAGAAAGTCACTTTGGATAAAAGTAGCTGCCAAATGAATGTCATGTTTATAATTCAACTGACTGTCTAATGTCTAATTTCTTTCGTTCAGACCTTCCTGCCCCTGAAGTGGATGGCACCAGAAAGTATTTTCCATAATTTGTACACCACCCTGAGCGACGTGTGGTCATATGGCATTCTTCTTTGGGAGATTTTCACACTGGGTCAGTATATTTCACCATTTTTTTTTTTTATTTATAAGGACAACATGTGCGAGTGTTAGCCAGCTGGCTTATTTTCAACTGCAGCAAGTTTTTGTTTTATCTGGAGCATCCACTCCAGAAACTTTTCTGAGATGCTTCTTTGTATTTTTGTATTGATTAGTCAATATCACGCGGACTACAAACAGCCTACAACCGGAAACCAGGGCTCTTCCGCTCTTCTTCCGGAGGCAAGATCTCCAGGGTTTGCCTACAGACTCTACATTCACTGAATGTAGAGTCTGTATATAGAGACTACCGTCGCTATGGTATTTCCCGCCTTCCTGCTCCCTTTAGCTCTGGCTGGCTGCTGTAAAACGCATTGCCTCTGGTGCACCAGCGCGGGAAAGACGCCACACACACAAGACACCACAACTCCGGTATACTGCAAGATACAGGGAGCTTTCCCTGGCGGCGATAGGCTTAATCAGCGTAGTGTGAATTGATTAAGCAAGGGCTTTACTGTAACAAATGTTAATTTCTATGTAAAAGTCCCGCACTCCAGCTTTAACACACAAAAAATGCCAATAACTCGAATTCAAATCAGAACTGGTTTAGACACAATAGGGATGTGTCCTCTTTAATTGCTGATGTAGGTCACAATGTATGGTTTTCTCTGCTTGACTTACACAACCATTCCTGGACTTCTCCTGCATTCTTCTGGTAAACTGTAAATTATGATAATATGTTTCAACGTGTCTAAAACGACAGTAAATGTGTGTATGCAAAGCAAATTTCACAATCCATGTCTGATCATACATGTATACCAGTTTGTTTGAAGACTCATATGAGGTCTAAATCTTATTAGGCACAGTCAAGGTTTGAATCAGCATTTCCTGGCTCAGAGTATTTGGAGCTTTTTTTGTTGTTTTTTCTTTTTAATAAAAACCCTCTTCCCACGACTTTTGGAAACCAGCATGAAAAAAGGGGCAACAGATTATTGCTCATTTATCGTAAGCCACAGTGGTAGAAAACAAACTCACAATTGAGCCTCTGTACGTGATGATAACCAGCGATACACTGCAGCTCCCTGTTTGGATCTGACTTTTATTGCACTGTTTTTCTTTCAGATCTGGGTCAGAACAACAAAATAATCAGTTGTGTTAGTTTATTCTCAGAAAATAATTGTGCGTGACTTCAGATTTGTCTTTTGCATTACAGTTTAAATTTAGTGCCAGTTTATATTTGTAGCCTATAAATAATTTTTTATTTGAAATGCCTTCTGCAGGAGGAACCCCCTACCCTGATTTGCCCATGAATGAGTTGTTCTACAGTGCTTTGAAGAGAGGCTACCGAATGGCCAAACCTGCCCATGCCTCGGATGACGTGTGAGTCTCACTGTAACCTTGCAATTAAAGTGTAACTTTGGTACTCCTCAACGTGAACCCCATTTTCTAACGTTTTTGTATCTAAGTGACTAATGGGAACAACAATTTTTGACATTTGTCCAGTATTTAGCAAATGTTCGTCCAATAAAAGTGTTAGTTTTTGCCACTGACAGGTTCAGATTATTATTTGAAGTGTCTGACAACATTTTGGAAAGGACCCCCACAGAGATAGACCTTTTTGTTAAGGAGTAAGTTCCTTTTTGTTGAACCAGCCATCACCAAACCCACCAGACATTTAAATAAACAATAATTTTATCACAGTAAAACAAACTTCATTCTAAGTCGACAGAAACAAAAAAGAACTCCGAAAGCCTTCTTGGTTCGTCTTTCCACTGTTCCATCAATCACCAACTCTTGTTTGGTTTAAATAAACCCTTAATTCACTCAGTTACATATGAAAATATGCCGGCTCTTTACATGCTAAAGCTGCTGTTTATTTAGATGCATTCTGGTGGCTCCAATGATGGTGATTTTGGTGCAGTTTCTGGTCAAATAAAAAAGCTGTACTCTTAAACAAAAATGTCTGTCTCTGAAGGAGTCTTACCATAATCCTTTGAGACATTCTGAATAATAATCTGAACATCTCAGTTGCAAAAACAAGCATTTTTTTTGTGGACGTACAAGCCCTGATTGATTACATTACAGCCTGTTTTAGCGCTGCCTGTTGCAGCATTCTCGCTCAACACTGGACAAATTCCAAAAACTGTTTTTCCCATCAGTCACTTAGATACAAAAACATGGAAGAATTAGGTCCAAGTTGAAAGATAGAAAAGTTATCTTGTAACCTCCTGAGGCCCCGGCCTTTGTTTAGGATGGATTTTCAATTTCTCCTAGTTATATGGGATGAGAAGTACCTGATAAATGTATATTTTAAAAAAAAAATGTTTTTGAACACTAAGTAGTTCTTGAAATCTTCTGGAATGAGGCCTCAACGTCCTCCAAGAGTACCTCCCAATTAACAGTGTCTTAGCTTGTTATTGTTGCTAAAGTTGGTCAAATTTGTTGCCATAGTTTCAACCATAAAATGTGATCAGATTTATGACCTTGTCCACTTTTGTGTCAGGATTGGCTGCAGACTGACTTGGCAGAGATGGCTGCCATGTTGTTTTTATAGATTAGTGCATTGTGGTCTTACTTACAGCAGCATGAAGATGCCACACCAAGAACATTAACAACATTAAAAAATCTTGTAAAAGCGTGTTATATTAAAAAAAATCATTTCATGTTATTATCTGATACTGCTAGTTTTTTCTCCTTGCTTGGCATCAATACGCTGCTGTACTTACTACCACTACATAGCACAAAAAGTGTCTCTGAACTAGGACAACAGGTCTAAAGAAAGCAAGATGAAGTATAGGGTGCAGGAAACCCAAAATGTGATGTCCACATATGAGGACACAGGGTCTCAGAAGGTTAATGTTGCTCCCCCAGTAACTCTGACGTGAACATGTAAATTAATAAACTAAGTTTTTGTTGTTTATGCTGCAGTTACGAGATCATGAAGAAGTGCTGGGACGAGAAGTTTGAGAAGAGGCCTGAGTTCTCCTTCCTGGTCCACAGTGTGGGGAACATGTTGGCAGACAGCTATAAAAAGGTACTTTATTTATTTAATATTGCTGCATCCAGAACTTTTTAAGTGTGAGCTTGGACTTATAACTTTGCCACATGCTCCTGATATTCAGATGCTATTTTGTACTTGATCCACCAGATCATCCATTCCTCTCCTCATTCACTCACAGTCAGTTTATCTGCCCCCTAGTGGCTGGTTGGAGGAAAGAAAGAAAGCTTACAGGATAACTAAGAGTTCACACACCAGTTTGATTTCTCACTGATTCTTTAAGTAGATAGAACATTTTGTCGACTGTGTTGTAAAATCAACGTCTCATATCCACAGTCTGCTTCTTAAAAATTCACAAACGGTTGATAAACTGGTTCCTGATTGCTGAAATGATCAAACCTTTGTCCCCTGGCAACAGAAATACAACCAAGTCAACGACAACTTCCTAAAGAGTGACCACCCTGCAGTCGCCCGCACCAAACCCAGACTCTCCTCACCCTTTCCGATCGCCAACCCAGCATTTGGCTCCCCATCTCCCCCCTACATCCCCCCGGACCCCTACAACCAGAGCCCGAGCCCCAGGGAATTCACACAAGAGGCAGACACACAGGAAGTCATAACTTCGTACAACGAATACATCATTCCCATCCCAGACCCCAAGCCGGAGGATGTTTTCACTGACGTGCCGTCAGAAAGCCCTGCAAGGTACAGAGTCGCTGAAAAAGATGCTACAGATGTGTGCCAAATGTCGGGGTTGCAAGGAAGATGAGGATGTATTTACTCAACAAAAACATTTTTTTTTTATCACCACACACCCACTCATCCAGATGTTGAGCTGAAACAATAGCTGCATTATGGGGGCAGATGTAAACATGCAGCCAAGTTGGCTTTAAAGGCCAAATAAATGTTTGACTCTCTCTTTCTTTGAGCCAGAAACCGGAGAAGAAAGTCTCAAACTTTAAGACTCAAACTGAAAGCCTGGAGCTGCTCCATAGACAATTAATGGGAGATTGAGTTTTTGGATCCAGTGCTTATTTTCTTTTCTTTATTTATGTCCAAATTAGCTTTTATTCTGCTGAAGTGTTGTCAGCTCTGAAACAGAAAATGTGCTCATATACTCAGAATGTTCCCCTGGGTGCTCTCAGTGTCATCTATCACATCTTTCTCGGTTCATTGGCAGTGGAGCAGCTCCAGACTTCATACTTGATGACATCACAAATTGAGTTTAAGCACTCTACTTTTGGATTTGGAAGAGAGTTGTTCATGTTTAACGATCATTTTTAGACTGTCTCAGACCATAGGATTGGCATGTATGGATTTTGAAAGTAGAGTAATTCCCCTGTGACTTTGTCTTTGACGCCCATGAGCAATAGACATAGATTGATAGATCGATCAATTAGGAACTCATGGACACTTCAGACAACATCTTAAAATCCAAGTATTCATTACATGGGTCATCTTTCCAAATGTAAACTGGGGTTTGAGGTATCAGACTGTCAGTGGCCTTGAGCTTTAGGAGCATTAGTCATTTTTGCAACCTCGTGACATTTTTATAGACCATTTAATTTCTCACATAATTGAGAAGATTTTTGGCAGATTAATCAAAGATGAAAAATAATGCATTATGTACAGTTCTATTTATGGCTTAAGACATTAAATCACTGTCCCTCTAGTTGTCAACCTGATATAATGTCTTTTAAAACTATTTTTAGGATGTTAGACATTTGATGCTTAACATCCCTGTGAGGTAAAAAGCATTGCCTCTTGTATTCTACTTGTACACAATCTTTAAGTGAACACAACATTAAGCTCAGCACCACAGACGGACATTAATAAATATGAGCTGCGGTTGTGTCTTTCTATGACTCATATGTAACTCAGTGCACAATGTGAAGTTGTGTTTTGTCTTCCTGCCCTCAGCTCTCTGGCTCTGGAGGAGGAGACTGACTCCCTGTCGCAGGACACTGCTGACACCCTCCCAGAGGAGGACAGGCTGGAGGAGACCAGCGAGAGAGACGCTCTGCTGGGATCTTCCGGGACGCCCGAGGTAGAAGACAGCTTCTTGTAGCCACATGTAGAAACCCTGAGAAAACATCCTCTTTTCTGGGAATTGGTTGTTTTTTTTTCTCTAAGCTGCCTGAAAAGAGGAACGTGATTAAACAAGAATGTAGCAAAATTGAGACTGAGAAGGCAATCTTTGTATTTCCACTAAGCACTCGAAAAGTTTTGCCCTGCTTCTGAGATTTGAATCAAACTTAGTACCTCTGAAACGACAAAACGGTTACAAATAACTAGCATGATGTTATGATCCAGTCTTTCATTGGAGGCTTGACATAATACAAATATGGTACTCGCCTATAGAATCAGTTTACAGTAACTAAACATGTGTTTACTGTACTTTCTATCATAGCCAGAGACCCATGAGGCCTTATGAGATATGTGCTTTTTCTTTTTATCTTAGAAACATTTTGCCATGTGCCTCTTTTTGGCTCTTACCCCCTTTACTGTTAACAACCAGAGTAGATTTTTAGAAAAGCGGGTATTATTTGTTTTATTTTGTTTTGTTAAATGAGAAAATGTATTTGTTTTGATAACACAAAATGATTAACACAACAATATAAACAAACACTACACAAATATACATCAAATAAATAAAAATAAACAAGAACCACATGCCATTCCCATATTAGTGGGAATCATTAACATTATGTCCTAAACCACAATAATGGAAAGTTAATAATTCAATTAAAACCTAAGTACGACCAACAGCTGTATTCACTGAATTATAATATTTTTGTAAAATGTTATTTCCAGGATATGAAATACAGAATCTACATGCACTGTTTTACTATGACAGATACTTTCTTTTTAGTTACATATGCCATAGTGTCAGACACTTCTTTCTTTTCTTTCTTTTTGTGTGTGTGAGGATTATATGAAATGTGTCGTTTGTGAATTTTGAATACTTGTTTATGTAGATTTAATTCATAGTTCTGTGCCAGACTTGCACTTTATTTAGAAAAATGTGGATATTCATAATGAAGACGTACGTATACAGTAACGATGGAATAGTTCCTCTGAGAATCAACTTTTGACCTAAACACGTGGCTGTTGCAGTAAATCAGTTTCTGTGACAACAGGTGACTCAAGTGAACTAACGAAACACAGCATATCACTGCCTTAGCACAAGATGGCACACATCAGTGCCTTTGTATAGACTGACAGATTTTTATCTCGCAGCTTTTGTCGCTTGCCGATCCGAAGGGCTACCGTACTTATGACACCTAGATAGCCATATGTGTACATGTAAAGAATGATGCTTTTAGTTTTCTGCTGCACTGTATAGCGTCCACTCACACAATGTTTCAGCTGTCAGTATTATAGTGTTGACGATAGTCCACCATATGAAACTACACTTTGTCATTTTCTGTAGCAATTTAAAATGCACATGATCACTGTATCACAAGCTATGGTACCAAAGCTCCCTTAACGTTTACAAATGTATTTTTTATATGTGACATTTTATATGTTGTAAATGTGACAATAAATGTGTATTATCGTAGCAGCACTGGGAGTGAGTCTTTTATATGGATTTAAATGGTCTCATCGAGCTCCCCTACTCTGTGTACATGTATTTTTTCTTCTTTAAAACAGCCAAAGATACTGAAACTAAACAGCTGAAAACACTAATCCAGAATCAGGATAATGCCTTGTGGTTTCAATAATATGAAGCTATCATACTGACGTCAAAATGATGTCAGAAAGATGTCGGATAGATGCTTTATTTTGGCTGGAATGAAAATCAGATTGACGATATTTTAGAATTTTATGTTGTGTGGACATTAACAATATACCATTTTGCAGTTGTTGGGTTTTGTTCTCCATATCTTATGACTAAATGTCGATATCCTCCTGAGACTCAAGGTTTTGTTCGGTATGCTTTTTTTAATGTATCCTAGCTATTTGGGATCAGTAGGACCCGATAAGTATAAAAAACTAAATGTTGTGAATGATAATCAAGTCCCAGCGTCTTCAAATCCTAATTAACTTGTTAATTAAAAGTGTCTTATCTTGTTACTGGTGCTAAAATTGCTCAAATTGGTCACCATATCAAACTACAAACACAATTAATCATAAATGAACAAGTTTCTACCATTTAATTTAATCAGACTTTGGACCTTGTCCACTTTTGTGTCGGGATCAGCTGCAGATTGACTTGGCAGAGATGGCTGCCATCTTGTTTTTACATGGATCAGTGTATTGTGCTCTTACTGCCACTAGATGGCACAAAAAAGTGTCCACGGACGAGGACAACAGGTCTAAATTAAAGGTAGGGTCTGGAGGATTTTCCAGTTGCTGTTTGTAAACACATTCAAATTTGGCCCCTCCTATCAGGCTCAACTCTCCCGGATGTACGGAGCCTGGAGGTACGGAAGAAGGCTTCACAGAAGAGGTTCAGGCAAGGCTCGCTCTGGTGCACGCTCGAACACACTCAGTCACGCTCGGGCACGGCACCTGCACTCTCTCATTGGCTGGGGAAATCTCCGTCCAGAAGCGGTCCGAGCTCACAAAAACATCAAAATACAGTTAAAGGGCAGGAGCTCTGCAAACAGAGTCACCACCACACATGAGTAGAAGCCCATAGGTGATGATTAAGCAGGATTTCATTTGTATATGTCTATATTTTGTTTTGTTTGAAAATCCTCCAGATCCTACCTTTAAGTAGAATGAAGTATGAGGTCAAGTAAACCCAAAATGTGATGTCCCCATATGAGGACACAGGGTCTCAGGAGGGTATTGTACATCAAGATGATGTTAGCATGAGACATTTGGAAGACATTTGATTTAACTTAAAACCAACAACATATCAATGTCATCTGTTGTCAGAATTCTATGTCAAATTGATGTTGGCGCTAGACATCGTCTTGACACTACAGTTTGGTTCACCAATGTCAAATTTCTGTCTTCCACATTGACATTTTATATTTATGTTGAACATGTAAAAACAAAACAAAACAAAAAAGACACGAACATACAAACAAGCAGACAGACAGAAAGAAAGTAGTAATTACAAATAATGAAAAGCATGATAAAAAGCAACTGTCAATGTATAGTTACTGTGATTTACACATTCAAAAAGGAGTGGGAGGAAGTATAAACTTATTAAATCCCACCTCTTCTCCGCAAGTCTAAATATACAATTGTCACTACCTTTAAACTTTGTCACAAAAAAATAACCCATGTATATGTATATACATGTATATATGTATATAATATAAACACATATTATATTAATTACCAAATATCTATCTTAAAAAAAAATCTGTCTTAGTATATAATATAATATAAATGACCAATTACCCATGACTTACATGTGTAAACCAGTCTAAATGTATGGTATATAAAATACCAATTTGTCTTTACAAAAAAAATAATATTTATATTTGTATATCTAATAATTGAACATATGAATTATACAAAGTATGAATATATGTAATTCTGCCAGTATATACATGTGTGTGTACCCGCATACCCATATATGAATAAATACGTATTTATATATTAATACACTGTCAGTTACAGAGTAGAGAACGTAAGCAGTAATCCCTTTGAACAACTAATGTCTAACCCTTCTTCAACCCTGTACCTCCTGAATATGATGTCTTTATACCATATTTTAATTTGGCGTATGCTCGGACATTGCTCGAGCTCCACAATAAAACTGTTCCATAACTTCACTTCACATATTGAATTCCAAAATAATTTCTTGCAAGCACACTTTGAGTTTTGAAACTAGATTATAACCCCCCTCTTGGTCACTGAACAGATTTTTAATACTGCCTGGTAGCAGCTTATTTCTTGCTTTAAACATCATTTGTGTAATCAAATTCAGTGATTTCAGTATGAATCTACCTGAAGGATCTCCAGGTCCCATCTACTATATATATCCAAACTGACTTGTCTCACTCTACATATCTGTTAGTGCTTTTGTGTGATTCCTAGGTCAGATTTCTGAGATCTTTTTGACTTCCATGAGTGCACACAACCAAAAGCCTGGCAGCCATGGTCCTGTGGTGCTGGGGACGATTAGTCTCACCTCAGCGGATGTCTCGGGAGAATTGTGCCTTTCTGTTGCAAATTGGAACTGGCTCATCAATTTGTTGAGCGTGATATGCTGATCCGCCTCCTCACACACACACACACACACACACACACACGCACACACACACTCCCTCCACCCTCTACCACTTGCTTGTCTGGAAGATTTCATGTTTGCTGTGTGACTTCTGTGGTGAAGACACTGTAAACAAGCAGAAGGAGAAGAAGGGCAGAGACAAACACAGCAGGAGGAAGGGACTCGTATGTCAGCTTTGGATGCTGGAAACATCCGACCCAGGGAAGTGATTATACCTCTCTTTCACCTGAAGACATCAGCAGGTGAGCACATTTGAAATAAACGAGTGAGCTTCCATAAAGCTGTATTTTGAGAAGTGACTTATCAGTTTCCTAACTGTAATCAGGAAATGCTTCCTTAAAGTATTTGTTAGTCTGTTTTCTGATTTTAATGTATACTCAAGAAGACAAACATCACAGTTGAATAGATTGTTCCTCAGCAGAGATTCGTGTTTACGGGCAAAGCTTCTCTGACCAGTTAGAAAAGAGAAGTTGATGAGGGGGATGAGTGATAGCACAACTTAAGAGGTGGTTCTCATTTCTTTCTCGAACACCACAGATCAAAAGAAGAGTGTTCTGTGGCACACGTACGCATCAACATTCAAACTGCAGGTTTGGAGTTGATCCAGGATGCAGTCCTACCTTGCTCTGCTGCTGGGGATTGTGGCCTCCGCTGCTTCAGGTAAGGCCTGACAAACACTGACTGCTACATCTACAGCTGCGGTGCATTAAGTGTCTTGTTTAGTGTCTTGTTTTCACTAAAACAATGACAGAAGTGATATTCTTCATCATTTTCATATTGATTTGACAGATGTAAAGTCTAATAATATGCAGAATTTAATGTTTTAAAAGCTCTAAAAGATTTTTAAACTCAAATCAAATCACAATCAAATATACTCTATAAAGGACATATTACTACTGACCAACTATACAATCCTCTAAAAATGCATTCTCAAACATGACTTCTCGTGTATTCCGCTCTAATGGTTTTATCGTACATTTCATGGCATAAACTCGTGGTCAGTTCAGATGAGCTGGGAAACACTGCTCCATCTGAGATCTAACACACGCTCTTTTTCTCTATTTTTTTTTTTTTGCAGTTTGGTTTGGCTCTGAACAGCACATAGTAAATGAATATCACCCGCCAAGCATCAAATTACAATTTCATGTA
Organism: Epinephelus moara; assembly: GCF_006386435.1. Lineage (NCBI taxonomy): Eukaryota > Metazoa > Chordata > Actinopteri > Perciformes > Serranidae > Epinephelus > Epinephelus moara. The sequence goes on from NC_065509.1 coordinate 20,525,701, forward strand.
TTTGCATCAGAGCACATAAAGCATCTGTTTATTTGGTTTAATTATGGCTGAATGAATTAGTTTTGCTTCCTGGTGGATTACTGGATGAGGTGTGATTGGGGTCATTATGAGGTTGGATGAATAGTTCATTTAGATGATTGAACAGGAACGGCGACTGTTCACACCGACAATCAGGAGGTTTCCCGACCTGAAACGCTGATTGGTCTCAAAGTGTATTTCATTCCCACATTATCTTGTGTGTTGTGGTGTATAGAAACAAAAATGCTGAACATGGAATCTCAGTTCTGCTTCAAGCTTCAAAAAATACAGCGCAAACCTCTAAATGGAAACTATTATAACCTTTACCGAAAGTGTAGACTGAGCACTTACTGAGAAAACGACAGGATTGACGGGAAAGACATGTCAGTCTCCACAGTGTTTTTACAAGAAAGGTCCAACCCAAAAAATAAAAACAATCTATAATTGAATGAATTGCCCAGAGTTTCTACAACTTCCAAATCCTCAACAAAGTCATCAAAGAGATCATTGTTCATCAGCACTAAAACAGCACTCCCTCAGGGTTACGGGCTTCATGAGCTTCCTCAAAGATGCCCCAAATACGTTAATCCCTTATCCATACTTGAAATTCTGTGTATCTTCTCTTATATTTGGTGTTTAACATGAGGGCCGAAGTAAAAATACAATGAAGCAGATGTGAGGCTTTTCATATTTACTGTTTCTCCAGTGTTAAGATAGCAACATTGGAAAAAAAGCAGAAGTGAGAGGGATTGAGGGATGTTATCAGGCTCCAAGCCCTCAATCTGTTTCCTGAATTCATGGGATTACTTCTAAAATAGATCTGAATCATGGTGCAGGCGAGACAGCTCTGAGCTTCTCCGTTTTTCTTTTTTTAAATGACCAAAACAGAAACAAAGTCTTGACCTGAACACAAAATACTCTCTGAGAACTTCACCAGCAAAGTCCAGTTTGATTCATTTGATCTAACATTGTGTTTCCATTGCCTAAAATATCAATAAATGTATTCATATTTTCCTTCTCAGCAGAATGGAGGCGTCCACTGATTAAGTTCAACTCAAAGGTGGTGGGGAGTTCTGAGGTGGTGGTCAGACCTGGGACCCCCCTGGATCTGAGATGTGAAGGTGACGGGCCTGTAAACTGGCAAACGAGGCTAGCCAAACACAGACGCTATGTGTCCAGGGGCAACGGGAAAGCCCGCACCTTGAAGGTGGAACGTCCCTCTGCAGAATTCACTGGGACATACAAGTGTTATTACACAGCGGCTGGGCTACAGCACCTGACCTCCTCAGTGCATGTGTACGTAAAAGGTGAGCTCGGACTGATAAGGACTGTAGGACAAGCTTCCTAATGTTGAGTTGTAAGTGCTTGGATGGATCACACTGTCCACACTGGTTATACTTCCCTATGGTTGTTTATTAGTGCAAGTCTCATTATACAATTGTTCTATGACCTAATGAATTGCCTTCATCCCTTTTTTTTTAATCAGATCCAAACCGTGTGTTCTGGACCAGCAGCACATCCCTGCGGGTGGTGAAGAAGGAGGGTGAGGATTACCTGCTGCCCTGCCTGTTGACTGACCCAGAAGCCACAGACCTGGGCCTCCGCATGGACAACGGCACCTCTGTGCCCCCTGGGATGAACTTCACAGTTTACCGGCACCGAGGTATTCTCATCCACAAGCTCCACCCCAGCTTCAACGCCGACTATGTCTGCACAGCGAGGATCAACGGAGTGGAGAAGACCTCCAAGGCCTTTTCCATCAACGTCATTCAGAGTGAGGCCACTTGGCTGTTTGGGATGAAAGCTGTTTGAGAGTCATTTGAAGTGATGCATGCATCAAGTTTGATACTCATGTGTGATTGTCTCTTTTCTAGAGCTTCGTTTCCCACCATATGTCCTCCTGGAGACAGAGGAATATGTGCGCATTGTCGGGGAGGAACTCAAGATTCGCTGCACAACACACAACCCCAACTTCAACTACAACGTCACCTGGAAATACACCACCAAATCGGTCAGTATGAGGCACTTTGGGGGTTTTCTTGATTATTATCATATTCTTAACTCTGATTTTATTCACTCTTCTTGTCTTCAGAAACCTTTGATAGAGGAGCGGGTTCGCTCCAGCGGAGAAAATCGCTTGGACATTCAAAGCATACTGACCATCCCTGCTGTGGATCTTGCAGACACAGGAAACATTTCCTGCACAGGCACAAATGAAGCAGGGGTGAACAGTTCAACAACATACCTGCTGGTTGTAGGTGAGCCACAGAAGCAATCTCTCTTGCTACGTCTCACATTAAAAAAAAGCCTAATCAACTACTAAAAACAAACTGTTTTAATTCTTCTCAACAGACAAGGCCTACATCAGGCTGCTGCCCCAGCTGTCCCCTAAACTGGCCCACAAGGGTCTTTCAGTGGAGGTGAACGAGGGAGAAGATCTGGAGCTTAACGTGCTCATCGAGGCGTACCCCAGCATTACAGAGCACAGATGGCACACCCCAACATCTCCGAACACGTCCACACAGGAGCACAAGCTCATCATCTACAACAACAGGTACAACACAGAGGCTGAGAGCTGGTGACAAAGGAGAGGACTCTCTGTAGTGGTCTCTGATTGCTCTATTTTATCACTCTCACATGTCAGCACAGTTTACATTTAAAAAAGTGTACTACAGGAAGGGGAAGCTACTCTGGATTTAAAATATGCTGTCGGTGCATTTTGTGTGAATTTGACAGGGAACACCAAGGTCATTATATTTCCTCAGGTCATGCTAAAGGGAAGAGTGGCGTTCTCTTTTTAATTTGGCGACGTATTCAGCGATGATACATCGGAACTGTCTGAATCCAGAATTAGTCACCCCTGATTCCTCTTTTTCTGAGTTTAAAGAAAGAACTTTTTGGGTTTATTTTTTTCAGATACCATGCTTCTCTGCAGCTGAAGAGAATGAATGCGCAGGAGCAGGGACAATACACCTTCTACGCCAAGAACAACTTGACCAATGCATCCATCACATTCCAAGTCCAAATGTATCGTAAGTGACACAGTAAACAGAAATCAAATCAGTAAATATGTTCATGGAGTTGCGGCATGGTTACGTTATCTCAAGTGAAAGAGAAATGTTTCGTTAAAATCTGATCCTTGCTTTCTTTACAATATTTTTCTCCTCACTGGCAGAGAGACCTGTTGCTGTGGTGAGATGGGAAAACATAACCACACTCACTTGCACTTCATTTGGCTATCCTGCTCCCAGAATCATCTGGTACCAGTGTCTTGGGATACGGCCTACGTGAGTATCACTGCACAGAGAACAGAAGTCAGAAAAACATCGTTAAGTTTGGTGTTGTGCTTCAAATTGAAGCCATTGAACCACAACTTTCAGTGTGGCTTCTGTCTGACTGTATGTGTTTTGCAACGAGGCAGGTGCAATGAGAACACCTCAGGGCTGCAGATGGCCATCCCTCTCCAGGCTCCCACAGTGGAGATCCAGAGGGAGGAGTACGGGGCCGTGGAGGTGGAGAGCGTCCTCACCGTGGGGCCCTCGAGCCGCAGGATGACAGTCGAGTGTGTGGCCTTCAACCTCGTCGGCGTCAGCAGCGACACATTTGCCATGGAGGTTTCCGGTGAGCATCATTTGATTATCATTTGTTGATTTTTCCAGATGTGATCACAAGTGCTGTACTTCCCAGTTCGCCGTCGCTCAGTCACATGGCGCTCAAACCAAATCTAATGTTTATGACAGTGTGTTGTCATGGTCAGCAGATCCCTTTGTAGTTGTTATTAAACTGTGTGACTTTGTTGTTTCCTTTTGTGGAGCTCAACGTTGCAAACAGTAAACAAAATCCACAGAGGGACGTTACAAAACATCAGATGCATGACACACAGTCAGTCAATTCAAGTTAACTAATAAGTAAATATTGATCTCTTTCTGATTGTGCAGACAAACTCTTCACTTCCACCTTGACTGGAGCAGCAGGCATCCTGACCATCCTCCTCCTGCTTCTGGTTTTTCTGTTATACAAATATAAGCAGGTAAGGTGTACTTACTGACTTTGACTTTAACACCAATGACTTGTGACTTCACTTGGACTTGAGCTTTTTGATTTGAAACGCTTGATACCTTCCTCCAACTATCACCAACACCACTCATTCATGTCACAGGAGAGAAACTTGAAGAACTAATATTACTGTGCACTAGTTGGAAAGAATGACCCCATACAGTAGGTTACTTTTGTTAACGCAGAACAACCATGCACGCACTGGTGATCAACAAATAACAGTTAACAGTATGCAAAATGTGCAGGATGAAAATGGCAAATGATGCAACAACTTCCTACTTTGTTTGACTTTTGAAGTTGCAAGAAGAATTGTTGGCTGAGTCGAGACTAATATGAACATCGTCAGGGAGCTAATGCTAAGCTAATGTTAGCTAAATCACTAAGTAACTTTTCATCAGACTTGTTTTAACAAAAAATGAGTGCATTACTTTTGGTGAAGAGCACTTGTTCATGACTTGAAACTCAAAGTTTAGGACTTGAAACTTGACTCAGGACTTAAATGTTAAGACTTGCAAAACAACCTCTGTTATTTAGACATTAAATTATTTCCACAGAAGAAGGGCTACTTAGATGCAGTGTGTTCTTGCCGAAGTTGTTTACCTCCTTTTTGCTCCCATTTTCATCTTCAGAAACCCAGGTATGAGATCCGTTGGCAGATCATTGAAGCAAGAGATGGAAACAACTACACGTTTATTGACCCCACTCAGCTGCCTTACAATGAGAAGTGGGAGTTCCCAAGAGACAAGCTGAAGCTAGGTCTGCACCATGTAATCCTAAATTGAGATAAATTCAGATGGACTCATTCTTAAACACTTTTGAAACAATTATTTAGTGCTCAAGAGAAATAGAATAAGAAAAGAATAGAAAAAGAAAATGATCTGAAATGTGACTGTAAATAACACGCTTTGTTGCTGTATTTTTCTGTCCAACCAGGTAAGATCCTGGGTGCAGGAGCTTTCGGAAAGGTCGTTGAGGCCACAGCCTATGGCCTGGGAAAGGATGACGATGTGTTGCGCGTAGCTGTGAAGATGTTAAAAGGTGAGCACATGTAAAGATGTTAGATTAAATGGAGAGTTTGCTTTTACGTAAGCGTGACTGGTGAATGAAAATGTGCCAAAGAAAATGTCACTTAGTGTGATCCTAAATCATTTGCTGTGCATGATCATGTAGGATGATAATATGACGACAATGTGCGTTGTGTCTCTGCAGCCAGTGCTCATTCAGATGAGAGGGAAGCTCTGATGTCAGAGCTGAAGATCCTGAGTCACCTGGGACACCACAAGAACATCGTCAATCTCCTGGGAGCGTGCACCTATGGAGGTCAGACAGCATCTTGTGTTTGTCTCGGATTAAAGCAGGATACTGTAAACACATGGTTATGAAAGCCGCCTAGTCCGTGGAAACTCTAGTAATTTGCATGCAACCTGGTTTTCTTTGTTGAAAGGGTTGTAACATGATGCGTCTGTCTCCTCATCAGGGCCAGTGCTTGTGATCACAGAGTACTGCAGCCTCGGCGATCTCCTGAACTTCCTTCGCCAGAAGGCAGAGACGTTTGAGAATTTTGTTATGAACATTCCCAATATTACGGAGGACTGTAATGACTACAAGAACATCTGCAGTCAGAAACAGTTCATCAGAAGGTCTGTCAACTGAACACATGCAGTCTGATGATGAAGGATTTGTGAGATACTTTAAATCTCTAACTTCCCGCTCTGTCCTTCTCCTCTTGTTTTTCTCCACTCAACAGTGACAGCGGGATCTCTAGCACAACTTCAAGCAGCTACTTAGAGATGAGACCCAGCCAGCTGCCAAATACAGAATCATCTCCAGGTGAAAAGCTCCCTCACCCAATCCCAGTTTATGTTCACAGAACTTTAGTCATCAAGCAGGAGCACGCTAATGAAATCCTCTTTGCTTTATTGACTCTGGGTGTTACTAACATAACTCCCGTCTGATTCTTGTCCAGACTGTGTGTGCAGTGAGACTGGTGACTGGCCTCTGGACATTGATGACTTGCTGAGATTCTCCTACCAAGTGGCCCAGGGCCTTGAGTTTCTTGCTGCCAAGAACGTGAGTGATTTTACCACTTTAAAGGATGTGAAAAAGATAATGTTGCTGTGAGAATTTACAGCATTAGCTGCTGTGTTGTCCCTAGGAATTACCCAAACAACAAACTGCATTTGAGGAAAAAAGCAACCAAATCTGCATGAAAAAGTACTGCTTTTTATAGAATATGATGAATACAGGGTGTGAAATCATTCATGAGGGGGCTATGAGGGGTATTTCCCAATTACACTCTCCATATTTACTCATCGTCATAGTTTGTCAATGTTTTTGCCCATACTTCTTCATGCTACATTTGGATACACTCCAGTCAGTAATGTTATTGTCTTTTGATGTGTGAGACTACAACCAGAGACAAATTGTGTGTGTGTGTGTGTGTGTATTTGTATTTGTGTGTGCGCAGTGTATTCACAGAGACGTGGCTGCAAGGAATGTCCTCTTGACCGATCGCAGAGAGGCCAAGATATGTGACTTTGGCCTGGCGCGTGACATCATGAATGACTCCAACTACGTGGTGAAGGGCAATGTAAGCCGGAATAGAGCTGACGTTTGCATCACTTAAATCAAGTTACAGACTATATTAAAAAAACACTTCTTGTGCTTTTTACATTGTGTGTGAAGGCCCGTCTGCCAGTGAAGTGGATGGCTCCAGAGAGCATCTTTGACTGCATCTACACCATCCAGAGTGACGTCTGGTCCTACGGCATCCTCCTGTGGGAGATCTTCTCTTTGGGTCAGAGCATGTGCATATGCACACTACAATTACACACGTTTATTTCCTGATTTGCCTGCTGAACTTACTGTATATTATTCTCTATTAGGCAAGAGCCCCTACCCCAGCGTGGCTGTGGACTCCAGGTTCTACAAGATGGTGAAGCGTGGCTACCAGATGTGTCAACCAAACTTTGCCCCTGCTGAGATGTAAGTCCCTCAGCAACATAAAGTTTGCTTCATAAAAAGATGGATCACTGCTGCTTTTTTCCCCTGCAGCACTAACACTTAAACTCGTCCTGCCAATGTTAATGCTGTCATCTGATTATCAGTTGAGTTTTACTGGAGTATCAGGTGACTATCAGCAGGGGTTTCACAATTGAGTCAATAGGAAGAATTGTCTTTTTATCAGCTGGAAAGACACTGAGGAACAGCAGGAGCAACTAGTAAAATTAAAGTTGATAAAAGCTTTAATAATGACTCTTTTATAAAAACAGTTGATCTCAAGTTGACTTCAGCAATGGTCGGTTCAAATATCACGCTTCCCAAATGTTCACCATGACAGAACAAAGCTCCCTTTTTTCTTAGCCAGTCTTCCGCTCTATCTAACATCTGAAATAACTGACACATGAGGTAACCTCATGAAGCTCTCTCATTATTCCTGATTTTGATTTACTTGCTTCGGGTTATCTTATAACCTCAAAACAAAACAGGCCTAGACTCCAAACTTAACAAGGCAAAATGAGAAAATGAAAAGAGTGGTTTTTCCTAGTATCTCAGAGGGCCTTCACATCTGTGTGTGCTGATTTGGCGTGGCTGTCACACCACCCGGAATAACTGTGGAATCAGAGGGGACTGAATCTGAGTCAGGGCCTAATCATCTGTTGTTCTGCTGTGTGTCAGGCCTCAGTTCTGCCTGTTAGCCACATGATCTCAAAGCTAGGAAGCCATGTAACTGCTATTTCACGGCAGCAAAATGAGTCTGGAGGGCCAGGAGTGCTTATGAACGGGTCTCTCTCATCAAACTGCGTCACCACCTCCATAAACCTCTTCTTATTTGTCCAATTTGGCTTTATACCGTTTCCTGATTTTACAAAGTTTGATCTGTAAAAAGGGAACACACAGTTTGGGATATAACCCCCCTTGAAATGTATATATCAATGGCTTTCTTGTCTAGAAAATGTCTCTGAAACAAATCTGTTGTGTAAGTGTGATTCACTTTTGTTTCAGCTACATGATCATGAAGATGTGCTGGAATCTGGAGCCGACAGAGCGTCCAACGTTTAGCAAGATCAGTCAGATGATCGAAAGACTACTTGGGGACCAACTTGAGCTCGAACAGGTGAGAAAGGCAGCATCTACACACAATCAGGTGCTGAGGGAGTGTCACTTAGATGACCCATTTGTGGTGGAGTGGAGGGTGGAGACCAACTATAAAAAGCTCCCCAATGCAGAGACCATTTGTCTTCTGTGAGTTTGTTGATGTTGGCTTAAAAGATCTGTAGAATTCCTTTTGATTATCACTTCTGTAGTATGTTCATTGCCACAAAAGACACACATCACGCACACAACCAAGGCAAGAGCTCACCTTTGTAAGATAGTACTCACAAGCTGTTAATAAGTTATTTCTGTTTTTCCTCACTATCATATTAAACACTAGAAAGAGGCTGTAATACTTGCTCCTATTGGCTAATTTCCTTTTCTAGGATGGCAAAGGCATGACACATCTTACTCTCCCTCTCATTGGCTAGTGCTCGTTGCCTTCATTGGTTAGGGTAAAAATGTCAGGGTAATCTAATCAGAGGCAGAGTAAGGTGGGTCATGCCTTCACCATCCTTTGAAAAATAAATTTGCTTCCAGTGGACTGCAGGTGTCTTGCAGTCTGATCGCCGGTTTCATGATTTGCCACCGCAACTTGAGGTCAGCTTTCCTCCAAAAGTTGAATATGTGCACAGCCCCACCTCTGGATGGGAGGAATAGCGTTTTTGCAGCAGCGCCTAACACAGTGTAAATGAATCCTTAGTGTGAACTTGAAGCAGAGTTCAGTGACACCATTGTGGCTTTGCCAGAACTGCCAATGGAGCAAAAACATGTGATGCTCCAGCCCAAATGTCCTCAGGACACCCTCCTTTTTTATATTTAATTCTCACAGACAAACAGATTTAGCTGTGAAACAAATCAAATTAATTGAATCTGACTTGGGTGCTGTTCCCAGGGGAGATACACGGATATTTTTTAGACCAGCCTATATAGTGTTTGAATGCAATAACTTATAAATGTTAATATGAAGCTGAGATTTGGCTTTCTTGGATCAACTCTCATCGTCTGAACGCTGCCTCTCCACAGCTAATCTACCAGAATGTGCAGCAGCAGGTCACTGAGGGTGAAGTGTGTGACGAGCCCAAGTGCTGCGACGGCCCCTGTGACCAGTCTTGTGACCACGAGGAAGAGGAGCAGCCTCTGATGAAGACCAACAACTACCAGTTTTGTTGATCGCCCTAAGCCGCCGATCAATCAGTGAATCAATCACTCATCAACAAGCATCAGGAAAGCGCTATCAGCTGTGGCTCGTGGCCAGAGTACCACTGCTTGTTCTAACCGCTGGACAGTCGCAGAGAGTCGCCTTCACAGCTATTTTTTGCCTGTTGTGCCTGCTCGCCAGACAGACAAGCAGCTGCAGCAAGCATGTGACTTGCTTCTTTGCAGACCATGACTACAAATTGCCACGTCTAATGACACCGACTGCAGACATGAAAGGAGGAAACATGTCAACAGACCGCGAAAGCATCCAAAGCTGTACCTTATCCTAAATGTTACCCCCTCACGTACTGTCTCTCACTCCTTCTGATATGTATTTGAGGTATAATCTGTTAACTAAAGGAGAATCTTTTTGTCATTTCTTATTTTCTTATTATAAACTCTGTGTTTATTACTTTTTCTTTTTTTTATTATTGCCGTGACAGTGAATGTTTTTGTAGAGATTTTTTGTCAGCAGGTTCACTTCCTTCTCATCATTTCATTGCATGTATGCTTTCTCAGAGGAAGCAACCCAAAAGTCACAAACACTGCGTCCACAACAACAACCACTTTGTGACTTCTTATCTTCATGTGCTCCAGACAAGTTGGTTTTTATTCCCACATCACCTTAATTAAACATCTAAACAGTGCGAGTGTTTTTCCCTGTTTTAAACACGCTGGTCATAGCTGTATCTCTTGTGACACACTTAACAGCAGCTGTCAGTCGCAACATGTGATTGTTCCACTTCCATCTAATTAATTAAGCAGCGGTCAGTGTGATTTAGGAGCAGCGAATACAACTGAATTGAGCAGGGAAATCTGTGGATCCCTTATGGATCAGATGAACAATGATTCATGTCTGACAATGTGAAAGTTTCTTTTTTCTTTATTTTTGCATGGCACGACTTAATCTTCTCATTTTCTGTAGAGTTAGACGATTATTAGGATGTAAGCTTCATTTATGTCTGTATGTAGCAGTCAGCCTACACTGCCAACTGTTTGAAGATTTCAGAATGATATATAAGCTATGTGAGAGATACAGACTGCATATTTGTGTGACTTCAGGCATTTTAAATGTGCTTGCATCTGAATGAAACAAGAGTGAGATGTCTGATAATGTATATATCTCATGATGTAAATCAAGAATTATCTTTATTTTCGCTGGAATGTAGAATAGATAGTACATCAATATGTCCATGTTGTTTTTATTTGTGTGCAAATGAGATAATCAATGCAAAAGCTGCAAATTAAATCACTGGAAAATGCTTTGAACGAAGCTTTACCACTGAACCTTTGGACTGTAGGGTTTTTTTATATGCTGCCGAGATGATGATATGGTGCCAGATATTTCTAAACTACATTTTTCTTTGTTGTACCTCACTGAGCTGATAGAAACTGTGCAGCCTTTAAGTTCCTCTCTCCTCACTTCCTATTTTTGTTGTTCTGGATCACGTCCAATCTGCATTTCCTCTGGAACGTTTCCCACAGTATCTGTCAACATTGCACAACTCTGAAAACTTTGTAGGGAAGTATTCATCCCCACCAGAAAGTCTACATGCTATCCCTCCTTTGTGAGGTTTCAGCTGAAATCATACTCCTTTATGTGCTGCCAGACTTTCTGAGGTACATTGTGATGTCATTGTTCAGTTGTCTGTCAAGACACTGAGATATTCACAGTGTTGGAAAGGTTACTTTGAAATGTGATAGGTTACAGAGTTACCCTGTTAAAAATATAGTAAGTCATGTATCTATTTTTATTACTTCATCAAAGCAATGTATCACATTTGACTACTTTTTGATTGCTTTTCTAACAAATGTTATACACTGGGCAATAAAGCTGAAAAATGTTCAGAAATAGACGATGCCAAAAGAAGGTATTACTGCACAGGAGAAGATCCAAAGAAACAGAATGAATGTTTTATTCTACATATAAACTTTTTACTGAAAAGAAAAGATTTGGATGTAACTTGTTGTTGTAATTTTGATCAGTATTTGTAATTTAATTACTTTTTTCTCAGTAACTTTAACAGTTCATCTTGGGACCAGATGTTACAATCCCTGATGCACATGCTTGAGACTGTTAGTGGGAGTAATAGTGCCGTACGAGTGGGAGTAGGATGAAGAAGTAGAAAAGAGCATAGGGAAGTCAGAGCCAAGGAGAGACTGTCAGTTACAGTTACATTTATTTTGTAATCGGCCCAACACTGGATGTTACTTAACTGAGTTAAGTGTAACAACCTCCACAGTGCTTTTGTTGCTTTGCAAGTGTCCTCCTCTATTCTTTCCTTCACTTGCCTCAGACTTTAATGTCTCCTTGTAACTTCTTCTTTGTCAGAAAAAAGATCAGTTGTTATTTCAATGATCTTATGAGCAACACCACAAACACATTCCTGAGGTCTCCTTAAGAAACATCCTAAATCTGAAATCCTCTCTTTTCTCAAGTTTAGGATGACACTTAGCTATTAAAGAACTGTAATTTTCCTAAAGTAGGATGGCATATACTCTGCCGTAATTCAAAATAACTGTCACAAATGACAGCAGCACTGTTGTTAGGTCTGTGCAGCAGTGAATGGGGAACAACATGAACACTTCAGTAAAATGACTGAGTGGCAACACAAACAGTATGATGATGACACTTTAAATTTTCCAGACCACGTATATATAGATATTTGGGTCATTCATTCAACTGCGGTCTCTTTTGGTTTGGAAACTTTTTAGAAAATCTAATACATATTTTGGGAAATGTAACGATACAAAATTGTCAGTAATATAACACTGTCGTTATTATTTCCAACCCAGTGTTGGGAAGGTTACTTTTGAAATGTAATAGGTTATATTCTACATATTAACCTTTTACTGAATATACTTAAATTTAACCCCTTTGTAATGAACAACAGTTTGATAGTCACATTAATTAAATTAGCCAACTTATTTTTTCTCAGTAACTGTAACTGATTACATTTACATTTATTTTGTAGTTTAATTACACGGAAATGATGAGAAGCCTGCGGAGCTAGTTCAGGCAGACAACTCAAGTGCGCCAATCCTGATCAGCTGATCAGCCACATGCTCTCCCCAGCTGATAGGGCGGGCAATTTAAACCCCTTGTGCTTACCTGATCATTCCTTGCTACTCTGCTGCTGCATGGTGCTACTGCTGCTCTGCTGCGTTCTGCTGCTCTCACTGCTGCTGCCGCTGCTGTGTGCTGCTAATGAAGCTTCTCAAATCCCACCACCTCCCCAGCATCCACCTGTGGGCTCTGTTTCTAGGATCCCCAGCTGGGGGTCTGCTATTCATTCCCTGTAATGTCTGTCATGAAGATCATTTTCAGGGAATGAATAAATTGAGATAGAGCCTGACGCCGATCAGTGCTCTGCTTCAGTATGCAAATATTTATGCTCAATAAAAATGCTAAATTTAATCCAGAGTTGTCTGACTGAACTACTTACATGTAACTGTCCAACACTGCCATTACCACGTGTCTTTTCCATCACAGTGAACAAATAAAAGGAAATGACTGTGGTGGGGATTAAATATTGTCTCAGATTTAAAGACATCTCATGATATGTTACCTTGCTGATGTCTGATTTAGCATTTGCATTAAATATATACAAAATACAAAATATAAAATGTTGTCTATCTTATTGTTTTTTGTCATCAAAGAAAATATGTGCTGCTTGGAAATGAAATCCAATAAACATATTCTTGATTTAACAAAAAATTACCTTGATTTCTTTCTTTCTTTTCTTTTTTTCCAGTCTCCTCAGTGTCGCTGACCGTCCTCCAGCAAAATGAAACCTACAGTATACATAACATGCTGCTTTTTAGAAAATAAAAATGACTGATCTATCATTTAATTTGTGTGTGTTGCATCACTGAAGTTGCAGAGTTGCTCATATATCGACTGCCAAGACAACTGATTAATGACTGCATAATAATGATTAATAATTCAAAAAATTAACAACTGATTTTGAATTTGATTAACGTCCTCTAATGACACGACTAGTTCCTTCGACTCTTGTAGCTCAAATTAAACACCTTCTTCTTCTGGTCCATGATAATCGTTGATATCATCGCTTGTCAATCTTGAGCAGCCTATAAGCACTTTCGAATCAAAGATACAGTCATGACAGGATGAGCACAGATTTAAGACTTAAGATAAGAAAGGAGGTCTGAGACAGGAGAGGACACAACCATGAGTTTAGTTGTCCTGTTGAAATCGGAAATAAAGTGTTTTCCTATCTTTGGAACTTAAAATAGGACAAGCAGTTATGATATTTTTCCTTAATGAAGCCCTGGGCTTTTCATTGGTGAATGTCCTCAATAAGTTTCTTGTTACTGCACAGAATATTTTGTTTTTCAGGCATGTAAAGCATAAATAATCAGCTCAATCGCACTTTTAGTCAATAGATTTTCACTGTAAAAGTCCTGTTGTGTCGTCGTATTGGTTGTTAACCTTTATTAGACTAATGTAAATTCAATCACACAGACCTGTTAAAGTTTTTTCAGGTCAGTTCTTCCTTGCTCTGAGTAAATACAAAGATGAAATGTTCTAAAACATTAAAATAAATAAAGCCAGAGTACTCATTAGAAAAATGGCCAGTTTTGTAATGTTGCAGAAGATTTAAGTGGCAATTTTGCATGCAAAACATTATTACACAAAGAATACTGACTACAGCCGTGTTATTGACTAAAAACACAGTATTTCTCTTTGAAACTTCATGGAATAATTTGCCCTCTCAGTCCTTTATACAGCGGCCTATATTCAAAATCAAAAGATATATATATATATATATCCACAACTCTCGACTTTGCATGAGGGGAAAAACCACACAATTAGGAGCGGTGTGTAAAAAATCGGGTTAGTACAAAGAGTTCAGGCTAAAAAAAAACAAAAAAAAAACAAAAAAAAAATCTGTCCTACTTTGGAGCTTTATGACTCACACAAGATAACCATGACATTGACGACATTTAAAGCCTCTTTTCTTGCCACATGACTGTTGCAAGCTTTGTAGTAATTCTGGTGGGTAGTTTTGATACAAACCCTACAGTTGTCTGTTGTAGCTGACACAAGGTTGTGTCTCTCCACTGCTCACCACCTCTGACAAGTTATAGAAGAGTATTTGTTGTCAGAGCCCAGTAAAAAGAAGCCTGGGGGGGCATGGAGATAGTAATGACAGAGAACTTACATTGATACTCTGGTAACTGGTGATAGCTATCGATAGCTGCCCAGGAAAACAGAAGCACTGTCTTCTTCCTGTTTAGGTTGTGCAATAGTTGACATACTTCCTTTGTGCCGTAAATTGAGCCTTTGTCTTCCAGGAGGAGAGAGATGCTGATGGTGTCATTAGTCTATAGCCATTACATTTTGCATTCAACATTCACTTAATAAGAATAAGTTAAAGCAACCACCAGATTCCATTGACAAAAATAGTAATTTTACGTAGTAGAACACTGGAGTTGTCGGACTATCGTGGCCTCAATCAGTTCATGTGTAAAGTAAAGATATCGACATTTGGTCATGGACCTTCCACATCTACATACGATGTGAAAGGTACCCTGAGTGCCTGTTACATGCATTGTCTTCCTTCAAAATACACTTCTGTTTTCACAGGAAATTTAATGTTTTCATGCAGTCTCTTTCAAAATAAAAGCACTACGTCAGTACAACAACATAAATTGTCTTTTTATTTCTTCCAACAACTAACGCACATGGTTGGGTTTAGGCAACAAAAACACGTGGTTAGGTTTAGGAGAAAAGAACAGGGTTTAGCTTTATAATCTTAAGGGACACGATCACCACTCTCTTAGGTGGAAGTCTTGGTCTTCTAAGTATTCTAACTTTGATTCTTGACTCGCCGTGTTTCCCCGACGCCACTGAGTGGCTTTAAACTATAACGGCGACCGGCCGACTTTAAAGGACAGCTTTTATCGTCAGTGTCTGATGTTACAAGTCACTGTCTAAGCGTTGGATGCTGGATTTCAACGACTTCAGAGTGAGACTGGGCTGGAAAATGACAAGAGATATAAACAAGTTTGCTGATTTTTAGGCTTTTTTTTGTCTTTATTGGATCAGATAGTCAAAGCATGAAAGGGAGAGACAGGGGGGATGACATGCAGCAGAGGGCCGCAGGCTTAAGTTGAACCCACAGCTGCTGTGGCAAGGCCATTGCCTTCATTTATGGGATGCCTGCTCTTCCCACTAAGCCACTGGGCACCCCAGGTTTGCTGATTTTACCTATCCCCGCAACTGAAATCAATTGCTTGTTGACCTTTAACCTCATGATTCAGAAAGGCTTTATGACAGTTTGACCATTTTGCCACAGTGAAGATGACCAGAGCTGCAAAATCATTCATTTATTTTATCTGTTACATGTTACACCAGCAGTTTCACTTACAGGACATAACTGTGTCAGCTATCACAATATTTTCTTTATCTACAGAATTCTTGGCTGCTGCGATGTGCTCTGATCAACAGGTGTCCCCACTGAACACTTGAAGTCTTGACAAATGAACCTATTTTCAACCATTTAGACAGCCTCAATGCTTCGTAAAAGTCTTGTCTTAATTGCAAAGTAAAGCATTGGTGACAAAAAGTAATCTCTCTGAAGCACCTCATGCAGGCAGATCTACAGAGCTCATTTTTAAAGGCTGACTGCTGATCAGTTGACAGGAATAAGACAAAAAACTGTGTTTCCTTGAAGAAAAAATGAAATCCAAAATAAAGCAAAGGCCGCAAGGTCCATCACCACATCATGACTCTGCACAGTCGACAATTATCATCACTTTTCAAAAGCAAACGTCAGTCTAAAAGGCAACACGTGGCAGGGGAGAGGTAAGAGTGTAAAAATGTAAAGCAGAAATGTCTCTGGACATAAAAGGGAAATAAATACAACACACTATTCATGGTTAAATACATACATTTAGGCTTGAATTGGTTAAGTTATTAAAATCTTTACATTCTTTCAGTCACAGAAAAGATCGCCTTTACACACCTCTTCACTTCTTTAACTCTTGACACCCTACTGGTAAAAAAAAAAAAAAGATTACATTCTTTTAGTCATTTAAAAGAATAAGTCTGAAATTCATTCTCCATCATCTTGACTCCTATAAACTCTCGCACTGACTGTTAACTGTGGTTAGAGACGGTTAAGAATATGATCGCGTATGCTGTAATCTGCAATTTTGTTTTTTATATGTTCACAGTAAACACCAGTGACATCCCATCACCTACGTTAAGGTCCATTTCGGCAAAATTCAGCCCACTTTTTCAGTATTCAGTCTACTTCCTCACATCAGTAAAACAATGTATAGCTGATATTATGTGCTGTTATACAGGCTAATATAACAGTAAAGTACTTTCCAACACTGAGTTATGGTTAGCACTGTGTTGCCCCCATATTCTTTGACACTTCTGGTAGCACTTCCATCTCTCCTGATGGCTGCACTCCTGTCTTTAGATGCAGCCATGTTTACATTCAGTCCATCTGAATGCTGATTGTCCACCCTGAGCATTTCTACTCAGGAAGCACAACCTCATACGTCTCTGTCCCTGCGTCTTGTATCTGTCCCTGCACCCCGCTTCCTTCATCCTCCTCTTTCTCTGTGTTGATCTGTGCCACTCCCAGTCGGTACAGAGCATCCCTGATCACTACCTCCCCAGGCTGGCAGGCCTTCACCACTTCGTTGATCTGCTGGCTCACAATGTCTCTGCTGGTCAGAAAATCTACCAGACGGTTGTATAGGTAGTAATAAGCTGTGTTGTTGAAAACCACAGGCTGCCGCCGTGCACGGCTCACGGAGTAACAGTCGTCTGAGCTCTCTGCCGAGTCACTCTCAGCTTTGTCTGTCTGCTCTTTCTGTTCTGCCCCCTCGTCGTCCTCTTCCCTCTCTTTCTCCAGCTCAGCCACCAGGCTGACGTAGGGCTCCAGATCTTTGCAGAGGGACATTGAGTGGTGCTCTGAGGGAGGAGCAGGAGACTCCTGGGCTGCTCCAGGAGGATGAACCAGCCAGCAACAAGATGATTTGGTGATGGGGTGGACCTGCTGGTTCTCTGCTACCAGCGACAGGTCAGCGCTGTACGGCTGGTCTTGCAGCTCAGCACATGACACAAACTAAAGACAAAGAGGAGAGGTTGTCTGAGGCTGCAACACACCTTGAGCTTTTATCAAACAAATATGTGTAATAGTCTTGACCAACCCGTTTTTATTGGGTCCCCAAAAGGCAGAGTAAAGTGTGCACCAATAATATGTGAATTCTAAAATAGAAAAGGAGTGTTCTTTTTTGCTATGGTGGTCTGCTCAGTCCAGATATTTTTTTTCTCTTCACATGAACTTTGACCTGAAAACATGTTCACGGTCTCTGGCTGAGTTTACGTTGAGTGTGACTTCTGTGATTCCCTCACTCTCGATCGCGTGCATGATGTTGACACGGACATAAAAGGAGTTTGTGAATGCGAAATGCAGAGAGGCCTCAGTGTGTTATATGTGGAGAGGTGCCAAATCATGAGAATTTAAAAATGAACAAAATGGACGGAGGCATTTTCAGCACTGGAGCAAGTCAAAAGGATTATTCCTGTGCAAGGAAGAGATTTAAAGAGACAGTGTTTTGACAGCGGAAAAGTAAGTCAGTCACATGTTGATTTGTGTAGCATTTGAACTGTTTGTTTCGTGTGTCTGTTGGTGACTAGTGTGTTGCTAGCTAGCTAAAATGACCTGTTATTATTTCATGAGCTGCAGCTGACATTCTGACATCACGTCCCTGACTTGAGGGCCTGTCCCTGATGTGGAATAGGCAGTAAAGTGCACTTATTCAACATTATTATGATGGTGAAAGAGTCAGTAATGTGTGTGTTACATTCATATTGGTTAAATTTGCACGTGTCAACTTTTATGGTGGCAAATGTCAAATTCCAAATGCGTGTGTGACAAGTGAGAGTGGGTATATTTAATGATAATATCCTCTCTGTCTGGATCTTCCAGGCATTCAAAGAGAACATATCACACATTTTTACATTTCAAATACATCACTTTGTTGTAGTCTTCATCGGTAGCCCATAAAAGCAGATGTTATGGCAATTCATGATGTCATTTTGTAAGTTTGGATCCCGGGAAGACACCAAACATCACTTTCAATATGACAGACAGAATACCACAGACAATACAACAAAAAAAAGAAACTGGGGTAATTTTACTTTCAGAATAAACTGAGAGACAGAAAATTCTAAATTTTCCATTTTAAAGTCACTCTTCATTCATCTCCCTGAGCCAATTATATCGTTGCTGCCACATTTTAAAATTGTTCCTCCCTCTGCTGCTGTCAGTTGTCATTTCAGGATGAACCTCCCATCATTCTCATCTTCAGTCAACTGTCTTCACCTCCACCACCATGATCAAGACTCCATTGAGGGGGAATATTCCTAAACTAAACATGGCATCCTCACACCCGAAATATATCATGTCACAATGCCGTCTAATCGCCAAGGAACTGTTCACTATTTATCTTTATTATGTAATGAATTATTGTTCGCTGCAATTTAAGTCTCTCCTGATTGAAATCAGTTATTAAATTTTTTTTACTAGAAATAATATTATTTTATGCGACTGCAGCATTTTAGCAACATTTAAAACACGATTTGGTTATTTAAAAATGTGATTAATGATTTCAATGGCACTTATAATATATGCAATTTTTTTTAAACAATGTTTAACCCTCTGAATCAAATTTCACTACTTTTTGAGTGTTTTCGTACATTTGGAGTTGTCAACTACTCCAAATTTAAACTTCTGTTCAAACGTCTGGGAAATTAGTCATTAGGAACATCCCTAGTGAACATATGTAAAATTTTCTATGATCAAAAAATACTGATCAGGCCTTGATTCTTTTGATTTTGAATTCTAACCTGCACACATGTGAGTTCCTTGATAGACGACTGGATTAAATTTCAAATCACTCACCTCTGGCTTTTCAAAAGGGTCAGAGAAGCAGCCTTGGTTCCTGCCCCACATCTGGGTTGCCAGTTCTGGGTACTGCATGTCAGCACAGAGCGCTACCTGACGGGCACAGTCGCTGACATAGACTGGGGGCCAGTAGCGGGAGGACAGCAGCAGGTCTATGTGGTCCCGGGCTGTCTCTCCTCTCACCAAGTACTTAGAGCCGCACACCACCTGGACACAGGAAGAGGACAGAAATGGATTGGCCGCCCTGACAAGCAGAGGGATAATTGAAGTTTTGCTTGTCTATACTGTATGTCTTTTTCATACAAGGCAGATTCTGGCTGTTGTTTTTACCTTGTGCGGGCAGACCTTTGACAGCTTGCCAGCGGTGAGGTGTGGAGGGGGCTGTGGAGCTGTGAAGAGGCCGCTATGAACCAGTGTGTACAGGGAGATCAGGGAGGCTAGCAGCTCAGTCTAACACAGAGGGAGACAAAAAAGGGTTTATTGAAGTAAACGGATATGAGCACACCAGAGTAAGTAGAGATAAAAACACACAAACACAGAGTAATGAATAAAAGAAACCATCTTTCAACTAGATTCTCCCTTCATAGAAAACAAAGCAATGTGCTGAAATACCCTTGAGCAAGACACCCTGCGTCTTAGCAGCCGCAGGGTGCAAAGGAGAGGAGGGGATTTCCTGTTCTTTCGGCCATGAACTCATCACATGATTGGTGTATTTGCTCAAACAGTACCACTCGTATTCTGGCTAGTAATTTACAGTCATTAAAAGTTTTCTGAACTGGGGAAAATTTTTATAGTCATAAGACGCCCCCTTTTTTATAGTGTCGGCACCGCAACAATATGATTTGTGTATGTGCTCTAAGAGCAACACTCGTATTCTAGCAAGTATTTTAACGTCAACATGTTTACTTCCAGTTATTAGAAGTTTACTGACCTGAGGAACATTTTTGCAGTTTAAGGAGCCCCAGTTTTTATAGTGGCGGCACCACAAGAATATGATTTGCGTAGTTGTTCATATTCTAGCTAGTATTTTACTAGCTAACATATTTATTTACAGTCATTCAGGGTTTTCTGACCGGAGGAACTTTCTCATAGTCGTAAGGGCCCTGCTTTTTATTGTGTCTGCACTGCAATGACTAGGCACAATCACAGTCCTTTAAATGCTGTTATGAGAGACCTTTATAGCTCCTATTTCATTGTAGGTACTCTCCCAGCACAAGAGGAGCCACGAGTCATGTAGGTGGAGGCATACGTTTAATTGGTAGAACACATGAGCCAGTGCAGTGTCGGCAGCTGACATTTTATATAACCTGTTAGTCGTGTAAACAACAGCTTGTGATGAAAACATGGAAAAAAACATAGACAAATGGACCAACAGTTAAGTCTGGTCTTTACTGAGCGTATGTGCGTTGGGGGAAATTCAACGCCATTTTTACTCTTTGAAAGCCAGCTTACATCACTTCAGTGATCCTGATGGCAGTGCAAATGCAACCAAAAAGGTATACAGTTCTCAGGGGAGATTCCCAAAACGGTTTGTTCCAACAATGACTAGTAACTGCAAAAACATGCGTCCGTAACAAACACATATGCAGGGTTTTTCCTGCATAGAGAATCACTAGGCGGCCACATCCGTCCAATTTGGTCCTGCCTGTCAATAAAACTCTTGACAGGTGTCATGATGGAAAACACTGTTTTGTATCAAGCGTCGCACTTGGTGGATTTCTGTCATTTCTGACTACAATTGAGGAATCACGTTGGTGTGGTGGCGCTGTATTGTAATCAGCACAGTGCACTTGTAAAAGCGCTGCCAAATCTGTGAAAAAGGAAGGAAAGAGCCTACTGTTTTTCTGGGTGGGCAATAGTGTTTCCGCTGGTTATGTTTTTGCCACCACAACGATAAAAATCACTGCTGTTCTATATCGCCAGCTGACGTTTGTAAATGCGCTGCAAACGGCAGTCGGACACAGTGTTTGTGAACGCTACTACATTCGCCTCTACGTGTGTCACCTCCGGTGTCCCCCAAGGCTCCATTTTGGGCCCCATCCTCTTCTTGCTCTACATGCTGCCATTAGGGTTGATTTTTAAGAAACACAACATACCTTTTCACTGTTTTGCAGATGATGTACAGATCTATCTGCCCCTTAAATCCATTAGCAAGGATTCTGTACAGCCACTGCTAGAATGTTTAAAAGATGTCAAATCCTGGATGGACAGTAACTTTTTAAATCTCAATGAGGATAAAACAGAGATCATTATGTTTGGATGTGACCCCTCCGATTACTCTGCTGATTTTCTGGGCCCCTTCACTCCTAACATCCGTTCCTCTGTTAAAAATCTCGGTGTGACCTTTGACAGTGCTTTTAAATTCGATAAACAAGTTAGATCAGTAATACAAACCAGCTTTTATCAACTCAGGCTTTTAGCTAAAGTAAAGGGCTATCTCTCCCCCCAGAATCTAGAGAGGGTAATCCATGCTTTTATAACCTCACGTCTGGACTACTGTAACTCGCTTTATGTCGGTATTGACCAGTCACTGCTACACCGTCTACAGCTTGTCCAGAACGCAGCAGCCCGCCTCCTCACTGGAAAGCGTAAACACGATCACATCACACCAATCTTGGCCTCGCTCCACTGGCTTCCAGTGCGTTTTAGAATTGATTTTAAGATTTTATTGATTGTTTTTAAAGCCCTAAATGGGCTGGCACCCCCTTATTTAACCGAACTCCTGCACTTTCATGCTCCCTCCAGAGCCTTGAGATCAGCCAGTCAGCTATTACTGGCTACTCCTAGGACTAGGCTGAAGACCAGAGGCGACAGAGCCTTTGGGGCGGCTGCCCCTAGGCTCTGGAATAGCCTGCCCCTGCACATTAGGTCTGCCCAGACCCTAGAGGTTTTTAAGTCTTTTCTTAAAACCCACTTCTTCTCTCAGGCTTTTAACTCAGGTTGAGCTGGACACCCAAACATTTTAGCTTATTTTGATCTTATTTTATAACTCTTGTATTTTATTTTATTGTATTGTATTTTATGTATCTTATGGTTATTATTGTGGTGTACTATTAGGTACCTCATTGTATTTGCTTGTTTATTTCTATTGACCTGTTCAGCACTTTGGTCAACCTTGGTTGTTTTAAATGTGCTTTATAAATAAAGTTTGAGTTGAGTTGAGTTGAGTGTGTGTCTGAATGCAGTCTAAGACTACAGCATTCACACTACTGAAATGTAATAAAGTAATTTTTTTCCCAATCAACTTTTTTCCCACTTTACCAGTACAAAAGTTCAGATATGAGCAAAACATGAAATCAGATAATACAGTAAATATATGCCACATACACTGATAAAAGCAAATAATTTTGAAGGAAATAATTAATATGAATTCTGCAAAAAGCAGCTGTCTTATAAAAGTGTCTTGTACAAGTGTGTGAGAGGGGATTACTTAAAATATAATTTTAAATGCTTCAAAAACACTAGATCCACATTTGTGTTAATATTTTGCGAGCAAAATGAAACTGTTTTACAAGATATTCAGTAAAGTCGATTTTGTGGTCATAGTCTCAGCCTCAAACACAGCTCAACCAGACCACGTGATCTGCTACTTGCACTTTAGGAACAAATATTATTGGGACCAAAGAAAATTGCAATTTGACCACGATTTATTAATAACTGATTTTTGTTTTTTTTTTCCAATCACATACTTATTATAACTAATATGTTGCTTGTAAAAAGTTGATTACTTGAGCCAGTTGAAGGCCCAATACACATGTGTGCTCATGATCGGGATGTTACCATCTCCGCCTCAGCCAGGAAAAACACTTTGTCTCTCTCACCCCCCACCCCAAACACACACATCTACCTTAGTAGACCCTGGGGTGATGCTCGCCCCGCAGCGGTCCAGTATTGTTCTCAGCTCGTCTTCACTGTGCTCTTCAATCTTGTCGAGTCTCAGCTGACCATCATGAATGAGACGCACCAAAACTGATGGATCTCCTGAAAACAGATGATGAAAAACATCTTCTTAAAACTGTGCTCATACAGTTAACACAAGGCACTGTGACCCCTAACTTAATATTAGTAAACACTATTACTGTACTCTGTACAGCATGGGAGAATAATTACAACAAAATCCATACCAAACAAAGCATATAATTTCTCTGAATATAATCATCTTTTTCCATTTTATTCTCTATCTCCCTTCCTTTTGACTTCATAACAATATACTGCACATACCCTACTGAAAATTTCCCAGTCACAGATTAATGCATGTATAAGATTAAATTCAGCAGCGGAAGCATGAGTGGGGTTTTCTGAGGAGGCGGGGGGGGGGGGGGGGGGATTAACAGTTTTCAGTGGTTCTCAACTAACTCTATGGATTGGAGCGAATGTGACTGGAAAAACACTGTGAGAATAAATTCCCCTGGACTTGGAAACTTTTTATCTGGGCCACTTTTTTTTGTTTTTGAAAAAGAGGAGGGATACAAAGCTGCTGCATGTCCTTTTGGCAGCAAGTAAAAAATCTATTAGGCTCGGGCGGTATCACGGTATCACAGAATACTGGGGTATTTAGAAATCTATTCTATTAAACTCATATAGAGATGTTGTATTGAGGATGTATCGTATGAAGTGCACATCATACGCCACCGGACGTCGGTCTACTGGTGGAACAGGCGGCTGAGCTGATAGTTGTGGCGACTGCAAGTGTTGGGGATAACGTACAGGACAGAAATGATAGAGGGATGGATTTTTGGTTAGATGTCTAAATTAAGGTCTGTGGTTAACACAAGCTTAAGAAATTTTTTTAAAATTTTGTCAATAAATACCACACTCGTGAATTTTGAAGCTTTTATGTGTCTTAAAAAAGGCGGTTGCTAACAAGTTTATAACCTAATGTTGGCTTTTTACTTCAGGTGATTGCATTTTTGCTTCACAAATCGACAAAGAAATGAGAGGTGTTCATTTCTTTGTCGTTTGCTGTACAAAACACGGAAGTATCATTAACTTTTGTTCTCGACAGATCTTATTTTGTGCAATAATTCAACATCCAATGGAAAATTCCCATTGGCCTTTTGTCAAAGGAACCAGGTAGACACTAAATTCCAGGTTGGCCTACATATAAACATCATTCCTGTAGCTATACACATGTTTATAAAAACTGGATAACAGTTTTATGTAAGAACATAAATATAAAATATAAAAGGTTTTCTACTAGGTACCTGAGGGCTGCTGTGTGTGTGCCAGGACCTTGTCTTTCTCCGTGTTGATGACAGCGGGACTCCTCATGAGTGGAGGTATGAAGGGAGAAATTATAGAAGCATCCACCCGTGTGATGGGGATGTCAGTGGGGAAAGTTGCTTGCTCAATAGCCTCGCTTTCCATGGTCAACCAGAAGTCATCCACGTGTACCTCATCTGAGACTGAAAACTCGGGCCAGGTGAACTGTGGACAGAATGAAAAGTGTGTGAGCATGTGGAGAGGCCAAAACGCAAATGCCAAAAACTGCAGTTCCTCTAATGGCCACTTGAGGGCTGGCTCCAGAAGGGAGTCGATCCCCATAGACCCCCCATATTAAAATGCTTAACTTTACAGCAAAAATAAACAAGTTACAGCCTGGCACAAAAACAGTTTTGGTCTCTATAGCTAATTTCAACATCCATTACAACTATACAGAGGTTGCATTTTTATATTATGCACCAGTTAACATTTTTTAAGGCTTAAAGTTATACATAATTAAGGGCGTGGCCGCTTTGAGTGGCTGTCTGTGAGGCACACAGTGACATACTTCATGATACTGTCCCTGCTAAACTGCTCTAAGTGTGTTGTAATTGACTCTACTTTGGGCTTTAATTTCCGACTACTTTTCTTGCATTAATTTCTCACCTCCACATTCTTTAGCTCCAGTACGTTGCTTGTGTATCGCTGCGCAACCTCCAGTTTGGGAGCAACACCACAAATGCCGCAGATCATGTCGTTGTAATCTCTCACTGTCAGACACTCAAAGGCCCAGTAGCCACTCAGGAGAAGCTCTAGAATTTGAGATAACTCCTCTGGACTCAGAGCGTGGACTGAAGCAAAAGAGAAAGATACAGTGAAACTCTTGAAAACATAATGTAGAAGACACAAATTTGAAAATGCTCATAATGCAAGACAGAATTAAGAGAATGCAGTTGCAGGATGTAGGGTCCACTGTTACCAGGGTGATTGGGGATGTTTTCAAGCACGGTCCTGGCTGCATGAGAGGGCGCTTGGCCCAGTTTGATATAGGCCC
Organism: Epinephelus moara; assembly: GCF_006386435.1. NCBI lineage: Eukaryota > Metazoa > Chordata > Actinopteri > Perciformes > Serranidae > Epinephelus > Epinephelus moara. The sequence continues at coordinate 20,551,282 of NC_065509.1, forward strand.
TGATCTTCAGCAGCTGGTCGATGCTAACCAGCAGTCTGTTCCCAATGTTGAACAAACCTGTCGCAAAAGAATTACCATTTTAATTCACAGAGAAAGCTCACAACAGGCCATATACCACTGCTAAAACAAATCTTCCACAGCAAATCTCCATATAAAAACTGACAAGGTTGCAACCGACAGGCTCCTGTAATTACTTAATTCAGAGTATCCATGTAATTAGGTGCTGTACTGATTTCATTGTGAATTTGGTAATTAAGACGGACATAATGGAAGGCCATACAGACAAAGGTAAAGCTGTGGTATGGTAGAGAGGAATATCAGAATATCGGCCTCTAGTCCACATGTAAAAGTATCCTTGGTTTAACATTCATACACAACTGTGTATGAATGTTAAACTGAGTAGCAGGTGGCACTTTGTACGGCAGCCGCGACACACCAGTGCGTGATTGGGTGAATGTGACATGTAGTGTAAAAGCACTGTGAGTGGTTGAAAGAATAGAAAGGCGCTACACAAGTGCAGTCCATTTACCATTTACAATAACATAAAGCATTTATGGTGATGGATGAGAAGATACGATAAGAGTTTGTAAGTAGAGATTAGATTAGATTACATAGCGTAGTGTGTGTGCATGTTGGGATGTTTGCATGAGAAGCAGTGATATGTGTTTGTGTTTACTGATCCTAAGCCTCCCAGCAACACAACCGGAAGCCCAAGGGTGACACAGGCAAGCCACTTCTTCCTCTCTTTTTTTTTTTTTCCTCCTCAAAATTTCCAAACAAAGCAGCTGTGTAAAACTCAAATGTATTTAGGTATGAATAAAAATTTTGTTTAAAAAATCACAAGCTGTTTTATAAGCACTTGAGACACTGTGGCTGAGCAGTGTGGTTACCATAAATACAGGAGCAAAACAAAGTTGTTGAGCTGCGGTCTTCTGCCAACAGGATCAAAAGCTGTAGCTAATATTTACAGACTGTTTCTTTTACCAAGCAACAGAGGAGTTTCTGTTAAAACGCTGGAGATAAATGACGATAATAATAATTGTTCCATCTTGGAACAATAAGTATATTTTTGAATATTATGAAACAGAAGTGGTACCCATAATTCTCAGCTGTACACCCTTAATTTAAGATGTTGTGGTTGCAGTATTTTGAAAAAATACAGAGTCAGATGCCACAGCATATGCCACTCTCTTGGCCGGCCTTAGTGTCCTGCCTTTATACAACGGATCAGAGAGATGAGGATCCTCAAATTAGAAAAAGTTAGATATTGTATCGAGGATACAACCTGGTCCCTTTGCTAATTTAACATACATGCATTTACGCATGGTGGTGCAGTGGTTAGCATTGTCGCTTCACAGCAAGAGGGTTCCTTGTTTGAACCCAGGGTGCCGCAGTCCTTGTGGGTGGAGTTTGCATGTTCTCCCTGTGTCAGTGTGGGTTTTCTCCAGGTACTCCGGCTTCCTCCCACAGTCCAAAGACATGCAGGTTAACTGGTGACCCTAAATTGCCCGTAGGTGTGAGTGTGAATGGTTGTCTGTCTCTATGTGTCAGCCCTGTGATAATCTGGCGACCTGTCCAGTGTGTACCTCGCCTCTCACCCAATGTCAGCTGGGATAGGATCCAGACCTACTGCAACCCCTAACAGGATAAGTGGTTACGGAAAATGAAGTTGGAATGAAATGTCTTCATGTCTACACATACAGTGGACACAAAGTGGTGATGTTATCTGGCCTGGCTGCAGCAGTTGTAAAATATGTGCCGAAGCTGACTGTCTGCTGAGCGGCCTTTGGCTGTCTTGATGCTTTTCCCCTTTAGCATGGCTAACTAGAGCCCCTTCTTCAATGTTACCAACTTATAACGTTATGGTGCAGAGCCTCCATCAGCGCTGCTAGAGCCTCTCTCTTGAGCCATGTATTATATTTCTTGTTTGAAAGCCATAAATTATTAAACACGCACTTAGAAGGCATTTGCAGATAAGAAAACTGCTGCTCTTGCTCACTTGCTCATCAGACATTCCTGTCATCAACTAGCTACATACAAAAATGTGTATCATGTGATACTAGTGACGTTTCAACAGTCACGCAGCGCAGCGCTTGATTTTAAATTAGTAATATAGGGAACCTATTTGGCACAATATGAGACACGTTTTGGGATTTTTAGGAACGTATTTCAAACAACTGCAGAGACAATGTATATTTAAAACTTTTCCAAAGCAGTTTTTCTAATTTCATAACTTTTCCAGCAATTTCATGACCTGAATGTAAAAGTTGTGAGTGGTGCTGTTTACCTGGATGCAGGTCAGTGAAGCTGTGCAGAGCCAGACACTGAACGTTGAGACACACCTTGAGCTGAAGAGTGGCTGTCTGGATCAGTGTCTCAGTGAGCAGCCAGCAGTCCACTTGTCCTGCAACGGTACTAGGATACACACACACACACACACAGGAGGATACATTAGGAAACACAACATGCCGGTACTGATGTAGCAGGATAGTTGGAATACAGAAACACATCTTCTCACCTCTGATCTCCTTTGAAGAGAGGGTAGTTACACAGGCCACAGTGAGTAGCTGCTGATTCATAGAACTGAGGCCACCCAGACTCTATCAGCGTCTCCGCCTCTACGCTGTTCTCATGCTCCTGATCACCTGGTCGAACCAAGACGATTTGCAGACTGTTGAGCTCCTGGATGAGCGTCAACGTTTCCTGTAGCTCAGTCTCGCTCTCAGGAATCTGCAGGGAACGGTGCAGCAGCTGCAGGGTGCTCTGGCGCTGAATGTCCTTCTGAGCAGGATTCAGGGCCTGGTACGGATCGAGCAGAGTCTCAGACTGAGAAAGGAAAAGAGAAATCCACATTAAAAGATGTAAGAAAGTTTTGAGATGAGAGGTTTATAATAACTAAAGTGAAAGAGATGTGATACTACTGCAAAGAATTAAGATGAGGAGGGGAAAAGATCTGTATAGATAGGCTTGCTCATGAGTTTCAGCAAAAAAACATCTACAGTGAGTAAAAACAAACAAAATATACAGACAATTTTACACAAAGAGGATGTTGAAGATGTAAAAGATGACATCAGTTCTGCTTCGTTGAAAGTCACGGAGAGAAAGCTTCCAAGATTAATGACCTGACATCAAAGGCCTGTTGTCCTCAGCCTGAAGTCGAGATTTATGGATGCTAAGAAGCAAATGCTCTGCTCAGGGATCCAAGGGTACGAGCTGCAGCTGGAAACTAACCCTACACCAGAAGAGAATCTGTAATAAGTAAGCCTTTACCTTTGTTCCCTTGGCGTTCTTCTGGGTCAGCTCACAGCCACATTTAGGGCACACTGCAGGTTTGTGTCTGTTCTTATACATGTAGTCACAGGACGGGTTCTTACACCGACCCCTTCCTCGTGCTGTTGACAGACCCAAATCCTAAAAGAACAAGAAAAAGAAAAAAACAGGGACAAATTTAATTAGAAAGGAACATTTGGTGTAAGCTAATTAAAAATAGGCTAATTTGCACAGAGAATATTAGTGTACTGACAAAGCTGGAAACGGCATGTTGTTTAAAAGGCACGACTGACACTATATTCACTCTCCTATCAACCAGTGAAGACACAGCCTGGCTGCCATCTGCTGGGACAGAAGAATCCTACAGAAAGACATACAAAAAGTCAGAATACTTGTCCAAATCTGCTCTGTGTGTGTGTGCTTCAAAGTGTTTGATGTTTGTGCTCACCTGCTTGGCTGCGGTTGTCGGGACCGTCTGGCCGAGCTGCTTTAAAGTGCTGGGTTTGAGACCTGAGAGACTCTCTCGAGGCACTGTGATTAGACAACGACCACATCAACTAAGAGCAGAGACCTCAGAAAGTGCAGTCACACATATAACACTATAATCACTTCCTCTCTATATGATGCAGGTAGTCTAAATATGCCAATAACAAGCACTGATTAAACATTAAATAAAACTGTATCCACACTACAGACTGAAAGATCACATTTAATGAAGTATAATACAAATGAAATCAAACGCTGCACAGTACCGGTGGATGATTTATTGTTGTTTGCACTCTGGAACTTTCCTTTGTCCGGTGGGACTGTTATGATCTGGAACAAAGCACGGCCTAAAAACGCACACACAAGCCAAATCCACACGGTAACACATGGTAATTTAACACTGACAACAGAATAGTGCCTGAGTGCTGCATGTTTTATCTCACCTGTGCTGTAATAGGCAGGAAGGATAGGTCTCACAGGCCTCTTTTGAACAGTGGCGTTGTTTCTGTGTTGACCCTGGAGTGTCGCACACCGAAGACTGTCCTTCATCTGTCTGCTCAGACAGATGGCAGGTACATCAAGTGAGATACACACGGTTAGGAATACTTGCTATGAAAATGGCTGCAATAACAAAACACAGAGGTGTCATTACAATCCTGTTCCATACAGATTTTCTGATGAATGGTTTAAACACCTTTAAACACTTCAGCATTTCAAATAAACAAAAATAAATACATGGTGTCTACAGGTATCAGACACTTATATTTAATGCTTTTTAATAGCTTTTTGAGGTCATTTTTAACCAAATTTAAGGCTTTTTGTGGAAAAATGTTTTTTTTTTATTCAAGCATTGCAGGTCAGTATAAAGGTAGGTAGTATGTGTACAGCTCTGTGCAGAGCTAGGTTTTTATGCAGGAGCTTGACTTATTTTGACAAAAAGCAATTAAAGGATGGATAAAATGTTTATGGCAATGAAGACCTCACAAATTAAAATTTGAAACTACAGTATGTAATGACTTTCAAGGCCTAGGTTGTGGGATTGGACCTGCAGACACCCTGGTATAAATATTTCTCACAGAAATAGCGATTCAAAGTTATGCATATACATATCTATACCTTCCCCACCTAACCATTAAAGCACCAATTTGCAAATAGTGTACAGCACAGTTTCCACACAACTGTCCACTGGGGTTCATTTAAGCAAACAGAACACACTTAAAAAAATAAATAAAATTTATTTCATAAGTGCTCACTTTGTTTGTTCCTGTTCCTTGACGCTGCTGCCCTCTGGTGGCTTTCCACCTGAAACTGCATGCTGCTTTCTGGAGCACTTCTGAACTTCTTTTTTGCTCCCAGTGGCGTTTCTTTTACTGACATCAGCATTCCCCTCCTGAGCAGGGGTAGAGATGGGTTTACAGCTTTCTTTAATCTTGGTTTCAGATTTCTGCGGCAATTGCTTGGGCACAGCGTCTCTCTCTTGCATCTTCTTTGCCTGTTATAGAAGTACAGTCAAAGTTAACTGACTTGAGCTGCAGGTCAAACCTGGAGGCTGAATATTTGTACAACTCCTGGATGTTTGTATATCAGATTGAACAAGCCGAACTGTTTGCTCGACACTTACGGCAGGTATCCATTTTCCACCCAAGTGGCTCCCACATTCAGGGCACGTCGGTGGCTTGTGGCGGGTGACATACACAAATGAACACCCAGGATTTAGACACCTCCCTCGACCTCTGCGGGTGTACGTCTTCACAGACTGCAGAAAAAGATATAAACATGAAAGTTCACATCTCTCAGCTGCTGCTACCATCCCCAAATCATTTTAAATCTTAATAATGATATTCCTATTTTTCGTTTTTTGTGTGTAGACTCTACGCCTGCCAATTTCAGTACTGACATTTATAAGGTGGCTGAATAATGTGGGTGCTTACCATTTTATAGGAAGGTTTGGCACTTTGTTCAATGCTGGCTCCGACAGAGACCATCATCACTGGGCCCACAGAGCTGACGCCTGGCAGAGACTTTGGCTCCAGCAGGTTCTGAAGTAAAGGACAAATTACTTCACTGCATTAGCTGAAACACTTTTTTTTGTGATTAAAATTGTCAAACCCTGATCATTTTTGAATAACTTATCTGCTAACTGGTGGAGGGGCATTTAAGTCTCACCTGGGTGGGTATGATGGCAACCACCTGGGCAGTTTCCCCCTGTATCTGCTGCACCATTGCTCCACCATAACCACTACCAGCAACTCTGGTCTCATTTCCTTTAAGTGTCACGCCATTTGCTGTGGGGCCAGCAGAGCCCTGTGGGACATGGGTGTCTGTGGAGGCCGAGGCTTTGCATAAAACAGAGGAGGAAGAGGAGGGTGGGATTCCTCGGGGGGTCGTGGGATTGGACGTCACTTCCGTTTCTTCTGCTATGTCGTCCACAACAATTGGCTGCTCAGAAAGCTCCACCTCGCCGGCCAAGCCAAGAGCTGTGAACTGGGGCTCTTGGGTGAGAGAGGTGGAAGGCAGACCTCCCTCCACTGGAGAGTCCAGAGACTCAACGCTCACCTCTGGCTGAGAGCCTTCCAGCTGCTGATTTGAGGGGCAGCCTTTAGACAGCAAAATGTAACTGGCTCTCGGGAGGATTTTGCGGAAGCCTGGTAGGTCCTTGGAGGGGCTGAGACACGACTGAGGGAAAAGCAAAATCAAGAATATTGTTCATGGCTATTCATAGAATCACTCTGACATTCTACTAGACACCAGTGGATTAGGCCACTGTCGAGACAAAGCAGGAAAAAACTGCTGTATCTCTGCTGTGATACTTGATGCTAATAGGTCACTTTGTTCTGAGTTTATCTGTGGTAAAATACACGAGACAAATGTACTCATTACAAATGAAATCAATCCAGTTGACTACATGGGTGCTCTGCAGTGCATGGTCATAAAGAAGGCACTGGACATACTCAACAGCCAAAAAGGCAAACCACTATCATTGGCACTATCATAAACTTACTGCTGCATGTTGTACTGACAAAACAGGTATCAGAACTTATTAAACAGGAAAAGTTGTGTGATTTCTGACTTGTTTATTATAGTAAGCAGAGCTCAACAATAAGAAAAACCTGATAGCATGGGGCAAGTAAAATGCCATGTCAGGCTAGTAATTCTAACAACTCACTTTCCTGATTGGACAAGTGGTAAAAAAGAATTAAACATTGTTTTTTCTGAAGCTGATGATAGAAGTAGGTAAGAAGTGAGCTATCCCGCTTCCTTCTCATCTCTGTTGAGAGTTGCACATGCACAGCACCGATTTGGCACTTGACAAAGTTTATGAGCTCACACCATAGAACTGTATATCACACACAGTGAAACTCACTCACTCACAAGTTAACAAGTCCAGACCATTTCTTAAAGGCAAGAATGTTTGTTGCTTAGCATCTATGACACTCACCTTGTTCTGATTCATTTACTTAAATAAAGATCAAAAATTACAATTAAGTTTACACAACTGCTAATGAGAAAAACAATTTGTATAAAGGCAAGTGAAATCTGACTTCGGGTGAGTAGATGTCTGACCAACTTGCCAAACTGAGCAAGTGAAAAACAAACATTAAAATTGAACCCTGCATAGTATGGTCAGTTTATCAGAAACGTTTGTGCAACTTGTTTTGCACATTTCGATAATTTAGGTGATCAATTGCTCGTAGTTATTTATGCCAGTTTTGAATTTTACTTAGCACCATGATTTTGATTCTCCTAGTAACAAGTAAACATTAAATAACAAAAAAGCAGTATCTATATTTGAACATGGAATGATATCTAAATAAGTATTCTGCACAGGCCAGTTTATTCTGATGGTTTTTTTTACATGAGAGAATTTTATTGGTGAACTAAAAGTTGCTCAGATCACTGGTTTGCTCGTATAAAAACTTAAGGTTGAAGCTTACTGTGTCTGCACCATCCTTCTCGGACTTGGCCTTCTCCAGATAGTAGCCTTTCTCAGCTACACTGAGCCTTCTCCAGCTCTCGCTGATTCTCTTGTTGATCTCTGACTGTGGCAGATTAGGGATTTCCTGTTGCATAATCTGATGAACATCAAAGTAGTATAGCAGGTAGGCAGACCTAAAACATAAAGATTCCATGTCTACAATCACCAGTACATGGCAATGGGAGAGACATCTTTGATATTAAAGGCCCAATCCCTGTTGAACACAGGGCCATAGCTAGTGTCATGACACTGTAACAGCTGTGTGTTAAAGTAATTTTTATGTTATGTACATTACCTAGGCTTCTTAGGTTTCTCAACACTTTCTTCTTGAGCTTTGCTCTTTCTCTTCTTTGGGGTGGTCACCTCCATTTGACTGTGGCAGCTCTCTGAATCCTCAGTCAATTTCACAACCTCGATCACCTCCACTTTATCCATGATCTCCAAAAGTCTAGGGCCAACTTGAAAAAAGCACAAGATTAGTTGGTTGCTTATGAGTGAATCTTCATGAAGGTAGAGTTTATTGCAGATATGTTGTAACAGGCTGCATTAGATTCAGCCAAAGTTGGGTTTATTAAATATACATTGCTTTGAATAGTACTTAACACCTTAATTTTAAGATGATACAGTTTCAAGACTCATGATTGTGCATCTTCAGTCCTCTGTATTTTGATGACAGCACTGGATTTCTGTAGTTTATTATAGCTCAGTGGGTAGCTATAACTCATCTAATGTGAGGCAAATAAAGATACGCTGTCTAATAAAAGCCACAGAAAATAGGACAGAGTGACTAAGGGCTGGTGCTTCATGCAGACAGAATATAGCTCTACAGTGTCCTAGTCTAATTACATGGAAACTTGTCATTAACAGGGATCTTGAGGAGACTAATAAAGCGCTAACATGTTAAAAGCACTGGTCCTTCCCTGCTTTAAAAGTAGGTTTAATGGCGTGTGCTTATACTGCCTGCACAGTCAGTGAGTTATCCAATGAAAAGCCTTCTTATTGACGCCTTACCTACGATGACCCGAGGCTCTACAAACTGCTCTGAAACAACCTTTAGGAGTCGCCGACAAAGTCAGGCATTGTGCCGACGGTGAGTAATACTGAAATTCGCAAATGTCTCATACTAAATCAAAGATTTACGATGCATAAATGTCGGTTAAGTAGCTTCGTTTCTCGTCGACTTGTAAAAAACATGGCGGTTTGTTGCTATGGTCTTCAACCAATCAGATGCAAGAATAAACAAGTTCGGACCAATCACGGAAGACGTTTTAGACACGTGAAGATAACGCGTGCGTCGGGTCCGTAAGGAAAAATACTGTTAAATTAAACAAAGTAATAGCTTATTGGCAGTAAAACAAACATTTCGGAGGTTGTATGTCTCCGTAAGCGTTGTCAAAGTCTCAAAAGTGGAGCTGCATAATTCCTATTTCACAAAACTGTAACCCAGACCAAAGTAATCGATCTGAAGGTGGAAAATAGTGTCGCAGGCGTATGAGTCGAACACTGATAACTCGAGTGAGCAAAGATGGCGGATGACAAGGTGAGCGAGTAACGGTGCTCTGGCTTTAAACGTATTAATTTCACCTTTTTTGTCAGATGACAGCAACTTTTAGAGGAGGACTAAAACAGTTCGTCTCAGCAGCAGTTGACTGTTAAATAAAGTTGCCGGGGAGATGATGGCTCTAAATGAACGTATCCATCTTGAGCCGGTTAAGTTATGTGGCTGTTAGCTAACCAGCAAACTTGGAGAAATGAGCTGTTTTGTTACCAAAGCCTTTTCGTGGGGTATTCTGTCAGTAAATGTAACTTCATGTTATATCGTACAGCAGCGTTAGCTTACATTAATGCTGGAATTCGTAGTTGTATTGTTTCCTAATATTAAAATGTGATGCTTTGCTTTTATTTTAGGATCCTCTGAAACAGTTGAAAGATCTGACAAAGCTCAAAAACCAGTTGGAGGAAATCCAGAGGCGAGTAGAGAACGAAATTTCTGTAGGACTTCCTCAGGTGAGTTTTTAAAGGTGCCCCTGATAACACTGACCACACGAGTGGAAAAAAGTTCAAGTTGTTTCAGCTTTCTCCCCCTCCTCTACCAACCATGGGTTGTTTCAGATATAATTAAAAAAAACAAACTCAGAGTGTATGGTGTGGACTAGAGGGTTATGATTTTATTCTATCAGGCTTTATTAGAAAGTGTGATCAGATATGGCATGTCAGCGTGGTTTGGAAACCTTACTGTACAACTAACTAACTATTATGTAGCTTGTTTTATCACACGGTGAAGGCATATTGTGCGCAGCATATGAGTCCAAAACAAATTTCCCTATGGGGACAATAAAGTATATCGTATCGTAATTTCGATGGTGAATGTAAGTCTAATGGCAATGTCCTTCATTCACCTTTTGTATGACTAAAATCAGAAGGCATTTCTTAAGTCCCTGAAAGCTATACTTAAGTAAAAGTCTAGATATCTTATCAGAAAATGACTTTGGCAGAAGTTTAAGTCACCTAGTAAATGTTGTGAATAAAAAAGCAAGCGGTCATAATTTTGAGAATTCTAAGGTTTATTTCTTTGTAACATGTGCACCCCAATTCCTGCATTCATCCACCCGTCCCCTCCTCCTTCTGTTTTCCTCCCATTCTTTCCCTACTTTGCTTAGTGGACATATATTGGAGTAAAAGTATAAATTTTATTTAGGAATTGCAGTGGAGCAAAAGTGAAAGTTGACATAAATATAATAACTATAATAACAAAGTGCTATTGTTTCGTTACATCACACCACTGCCCATGATTGATGGTGATTGAGTTAATTTGTTTAGTTATGTCTTCCTGAAATATCCTCTTGTGATTTTTTTTTATATTTATTTTGTTAACAATATGATTTTATTTTTGCTAAATATTTTTCCCTTCTTGCAGTGTAAATGTGTTAATTTTTTTTACCCATCTCTGTGTCCTTTTTCTGCACTGGGACCATGCTGAAAATTCTGCTGTTTTGTCTTGTTCCTTCAGGGAGGCTCAGTGTTGGGATCTCCATTTCTGAAGGGCTTTCTAGCTGGCTATGTGGTGGCCAAGCTACGCTCCTCTGCCATCCTGGGAGTGCTGCTGGGAACAATCACTGGCATGTACGCGGCACAGAACTATCAAGTGCCCAACATTGAAAGGACCGTGAAAGACTATATGAACAGCATGAAAAAAGGACCAAAATAATCTGGGCCGACTGCTGGTCTCGCCGGTGACTTAACAACCAAAAGAAAAAGAAATATTGTTGCAGCTGCTGGCTTGTCAGTGACTGGTAACGGATCAGCCTTCAGGATTTTGATGTAACTGGACTTTCATTGGGGACTCAATGACTGGTGTTTTTGTTTGCATTTTTCTTTTGGGTTCAGTTAAATACTGCTGTTTCATTTTCACTTGTCTGTTTGATGGTGACACAAAATGGAAGACTTAATGCTTTCATTGTTAATGTTTAGTCCATCAGATTTCATACCTTGTTTGCTGCCAGGAGCACTTATCTTAGCATGTTAGATTTTGAATTAGTCATGTTTAAAACAGGCAGTATTTCCTGCAAATGTCCTACCCCCTTATTGTTCCATTCAAAGTACATATACAGAGTTACACAGAGAATAGTGTTTCAGAGTATTTTATAAAAGGTATTTTAATTCTTGAGATTCATAGCTATTTATTAAAAAATAGCCAAAAGGTGAGGGTTGTTTTGCACTAAAGCTAGTAGTTCAAATTAGTTAGAAATTAAGTGTTTGTTTTGTATTGTTGAGGATGATTGTGATCCAGAATGTGGGGCCAAGATCCCCAGCAAGGATTAGGAGACAGTGGGTGAAAAGGATTCTTTGGGGTGTCCTCTTCGGGCTGATGGTCCTTATCTATGGCTCCCATGCACCGCTCATCACTCTCACCAAGGTCGATGGTCAAGTTCCTTTCAACCCCTCATCATGTGTTGTCATGATTGAGTTATCCAAACTGGTGATTTCTTTGGCAACTCTTGTTCTAACTGGGGGTACATCTGCCCCACATGCTCCTCCACCTCTAGCCCGCGTGGCCCCCTATGCAGTCCCTGCCATACTCTATGCCCTCAACAACAACCTGGTAGTACTCATGCAGGCCTACATGGACCCAAGCTCATACCAAGTCCTCTCTAACCTGAAAATTGCCTCCACTGCCCTGCTGTACTCCTTTTGCCTGGGCAAGAGGCTCCGGCCTTCTCAGTGGTTAGCTGTGGGGCTCCTCATGGGTGCAGGCGTGTGCCACAGCTACAGCAGCCTGGGCCCAGGGGACGCTGAGAGGACTGAAGCTGAGGAAGGTCCCAGGCTTCACATCACAACTTGGGGGCTTTTCCTTGTGCTGGTGTACTGCTGTGTTTCAGGGCTAGCAGCAGTTTACACAGAGATGGTGCTGAAGAGCCAGAGGCTGCCCCTCAGCTTACAGAATCTCTACCTCTATGTGTTTGGTGTGGCCATCAACGGGCTGTCCTGCTTCTCCTTTGCAGCAGGTGAAAAGAGTTTTCTGGAAGGATACTCAGGGGTGGTCTGGGCCATTATAGCAGGGCAGGCAGCTAATGGACTCTTGATGTCTGTGGTGCTCAAGCACGGCAGCGGGATCACCAGACTGTTTGTCATTTCCTGCTCCATGCTGGTTAATGCTCTGTTGTCTTGGGGCATCTTAGGGCTGCAGCTCACACCTGTTTTCCTCCTACCCGTTTCTATGATTGGACTGGCAGCTTACCTTTATTACAGATAAATATATATATAACTGAACCACAAGGCCCACTCAACTCACTGCGGTCTACTTGTATTTCTGTTTCCATAGTTTTTGAGTTTCAGATGTGATTTGTTTTCTGCCTTATATCTCTGCCTTCTGAAATACAGGATCCAGCACGTGTTCTGATTTGTAACCACATACCATATTATCTGTGAATAGTTACGTCAGCTGACTCTGACAATTTACACCACATTTTACAATTTTATTCATAATTCTGTTACAATGATGTGAGTAAATTCATATAATAATGCAAGTCAGAATTATAATATCTTCAGTCTAACATTTCTGAAGAGTGCTGCTATTGTCATTTTGTTTCATTCTCTGCCAAGAACAATGTCAAAGATTATATCAAAGTGTTATGAAGCGTGTTAATGATAACCAATAAATTGTGAAAAACAGTTTTATTTCTCATGAATCACATTACACACACACTGATTCATAAACATCTTCCAGTCATATATTTATTGTTGTCGGGATGAGAGTTCAGTCGTAGAGTCACCTCGCACAGCCAGAGTATCCTTCAACTCCCCCAGCGCTGTAAAAGAAAAACAAGTTTTTAAATGCTGGTGGGTGGAAGAATCATGACTTGGCATCTCTGCCACGTTTTACTTTAGAGGTTAGGGAAAGCTTTATCTTTAATATAACAGCCAGTCTGGTAGAGGTTGAGAAACATATACTGACCCTTACGGAGTTGTTTGTTGTCAGCCTGCAGCTCCTGGTTCTGGGCAGACAGGTATACGGCATCCTGCACAGCCTCCAGCAGCACGCTGCGGTATCTGCCCTCTGACATCCTCCTCTGCTCCTCGCTTACCTGACGAAACACTCTGAACACCTGGAAAGTGGGAAAACAGATAACACAGAAAAACAAGGGTGATGCAAGAAAGACGGGAGGTAAAATGCTTCTTCATGTAAACATTTATAAAGCAGCTGTAGTTTTCATGAACAGTCGGATGTTTATTAAAAAATATCTTGTTTTATTTTTGTATACATTTTTGAGTTTTTCTTTTGTATTTTTTGTATGTACATCTAAAAAAAAAAAAAAAAAAAAAAAAAAAAATCCTTTTCTGTGTAGAATCTGTGTCCCTATCCCAAACCCTGCTGTTTTTATAACTACAATGCATTGATTGGTGTCCCATTTTTAGTTTTAATTTTGGGGGAAAAACTTGCTCTGAAACCTGAAGTGCTGTAAAATGTGGACTACAATCATGTTTACCTGAAATGCTCTCCTTTAACCCTTTGAAACCTGGAGTGACATCACTTTTCTTGTGCTGCTTTTAGATGCCTCAGTATTTAAGCCTTTTAACCCAGAGCAAATTTATGCAGTTTCTTTCAAAAACATGGGGAAAAACGGCAATGAGCAATTTGGTAAGAAATATTCCACAAATTGCAAAAAATTAATAGATTTAGAAAATAATTTTTAAAAAGCTAGGGAACAACTATATTTCTAATTAACATTGTTTTATATTTAAAATTATGTTACAGAATTATTTGAATTTTTAAGCACTTTTTCCAGGTCATTTCCTCGTTTGTTTTTAACTTTCTTTTCCATAATGTTCTTGTTTTAAATTTTCTCTTTTCACTAATTTCTTGCCTATTTTTTGGGGTCATTTGAGAACCATCTGGATGCCCGATGAAACATTTGTATGTAAGGCAAATGCATGTTTAATGATCTGGTTTTTCCAGTAAACATAGGGGTCGAATGAAAAGTTAAACATTTCCATTAGAAGAATGTAGAATTATAGGTACTGGGACAAACTGTGCATCTTTTATCATATCTCCAAGACGTGGAAGGTGTGTGGCTGCTGCTTCCACTCTTTACTGACTTAGGAGACCTTTGGATCTCTCTAAAATAATTTGGGAGCTACTTTACTCTAATAATATGTGCAAAATGACATTGTTCGGAGCACAGGTGGATTATGAGACAATGGCCCCTGGGTACAGACATGCAGAAGGCCCCACAAACTCTGCTACATAAGAGCAAGACGCACAGATTTCATAGTTGTTCAGCCTTATTTTGTTGTTGTTCTGCATCTCGTTGTAATCCTTATGCATCTCTCTGTGGTTTTTTATGTCTCTTAGCAGTTGGTTTGTGACTCTGCGGACATTTAAGTCTCTTTGCAGTTGTTTTCTGTCTCATTCATTCATTCATTCATCTTCTAACCACTTCATCCTCTTGAGGGTCGCGGGGGGGCTGTTTTCTGTCTCTTTTACTGATATTTAATCTCTTTGTAATCTTTTTGTAGCTTCTTTGTGCCTCTTATTCATTGCATTGTGCATCTTTGCTGTCATTTGTGTCTCTTTGTGGTTGTTTTGCCACTTTTCGTAGTCATTGTGTCATCACTTTGTGTTTCTTTGCAGATGAATCACTTTGTAGTCCTTTTATGTTTCTTTGTGGTCATTTTGATACTCTTACTTTGTGGTCTGTGTGTCTCTTCGAGTGACATTTGCTGATAAGAACCTGGGGACACCTGACACGTTATACCCAGTAGGCCTGTTCAGTAATCTATCAATGATTCTTAGAATTTCATCGTACTTGAGACCAAAACTGTCCTCTGAGCAGTTTTACTGGGTGTTTGGAAAGGCACAGGTACCTTACTTCCTGAATATACTGTAGAACCACATATTCATCTATTGGTAAGAAGACACTAGTAATAAACTAATTAAATGAAAATGTGACATTATTTGAGTCAGTGTTTTCTCACTGATACAACAAACTCCCACCTGCAGGCTCTCCTCTCTCAGACAGTGCAGCTCTGTTTGGTGTCTGTGATATTGATTCTGCAGGTCTCTCTCAGCCTGCTGGGCCTCAGCGCGCAGGGCCTCTATCTGCAGCACCAGGACCTGCCTCTCTCTGGTCAGCACCAGCAGCTCTCTCTGGGGGCCTTCTGTCTAGCAGAGGAATGGATGAAACCATAAAAAATGCAAGAGAATAACAGAATTAAGTTGCAAATGCAGTGGTTTCCACTGCCCACCATAAATCCAGCCTTGCATTAATTTAAACTGACTCAGCATGCTCAGCTAAGATAGATCACAAACTGAATAATGTTAAACAACAGTGTATCTCATTATCTCACCAGTAGCTGTTCCTGTGCCAAGTCTCTCTCCATCTTCTCCACCTCCTCCTGAATTAATCTCCCGTGGTCCTCCTTAAGTTGCCTCCTCCGTTCCTGGGCTTTGTTGTATTCTAACTGAGACTTAAATCGGCAAAATAAATTTCTTAGTGTGGGTTGCTCTCGCACGCATAAATCTTGTTTATGTGTTTAATGGAGTATTCACAAAGCCTGTAAACACGTTATCCAATCTGATGTAGTGGCGTACAATATCATATTTAATAGATAGAGTGCATTACTTGTTGACAGAGGTCAGATTTATCCGTAGCAGCCCCGTTCTTCAGTGTCTCCTCTCTGAGAGCGTCCCTCAGCTGCTGAATTCTTCCTACTCTGTCCTGGACTTTCTCTACATTCCCTTTACCTTCTGTGAATATGACAAACAAACACAATATCATCGATGTCCCTATA
The DNA here is from genome assembly GCF_006386435.1 of Epinephelus moara. Taxonomy (NCBI): domain Eukaryota; kingdom Metazoa; phylum Chordata; class Actinopteri; order Perciformes; family Serranidae; genus Epinephelus; species Epinephelus moara. The sequence continues at coordinate 20,567,306 of NC_065509.1, forward strand.
TATAAACACATTTCATATCACAGCAGATTACCTCTGATATGCTCCTCCATTTCTTGTTTCAGCTGGGCTTGTAAATATTTCATTGTGTCTGTCCCTTCTCTGTGATCACTGCTGTGCAAATTGCTATTTGGGGTCCGACAGCTCTGCCAAATCAATCCAACACATGCTCCTCATTTCATTATGTTTGGAACACATAATCTGTTATCATTGTTTTAAACCTGTATGGAAATGTGAACAATTTCGATAGGAACCTGCGTTTTGTCTTTTATCTTCTTTGACTCTTCCCTCCTCTTCTCCCATGACTGATTTTTCACAATCTGTTAGAGAGATCACAGAAGGCATTTCAGCTATGAACTCTATTAGTCCCCACAGGAGACGGTGAGAAAGAACTATTTAGACTTATTTAATGAATTACCTGCAGGTTTTGGGTCAGCTCTGCTAACCTAAAGGTGGTGTGAACCTCACTTTCCCCCTGTGACATCATCGCACTCCTTAGCTCCACGATGTCATCTCTGATCTTTTGCTCAGTTGCCCTTGGACACCAGTGATCAACACTGGCATTAGTCACCAAACGTCTTGCTTTCTGGGCCAAAGCTAAAGCGGAGGGGGTCTCATCATCTAGGAGACCTGATGGATAAAGAGTAACTTCTTTGTTCAAAGGATTACAGGTGAGTTGAGGTGACTGGGCCCAGAGGAACACTCACCTTGAGGGTGGACACAGTAGATGAGGACCGTCCTGCTGTTCCCTGTTAAGGCATCATTGAGAAGGCACGGGAAGATGTTTTCATTTGTTGTAGCTTCGGATTGAGTTTGGTCCATAACCTTCACCAGTGGGCTGACTCTGGAGAGGATTTGTGGTAAAAATGTATTAGACATAAAGGAATGTATGATTTGTGCATTATAATAATATTAATAATAATAATAATAATAATTGTATCAGTCGATCGGTCACATTTTAGCCATTTTTAAGCATTTTTCTGTTGTTATAGCGCCACCCAGTTGCCAATTAGAGTTAAATTTCTCCAGTCACCTTGAGGCGTCCTGTTCTACATATCTACCAAGTTTAATAAAAATCGATATGGCAGTTAGGCCTAGATAAGAAATTAGCTCTCTAGCGCCCCCATTTTGTTTGATGGGGTCAATAATGGAGGGGTCCCCTCAGATTATGTGTGGTCATATGCCTACAAAGTTGCGTGGTGATCGGTGAAACCCTTGAGATGTTATACACCTTTATGTGATGAGCCACGCCCTCCGCAATATTCATTGCCTTATAGAAGCTCAGTTTTAGTAAGTTTTCCAACTTTTGCCAAGAGGGAACTTTAGATATTGGTCCCTAGATTATGTTCACAGAGTTTCATGCAGATCGGTCAAACTTCCTAGGAAGAGATTGATTTGAAGTGTTTTTCAAAAAATTCAAAATGGCGGAAAATCTATATAACCGGAAGTTATGGGTTCTGAGGCAAATTTGTTCCTCATGAGGAGAGGCATCTCTGTGCAAAGTTTTATGTCTCTACGACATACGGGGCATGAGATATAACCCTTCAAAGTTTGCAATTTCAATCGGTTGCTAGAGCGCCCCCCTTTGGCCACTTGATGTAATAATGCTTCATTCGCATCCTCCCATGACCCTCTACCACTGTGCCAAATTTCACATGGATTGACCAAGTCAGTGAGGAGAAAAACGTGGAACAGACACACAGACACACACACACACAGAGTTTTTGTTATGTGAGATAAGATAGTTATGTGCTGTTTATGTTTCTTGAAATCTAATAAAGTTTGAAAAAAATGTTGAATGTTAAACACCAGATACCCAGAGCCTCCTTAAGCATGCCAAATGTGAAGGACTCTGATGTCAAACTATGACAGTGCACTTATTTTTTACTTATTCTCTCTAGACTTGAACACTGTACCAACCTTTTCACTGGCATCAACCAAAAGTCACTCTCTCGCCTTCAACTAGCTCAGACTGCAGCAGCTAGGCTTCTCCCTGGCTCCAACAGACAACATCCCATCACCCCAATTCTGGCTTCTCTCCACTAGCTCCCTATTTGATTTAGAATTGATTTTTAAGATTTTAATGATCAATTTTAATGCACGTCCGGGTCTGGTTCCAAGCTATATAGCAAAACTGTTGACTAATGTTAAAGTTAAAGTCCCACTGATTGTCACACACCTGAGTGTGTGAAATTTGTTCTTTGCATTTGACCCATCCCCTGAGGGAGCGGTGTGCAGCAGCGGTGCCGCGCTCGGGAATAATGTGGTGATGTAACCCCCCAATTCCAACCCCTGATGCTGAGTGCCAAGCAGGGAGGCGATGGGTCCTATTTTTATAGTCTTTGGTATGACCCGGCTGGGGATCGAACCCACGACTTCCCAGTCTCAGGGCACGCACTCTACCGCTAGGCCATGTGAGCAAAGGGGTAAAGCCACCTAGCAGCTTTATATTGAATGGTGTTCAACTATGACTGGTGAAGTTGCAAGCTCAACCAATAGCAAAAAAAAGTATGCCTTGACGAGACATTGATTATTGCTGTGTTTAACCAGTATTGTGCAATACTGGCCATGAAAAATACAAACTGTCCCCCAACTGGCTGGCAGTGAGTCGGGAGACAGGCATAGAGCGTTAAGATAAAGGAAAATGTACCAAAGATATCATACTTTGCAGTGGCAAGCTAGCACTAGCGGGCAAGCTAGCTTTCCATGTGCATCAAACAGGCACTGCCCACATTTAGTACGAATATCGCCTCGGCAGACGATAGTCAGTTGCCTACTTTGCTCTTGTGTGACTGTCCCCTAAATCTGAAGGTGACCGTACTTTTGCCATCAGGGCCCCTCGGCTTTGGAATGACCTGCCTGAGGAGATACAGTTTGCAGAATCAGTGATTCCTTTTAAATAATTTCTTAAAACCCATTTTTATGGACTTGCATTCATGTGATGTCATCTTAATATTGCTATCTACGCTATAGATATGATTAAGATCTTGTAGATGTTCCTGACTTCCATGGTATATAGCTTTCTTGATGCACTTTGTTTCGCCTTCCTGTTGGTGCACACTTTAAGTTTTTGGTATGTCTGTGTCCATGCATGCATGCTGTATAAAGATCTTCTCTGGTGTCAGATATGTGTTGAAACAAACATATATCCAAGTAAGGACAACAAAAGCTTTATCCTAATACCTAATTATACACTGTATACTACACCACTAATCTATTCAGCATGCTGTTTTTTTCCGGTAGTATACACAAAATCAATATACAAATAGGAAATGCTGTAATATGTGCACCGTGCAAAAGCAATCAACTTTAGAAATGCCACTGCCTCTTCAACTTAAGTGGCAGTCAGCAAAAAGTTTCCCCAAAACTTCAATAGTTATTTGTTTTGTTTCCTGAAGTGTTACTTTTTCACCACCACCCACATCCACCCACACACACATCAAGCTGCAAGACTCATTTAAGTGACTGGTAGTAGATATAATCAAATATATATGAAGCCTGACTGAAATAAAGTATTTCCATTGCAGATATTTCAGATTTCATTGAGCATAGGTTTGTTTACACGGGAAGCAAATGACACTGTCCTCATTGTCTGACTTGATTAATGTTTTCTTTTCACAGCAGACACTTTGACTTGTCATAAATTAACGTTGGCTTTGTTCTCACGTGTCGCAGTAAGTCATGACAGCGTGACAGTGAGCCAGCATGCACAATAACAGGACTCTGACACTGAAGCAGCTAAATGGAATTCATTCATCAGTAATGTGCACCGGTGATTTTTCTTCTGTGACTTGTAACAAAAGGCCAGCTGTAGTTCAAATATTTTTAAAGGCACACTTAACAAAGGTGTCATGTGATGTAACTAAGCATTTTCTCCTTCAGTAAAACTTGGTTTGCCACTGTCTTCTAACTCTTTAATTCACCAATGAATGAACAGCCCAACCACAGTCAGAGTAGTGCTTTACCACTTAGCTGAACATTACAGTATCAGCTTTAGTTCCTCTGGCCCGTGTAATGGATAGCTCACTGTATATGAGTATAATATGACTGACCCTCTGAGGTCAGTCCTGCTGGCTCCTCCTGCCAGACTGAACAGCTGCAGTCTGCTGCGGTAGACCTCTGACTCCACCTCCTGTGGATGAAGTTTCCACTCAATGGCCACAGAGAACAGGGAACTACATCTGAGGAAAGAACACACCACAAACACGAAGAGACAGTAACAGGTCCATTCATCCCACCTCCTCGTATCAAGGTCATAACGCGCAGGACAGGTCAACTTGAAACGACACCATGTAACACAAAGATAAATCTGCTCCGTGACAATCCAATCACTCATGCAACAGTAAGACACTTAGTGCTATTGTGATCGACCGTTGTAATTAATCCATTCAAAGTGATTCAGCTAATGGATTACATGGCCAGAGTTTATTTGGCCTGTTCTTTACCTGCTGGAAATGGAGCCTGCATTGGCCTTCAGTGTCTCCCTGCATGTTTCATACATAGTGTAGGCTTCTTCTGCTGAACACACGCACACCTCACATAAACCTCCTACAAGACTGAGAAAAAAAATTATTTGGTTTGCATCTCATACACGTAAAGGAATACCTTGAAAAACTTTGTTTTCCTCACACGCCTCTGGTCAACAAAGAATCAAAAAATTTAGTATAACGTTAGCTAAGACAGGACACGATTGTCAAGTTCAGCTCAGCCTCATCAACTGATCTCAATCAGCTGATGGAGCAGCTGATTGATGGAAGGGAGTCAGCTGATAGATCACACGATTCCTTTCTATGCAACCAATTGGCAAATCTCATTCAGGGCTCATCTACTGTTCCTCTGCAAGCCGCTTTGCAACCCACCTCCACCCCAGCTCCTCCTTTTCATGCTGTGTTTAACTTATCAATGTCATCTCTGTTTGTCACTGATGCTGCTCAGTTCTGTTCCTGGGGTTCTTTGCTGCTGGTCTCCCTGCCTTAGGCTTTTCATGTAGGCGCATGGAAGGGCAGAGAGGTGTGCTCTTTCCACCTTAGGCTTTCCACACAGTCGCGTGGAAGGGCAGAGAGGTGTGCTCTCTCCGCCTTAGGCTTTCTACACAGGCGCGTGGAAGGGCAGGGATGTGGGCTCTCTCCGCCTTAGGCTTTCTACACAGGCGCGTGGAAGGGCAGAGAGGTGTGCTCTCTCTGCCTTAGGTTTTCTACACAGGCGCGTGGAAGGGCAGAGAGGTGTGCTCTCTCTGCCTTAGGTTTTCCACATAAGCACGTGGAAGAGGCTTTTTGCGTAGGCCTGAGGAAAGGCAAAGAGGCCCCAGAACAGAGCCATACCGCCAAATAAAATACTGCAAATGGAAATAAAGTTTTGTTTGACTAAAGTGGTCCTGACTGAAATGGAGAAAAATTCTGATAATTGTAGTAGCCTAAGTCACTAGTAATTTTACCTTGTTGAACACAGGAGCTGCTTGTCTACCGCTTTCTCGATCAGTTAGTTTGTTTGTGTTATTGTGAGACTTTAATGTTTGAAAGGGTTAGTTCGGATTCACCATAGTTATGCAGTAATGCAAACAAACTACAGATTGAGGCAGTGGTAGACCAACAGCTCCTGTGTTCAGCAAGGTAAAACTACTGGTTTTGTTAATGGAGTCTGGCTTTGAGGCGAGCTTTAATGAGTTTTACTTCCTGTTCAGTTTCCTCATCGGAAAGGACTGTCTGTTTGGGAAGTACTGAGCATACGACTTGATAACTGAGACATGGGTAATACTGCACTATTGTGTGACAGTTTGTAAACAGATGAATTTTCTCAGTTTTTGGATTCTTTGTTCGCCATGGAAGCATAAGAAAACAACAAAGTTTCAAATTCAACATAAGACAGGGTGAATAATAAGCATACAAATGGCTATTTAAGGGGTGAAGTATTTCTTTAAATGTACAAATGAGGTGTAAGTGTGTATTTGTTGTTTACTGTATCTATTTCATCTGGACTCACCTTCCAAGGACGGGATGTGGAACAAGTTTCAGAGTCTGTCTATTGGGGCTCAGCAGATCCACGGCACTGCCATCTGGATAAAACTGACATTGACAAACATCAGAAGTTATCCTGTGCTGTATCATGTCTCATATGATTTATGGTGATGTTACTAAATAGAAGGACAAACCTGAAGGAACGACACAGAGATAAACAACTCCTCTTTCATTTGTGACAACACACGACCAAACAGATCTGCCAGGACCTGAGACAGAGCGAGGAGTAAGATTGATAGTGAACACATTAAATCTGTCACTGTTAAGTGTAGTTTTGTTTTGGGCTTCACCTGTTTGATGATACTTTGGTCGATCAGAGTGTTAATCTTCTCTGCGGAGGCTCCACATACCATCAGTGCTCCATTATAACCACTGGATATGGACTCAGTGAGAGGCTGTAGGAGCTCAGGGTGGAAACTCTGGAGATTTATAATCAGATTTTTAGTTTACAGACATCCAGAAATTTGATAATGAAAAGCTGTAAAGATGCATAATTGAGTATGTTTAAATTGGAAGTCAGAAGCTTTTTTTTTTTTAGACCTGTATGTTGTCCACAGTCACAACGTGGTCAAAGGAGAAGGACTTTGCTTCCTGATTGGAAAACACATTAATAACAGTGAGAGACTTCAGAGAGCAAATTGTAGAATGTCAAGTGGAACAAACTCAAATGTTTTACCTCATCCTTTCCCGATTTGTAGTCCACACCACGTCCTCCTTCACGAATAGCCACACAGTCTTTACCCAAACACAGAAGAATATTTAAACACAATTCCCCAGGGACAGTAGAGCAGATTTCTTTCTTTTACAGATTTCACATGTTTGTCCTGGCTTTACCTTGGACTGCAGTGAGTACAACTCCCACTCTCACTGTTTCAGCTCCCTCACACAACTATTGAAACATGGAAATCGGTTAAAACAAGCCAGTCTTAATTCCTATTTTTTCCATTTTTCCCCCACACTAATGTGGTTGTAAAGAGACAGTACTTACAGGTGCATTCATGCTCTCAGTGGCCATCCCCTCGGCATGTGTACCTTAGCCACTGGGTCACCTGGATTTCATTACAACACGCTGAAATATTAATGAGACAGAATCTACTTTCACTGGTCTGGGTGATCAGGGTGTGCTTACCAAGATGGACATAAAGGTCACAACTGGGAGGATTGATAAGCAGGAATTATGAAATGATTTTCTTCAAACATCTTTATTATGTAATTTTGGAATATGATACAGAAAAAGATCAGACCGATATAACATTAGTATGAATTTGTCAGATTTACTTGATCAGTTTAAATCATAAGATACACAGAGATATTGTAATAAGCAATGATGAGATTTTAAAAAATATATACCAACATTTTTATTACTTTTATTAGAAACTGATTGATCCTTTAATTTTACATCTAATTACTCACAAGTTTGCCACTTTCCAATATGGCACCCTTTAAAAAGTGATTCTAAGCTGTAACTAATGACCATTAATGATTAAATCATTTATAATGCTTTATAGATCAGTTATAAACCATTAATACAAGCAAATTAAGGGTTGCCAGGTTGCAAAAATGCCTTTTCCTGGTGGTAATAGTGCAGTTAGATCTTAGATCCTTTGGGACGCTAAGTCATTTGCAACAGAGTCTCCGGAATAGGTGTTGCAATTGTACCTTTCTGCAAACCACAGATATGTACAATTTGTATGTTGTTATGTAGCGGATATGTTGAAACTTTATATTACTTTAAGTGTTAACAATGCTGTGATTAACATATTGTTACGTCTAGGCACAAAAATCACTTGGTTAAGGTTAGAAAAAGATCATGTTTTGGCTTAAAATGCCCCGTTTGGTTCCACAATTGCAGCTGGAAATGCTGCTGTCTTACTAAAAACAACCAGATTTGTTGTTTGTTGGTCCTGAATGGTGGCTGCAGGAGAAACTAAGCTCATACACCTGGAATCAGAACTACAACTCTTAGGAAGCATTGATATAATTTGCATGAAATGTACAAATGTGATGTGTCTGTGGTTTGCAGAAATGTATATGGCAACATGTTCTTCTGGGGACTGGGCTGTCATGCTGGCACTGGCCCAGAGGCCCAAAGTGCCTGGCAAAATGTCACTTAAATTAACATGTACGGACCAGGGAGAGACTCAAAGTGACCACAAAGAGATGCAAAGGAGCTGCAAAGAGACACAAAACAACCACAAAGAAACATGAAACAACCAAAAAAAGACACAATATAACCTCAAAGACACACAAACCACTACAAAGAGATGCAAAACCACCACAAATTCTGTGTGTCTTGATCCTATGTACGAGAGGTGGTGGGGCCCCTTTGCATATCTGTGCCCAGGGGCCCACTCTGTCTCATAATCAGCCCATATATACAGTCCAATCAGCAAAAGGGATTTTTTTTTTTTTACAACTTAGCAACCCAAAAGTTGTTCTTTTTAATGGCATGTAACTGATCTGTATGTTTTAGTAAATAATGTATTAACAAATAATAAAGGCATTCGTCTAAACCCTTTATAAAGGTACTAAAACAAGATAAGATTAAGGTAAGATTAGCCATTATTGCCTCCCTTAAGAGAAATTTGTCTCGGGCATTTAGGAGAACACAGGCGACGTAACAACACACAGCCTCCCTATATACATAATTATCCGTATACATGTACAATCAAACTAACAAAGATGCAGTTTGCTGCAAACATTAGCAAAAATAACCAGGTGTGACAACAAACCCATAAAGAGTGTCAGACAGAGAGGAGAGCTATGGCGGCGTGTCCCAGCAGTCGGCGTCACGTGCATTTCAAGAGACAAATCCTTTATCTGAGTGGTTATTTGAGTGGTTTTCTGAGTGGTTATCTGTTGGACCACTGGTCTGGCACACAGACACTCTTGTGGGAAGTCCTCCACAAACACAGTGTCTGCGTTGTCCAGGGAGATGATGACCTCTTTTCGGGCACAGTCACACTGATAAGGACTTTTCCCTCCGTAGAGAAGCTCAAGCTGCTCCAGTGTGCTCAAATTGGCACCTGTGTCTTTTATCAAGATGTCAAGCTGGTTACTGTCCACCTTTAGCTCCTGGAGATGAGACAGATTACGCAGAGAGTGGAGACGTATGTGACGGTTATTAGACAAATTTAGCTTTCTCAGGGTCTGTGGTGGGCAACTGAAGGTCTCCAGAGAATTATAACTCAGATCCAGTTCTTCCAGAGATGTAGAGAGTAGCGAGTGAACCTCTGTGACCCTTGAGTGGGAGAGGTTGAGCATCGTGAGCAGGTTCACCTGGGGGCAGCGTGAAAAGTCGATGATTGAGAAATTGTTGCCGCTGACATCAAGTTCGGTGAGGGCAGGGGTGAGACTCAGGAGCGTGCAGAGAGACAGGAGGGAGCTGAGGTTGCTGTATCTCAGATGAAGAGATTTCAGGTACTTGAATGAAAGAGAGGGGCAAGTTAGGATTTTCTGCAGGCTGGTGAAAGAGAGGGGATTCTCTGACAGATCCAGGTGAGCCAGGTTTTCTACTCTGTGAGCCCAGCTGCAGTCAATCTCTACCAGGCCAGAACGAACAAGAACAAGAGATTTCAGGGAGCCAAACAACCAGCGGTGGAGCTTCTGGAAGGAGGGCTGGAGGAGAGAGGGGTCCACTGTTACATCCTCCAGCACAAGGGCTTTAACTGTAGATGCTTCCAGAAACTCTGGATGCCCGGAAGGCTGGACAACTTCCACAGTGGATGAAATTATGCTGATTGTCTTCAAATTTAACAGGGACAGAAACGGGAGGACTGCACTGATGAATGACGAGGAAATTCTGACGTTATTAAAAATGAGCTTATCTATCTGGATGAACTGGAAAATAGTCGGATCCAAATTTAGATCCATCTCAGATACATCCAGTTTGCCATCTCTCAGCTCCAGCTCTACAGCACTGAAACAATTCAGAAGGCTTTGTGGGTAGTGGATAACCATAACATTGCACACACAACGAGTCAAATCCTCACTTGAAATGCAAAGAGAAGCATCTGCTCCTGAAGTGACAGTGAGCCCCAAAAGCAGGAGCAGAATCAGTCTCTGATTCAGTGTCATGGTAGCCGGGAGGACTGTCAGCAACACCTGAAAACGTCAAGATCCAGAGAGGACAGAATATTATATTTCATGGTTTTAGCAGAAAACTGAAGAATGAAAGGCATCCTAGTAACTTCAGAAAGATATCAAATTTAAAGTTGACCCTCTGGAACCTAAAGAAACTGCTTATATACCAGATTTTTGGTTCATTTCTGACATTGTTAAGGAATAAAACAAAAACAGAACATTTTACATTAATAATATTTTCTTAAATTGTCCATATTGTTTCAATTTTCAAGTTCAAAATTGTTTAAAACTCCCTGTTTTGTCAATGATGCCATACGTGTCAAGCAGTGTTAAAAGCTGCTCAAAATGTCTGCTTATCTAAATGGAAAACTTCATAATATACACGTTCTATAATCTCCAAAATCTTAATCTATAACTTGGCCTAAAAATGCACCAAAAACACTAATTCAACAACATATGTCTTCAAGTTAAACACTTACCCTCCGCTCAGCTCAGCTTAGCTGTTGGTAATGACCATCAACTGTTGACTCCCTTCAGTGTCTTTATTCTTTATTCTTACCTGGAACAGGTCTCTCTTGTAAATGAGACCCTGGGTCTCAATGAGATTTTACCTGTATAAATAAAGGTTAATAAAAATAAATAAATAATAAAAATTCTCACCTGACTTCTGATTTTCTGCTACAGATGTTCCCACTTCCTTTCCTCTTACTCACATCTCTAAAAGAAAGAGGAAGGCCCATGTTCTAGGACATATCTACTTCCTAAAAGCAGTTAATTAACTGTACCTGTCTGATCTTTGTGTGCCATCAACACAATGGTTTTCTTCTTTGCTGAACAGATCGTGGTAATTTCATTTAATTGATTTGATGATAGGGTGCAGCAGTCCGATCTGACCAGGCTGACGGCGAAGGCAGACAAGGTCAACTCATCCACTTTTAATGGAACTCCAGATGCTCCCTTTTAGTAGCAGATATAGGTATCCTGAGATTAGAACTAGCCAAGCTGAAATGTCATTTATTCCTGTAGCAATTCAACCCAACAAACTGCTGTAGGTCGCTGGGCATTATGGGAGGTTGTGCTAACTCACAGATGCAGATTGTGATCATGGACTTTGGTTGCTCTGTTCTAGCTGTGTTTACATTATGTTTATGTAGTTTACTGTGCTGTAACATTGCCCCTTTGGGGACATTCAAGTTTTCTAAGTCTAAGTCTGTCTCCCCTTAATGATAATCTTAGAAAATGTATGGGGAAAGAGGGAGGGATAGGTAGTTGTAAAAGCATGTACAGAGGAGAATAAAAGCTCAAGGACTAAAGGATGATTAAATAAATGAGCTATTGAAACAGTAAAGGGACAGTTCACCCCCAAATATAAAATACATATTCTTTCTTTTACTTGTAGTGCTATTTATCAGTCTACACTGTTTTGGTGCGAGTTGCTAAGTGTTGGGGATATCGGCTGTGGAGATGTCTGCCTTCTCTCCAATATAATGGGACTAGATGGCACTCAGCTTGTGGTGCTCAAAGCGCCAAAAAATACATTTGAAAAACTCAACAGCAATGTCTCTTTGCAGAAATCATGACCTGGTTACTCAAGATTATCCACAGACCTTGTTGTGAGCAGTTTCATGTAGGAACTATTTTCTTTCTACCAAACTACAACCAAAGAGCATGGATACCAAGAGGCGAAGCTCCCTTGAATTTTTGCCAACAGCCACTAGGGGCGCTGCGGTAGCGCTGCCGCCATATTGGACTGTTGAGCTTGGACTGTTGCGTCTAGACAACATGCAAGATGTCAAGGAGAGAAGATGAAAAAAGTAAAAGAAAACAGTGTAGTGCAATTAACTGCAACTATCAGTGGAACACCCCGCACCTGGCCTTCCACCGTTTCCCGAAGGATCCTGACAGGTAAGAACTCCTGAGGTGTAAGTTTTAAAGTGTTTTAATATCAATTTAATATGCCAGTTTTGGAGGGAAGATAACACTTATAGAAGATTAACTTAATTACTCCTTCAAAATCACCCCATAAGCCAATCTACCAAAAAAAAAAAAAAAATATATATCATATTAAAATAGCCTATATATTATTATTATTATTATTATTATTATTATTATTACTGTCCCCTTACTGTACAAACTGTAAATAAATCTTTATTCCTGACTATGTGACGTCGCCATTAATGTGTTTCTAGTTAAAATATTTTTTAATTTTTGGTAGATTGGCTTATGGGGTGATTTTGAAGGAGTAATTAAGTTAATCTTCTCATAAGTGGATGTAATATGTAGAGATGCCATCTAGGCCGTTTTTCTTTTTTTTTTTTTAAAGTCTATATTTTGCTTTACAAAAACGTGAAAAAGCAGCTGTGACCAAGCTATCACGAGGTGAGTAGCATTGTAAGCATAATTAATAGCGATATACTTCAGTTTGTCTGTGTGTTTTTGTATGCAAGCGGGTCTACTGCAGTCTGCTGACAGTCCAAAATGGTGGCGGTAGGACGAAACCATGGGCGAGTCTGTTGCTAAGGGGCGTTCTATTGAGCTTCGCCTCTTGGTATCCATGCTCTTTGCTACAACCGCACACTGAATCACTGCGAAGAAGGAAGTGTGCATCTATTGTTAGCTCTCCTAGCACTACTGAACCAGCTAACGTTACAGCTCAGCCGAGGTGGGCGTAATTGATGTTTATATGGTGCATAATCAAGAGCATGTGCTTCCTGTCCATGAGTAGATGCAGGTTCCTGTTGCATGTTGATACATTTGGCAGGTGTAGCTCAGTAGAAGGAATCTGGTTCCTACATAACTACTCACAACAAGGTATGTGGATTATCTTGAATAACCGGGTCTGGAAAGAGACATTGCTGTTGACTTTTTCAAATGTATTTTTTCATGCTTTGAGCACCACAAGCTGAGTGCCATCTGGTTCCCTTATATTCAAGACAAAGCAGACATCTCTACATCCAATATCTCAAACACTCAGCAACTCGCACCAAAACAGTCTAGACCAAAAAAGCACTACAGGTAAGAGGAAAAATATGTATTTTTGTTTTGGTGGTGAAATGTCCCTTTAAAACCAGAAACAGATGGCAGAAAATCCAGGACTAAGTGAGCAGCATCAGTGCATCTAATCAGGTTTATTTAGGCCTTATTCGTCTATAGCTTCAACAATTATTTGACGTAACATGACCAGGGGTTGAACATATATGTATAATAAGGCAAACAGTGTTGTTAGGAAAACTTTATTTAGCCTTCTTAACACAAACATCTTCATAGAAAAGTCACATCCTCCAACGTTCACAAGCTTTAAACGGTCGGTTCACCCAAATTACAAAAGGCAAAACAAAATACAACAATATTTTCTCACTAAAGTCATAAATATCTTGCCAGAGTTTGAGTTTTATTTAACTGAGGCTTCTTTGTGGTGCTCACAGCTTTGACAAACACTTTAAAAAAATGTAAACAGTCAGACTCCTTCCAGAAACAATGTCCTTTGTCACTCTGAATAATCAACAGACTTCACTGTCAACAGTTTTTGTTGGAACTACTTTCTATCAGAGAAATCGTTCGAATGAAAACTGTTCCCACTGTGGTCTGTGGATTATCAGAGTCACACAGGACATTGACTCTGGAAAGAGTCTGGCTGTTTATATTTTTAAATATTTGTCAAAGCTGTGAGCACCACAAACAAACCTCCATTTACTTCCATTGTTGTGGGTTGGGAGCAGACTAATCAGAGACGCTATCTTCAATCCTGAAAAACTTCCATGTCTGTAGACTGGTAGAGGTGAGGGAGTAGATATGTAATTTGGGTGAACCGACCCTTAAAGCTTTCTTTCAAGACAAATACATTTAACACACATACCTTAATATACTGTAGTTGATGTATCTAGTTTAAAATGTCAATGAGAACACCCCAAGATTGTCTGTTATGAAACAAAAAATTAAAAGCAATAAACTGTAACAGGCCTCTATTGATTTGATTTAAAGCAGCCAGCAAAATGGTGAAAATCAAAAGATTACATGGAAGTCCACTAACTGATCGGGAGTCACAGCAATTACCAATTGTCTCTACCCAGCTGAAAATACCTATTTTCTCATTTCTGCGAAGCTTGATGAAAGCAAACATCCAGTGCTTTATTAGTTTGTATCATCTGGGAAAAAAAAGAAAAACACAACATGTGAGGACGTGTGGCAACCAACAAAAGCTTGTCAAAAAATATCCAAACTATGAATCCACTAAAAAAAATCTAAACTGAAGCACTTACCATCAAGGCTGAGGGTCTTCTGCATCAGCCTGGGTGCAAGCATCACGCGGCGAGGATACAGTGAGGCTAAAATGAACAGGGGAGAAAAAAAGTAATTAGAGTAATCATCCATGACAGCCTTGCATGGAAAGCTACAGATGCAGCTTTGAATCAAAAGTCCTTTAATCTGTGTCTTTTACCTCTCTGACAGTCGGGGCGGCCGCGCATGCGGGTGCCCTCGATGACAGTGCCAAACTCGTCCACACACCAGCAGAAGCCGGTGGCATGCCAGCACTGCATGGGCTTGTAGCGGCCCTGCTCGTCACACTGGGGCTTGTAGGAACCGATCTTGGAGGGTCCGGGTGCTGCCTCCTGCTGGCATTTGGTCAGAGGTGCAGAGGCTGAGGGAAAGAGCGGAGAACACTGGGATGTTAATGGGTTGTTTGGTGTTAATAACTGGTGACTGTGGCAAATTAAAAGTAGGAGTGATTTTGGGGATACACACTTATTTGCTTTCTTGCCGAGAGTTAGATGAGAAGATCGATACCAGTCTATCTGTTCATTTCATGCAAAGCTACAGCCGCTTAGCTTAACATAGCAAAGGTAGCAAAGGTAACAAAATGCACCTACACACGTTAAAGCTCACTTTGCTTACTGGTGCACCGAAAGCGCTGTGTTTAAGGTTAACAAAAGAGTAAAGAGTAAAAAAACACATTTCCCCAAATGTCAAACTGTTCCTTCAAAGCAAGGCTAAATCTTTGTTTCAAGTTACACCCTGTCCTGTGTAGCAAATAACACTAGTGATAAGAGAGATGGTTTCACCCTTTGCAAGACATAACAACCTCTCTTATAAACGCTCCTAAAACTCGGTAACAGTAGCAAAAACAATATCCTGAAGGCAACTGTTAACCTTTCTGCACCAAAATAATAAGAGCTATGGTAAAAGTTATCTTAAACAAGCCTCTGGTATGCATCTGGTAAAATCCTGATGGCCAGACTCTATTTTTGCTCAGATCTATTTTACATCAAGTGACATATTAGAGCCATGGTCCTTACTCCCTTTACTGGGAGCGTAAGAAAACCAGCAGCCACTGTCACAGCCCCAGTCTGGATTAAAACATCAGCCACACTAGGCTTGGGTGGTATCAAGGTATTATAGTAAACCAGGGTATTCAGAAATCATGCAAGTATGATTTTCAATACAGTTAAAAATGCACATGCTCCTCTCTCTATTAAACTGATACAGAGATGCTGTATTAGGCGATGTGTTGTAATGCACGACACGCGCCACCAGAGGTCAGTCTCTACTGGTGGAACAGGCGGCTGAGCTGAGAGATGGCAGTTTCAAGTGGTGGGGATAACGTTACAGGACTACTTTAAAGAAAAATGCCTCTGCCCCCGTTTGGAAATATTGCAGCAACTGCCAGTCTACAACTACCATCCGCATTTCATCTCTGTTCAGCCGATATGTCGGTACTTGCCACAGGAGCAAGTGTCATTGGGTCCTCCGGCAAAAAGGACCCTTATTTTCTATCTATTCATACTTCTATGGGCCCTAAGTATTAAAATCCAAAGACTTGTCTCAGTTGACTTATTGTTTATTAGAAACACAGAATTGTAGGCTAGACGATGACATCATGCTACAATGATTTCTATTACCAGTAGCTCACCCAAGCTTGAACAACACACTCCAGTGTAAAGGAAAGAAAGTTGCACTAACTTGGTTCAGCTGTTGGGGGAGCAGGCGTCTTCTGGGCCATCTGGAAGATCAGCCAGTAACGCATCCAGGACTCAAAGCTCTGCACAATACAAAATGTAAAAAGAAAAAAAAATATCACTGACTAATTCTATTTATTTATTTCTTAGTTTCAGTAGTGTCCATGCAAATGCGCGTGAGCCCTTACCTTCCAGTCGGTCTCATTCACGTGCTGCTTCATGCCCTGCAGGTTGGCCAGGAAGGTCTCGTTGAACTCCGGCAGCTGAGAGTCCTCCTGCGAACATAACCAGAGCTTAGCAACAACACAACATCAGTAATGAGAGGACAAACAGGATGTGGAGTGCAGCATACCTGAAGGAGCTCCTTCAGCTGTGCCTCCACGCTGACAACAGCCTCCTTCAGTTTCTGATGAGAGGGAACAGAGGAGTCAAATAATTCAGTATATTAAATTCATGTTGTAATGTATTTGTTTTTTATAAGCTATTCAGGAAAATATTGTAAGTCTGAAACAAGTTTGTTGCCACAGAGAGCTAAAAGATTTTTATTCCCAGGAGGCAGGTGTAAACCTACAGTCAGGGGTGTCTTTTTGGGCTTGGTGTTGGCATCTGCGTCGAAGGCCATCAGCAGGGGAAGGCTGTTCATGGGCATGTGCATCCTCACTGGGGCCACGGCTGTAAACAAAAAAGCATATTAATTAGCAAAGAAAAACAAAACAAAGAGAAATGGCACTGGAAAAAAAGTGTAAAAAAAAGTGCAAAATGAATTTTGGGAAGAGAATCTGTTCACTTTTACTAACAGCTAATAAAAAACCCAGAGTGCTTTTCATCACAGCAACTACGGATGTGTTGAATGCTGGTTAATATACAAAATCATGGTAACTCTATGTGACACTTCTTGGAATGATAAGATCATGACAAGAACAGCAAACAGCCGATTCTTCCCCCTATGAGTCACCAGCAAAACTTTCATTTCTCTGTCCTCAGCTCAAGTTCCTTAAAGCAAACTCTCACTTCCCTGTCCACCTCCTTATTCCTACAGCCTCCTCCTCCTCGTCTGACGAAGACTATTACTCATTAATGACACATCCCTACTGGGACCATCCTGCCTGATCATTTCGGACTGTAATGCCTCTTTTTACCCTGGGATGAGCGGGTCAGCCGTTGGCCCAGTTTGTCTGAGTTCCTCTGCAGCGAGTGGATCTGCTGCTTCTGGTCAAACACCATGTAGGCGGTGAAGACCTGGCTGGCCAGCAGCAGACATGCTAGGGTGGTCAGGCCTGCGATCTTCAAGGCACGGCTGTTGGAGCCCCTGAGAGAGAGAAATGAAAATGATAAGCGAGGATAAAGCAGCAGGGGAGAAGGGATTACATGACACACAAAACCAAAGTCTGAGTAAAATTGAGATGTTAAATTATCCAAAAACTTCCAAGGTATTAAACTTGTCTGGGGGGGGGATGTCCTCAAGTGCTGTTTGGGCATTTTATAAGCAGATGTGAAATGAGTTTGGCACATATAAAAGCCCCATATGTAAACAACAACTTTGGTATTAAACGTATTCAAAAGAAAAAACAAATAATCATCTCTTCAAAGTTATGATAATGTTACTTAAAGTCCTGAAGACAAAAAAATACAGTCAGCCTTTTCTCAGCTGCTCATAATCAGCCAATGGAATGCGAGCGTCACTTTTTACCAGGCAGAAAACTTCTCCTGATGTTATGAGGAAGTACATCCAGCAACTATTTAGAGCTTATCTAAGAGGTATAAACAAGTGTAAAACTATATTTTTCATCATAAATAGGTCAAAACTGTACACTCACTTATTTCATAAATAGTTGCTACAAGTGAAACTACAAAACAAAGTCCATATTGCCTACTTTATGTAAACAATGTCATGAAACAGTATCTAATTGGTTTTTTTTAGTAAAATATTAGTCTGTTAGCTCTAATTTATCTTAATAGACTATTATTAAAATGAAATAGGCCTGCAGAAAAATAGAACAGTCAGTGATGTGAGGTAAACAACACACCTTATTTATCACTCACATTTTTTTCATACATTAAAAACATGTTAAGTTGTAACACTCATGAATTATATATATTTTTATGCTGAAATGTTGAACGCTGGCTAATGTTTTTCTTTGTGGTAAATTATTAACCAATGGTATGACAGCATCAATAGTTGCTAGGCAGATGTCTTCTGTAAAAGAGTCCAACTGAGGGTTGCTGAAGATGCTTTGAAATACATTTAATGCAAAAACAGTGTGTTAACATGTAAAATATTGGAAAGCACTTATCAGATGCAAAGAAAACATTAGACTTCAGTATCATATCATTAAGGAATAACAAAATATAGAAGCACAATTTAAAAAAAAAGAGTTATTTCTGTACATTAGCTACTAAACTTCACTAAAAGTTTTAATTGTGATTATTTTGTGCTCATTTTAATGAGAAGAGAGAGCAGAGATTAGCATTTGGAGCCACCACTGAGCAAACAGCTGTTGTTTTGAGTATAAATTCATAAGACAGGTTCCTCTCACCCTCTGGGTGCTGCAGGAAGAACAAGGACTTCTTCGCTGCCCGACAGACTCCCAGCGGCCAGGGGAGCACCTTCTGCAGGTTCGGCCATCTGTCTTGCAAGATTTTCCTCAACTTCTTCAAAGCAACAAACTGGAGAGACTCCGGGAGGTTGAAGCTGATAAATGGTCTCAGAAATGAGGAAGGAGTACCAGACAGGTTCCTCAGAAAAGTGAATGGATGTGGAAAGTCCCCTGTCTTTAAAGCGCAGTGGGATGTGGCTCAGTGAGGCTGAGAGAGGCTGCGAGCTGTGATTGGTCAGATTATTACACCATCACTTGTTGATAGAGGCAGACGATAGAGAGGATTGCTGGGTTTTTATGGCCTGAGTTTCATCTAACTATTTCTACTGTAGGATTTTATCTATGGTTTTTGCCAATTTTGATCTAACATGGTCTTTTTAATAAATGTAGGTTTAAAAATGACCCATTAATCATATTTTTAGTAGCATTATACTTGTATTAATTCTTAATAGAGATACTCTACTAGAGAATAAACTTCATTTGTAAAGTGCTTTTCCTATTAGCAAAGTTATAAAGTGCTTTATAGTGAAATAAAAATAAGCAAACAGTAAAGCAAAACTAGAATAACAAAAGTACATAACAGTATTAGTACAACAAATAAATACTCATACTAAAATGCACCTTTATTCTGAAACATTCGTCAGTATTAACTATGTAAAAGTGAATTGTGGTAAGCATTTTTACTTTAATTCAGCATTATTCCCCACTGCAACAGTTCCTTCATTTATGTTGGCCCCTGTATACTTCCTGGAGCAACAAGGGCCGACTGCTCCCTTGGTACATTTTGGTGTTTTCCCAAACACGGAATTGAAATTTAAAACACATGAGCAACATGTAAGTCCACCTTGGGTTAGGTGAAACATCAGAAGTATATTTTGTTGCTGAACTGTGTAATTTTGAAAGAGATTCGGGTCGTTTGCTTCTTGAAAGTACCTCATTGTGAAGTGAAACCAAAAGACCAACCAATCTTGTTTTTTTTAAGCCATGTTCAAGCCAGACAGTGACACACATTTCTAGAAATCTCTGCACAAAGAGAACCTGCTTGCTTTGAATTCAGAGCGACACTCAATTATACAAAAGTTTATCGGCTGTCCTCGCCCCTCCATGGAAGAGCTGTACAGTTCCTGCTGCCTCGAAAAAAGCCCAGAACATTCTGAAGGACCGATGCGACCCAGGACAGCATCTGTTTGAACTGCTGCCCTCGGGCAGGAGATACAGGACGGTAAAAACAAGGACAAACAGCTTTTATCCAAAAGCAATAATTGAATAAATGCAAGGTTTGACTGTGGAAGTATGCTTGAGTGGAACACATTTCGATTTGTGCAACAGGCTGAACACCCTGCGTGTGTGTGACTGTTTTACTTGTATTTTTTTACAATATAGTTTGCTTCTATAAGCTCTTTTTTTACTTATATTAGCACTGAGGAGGTTGCATTCAATTTTGTACATGTACAATGGCAGTAAAGATATTCCATATTATAATAAACAGGTAGAAATTCAACTAAGAAAAGAATGGAAAAAAGATCCAACTACTGAAAAATACAGTGGTGTTTTATTTGCAAATTAAAAAGCACCGACAATATTAGTTACACTGTAAAAATTATTGACAACAATTACAAATCTTTATCATACAGTCCAGGAGATTAGTACCATCATTGCTGTTATGTGTTATCACTTAATACTTTATATGGAGAGACTCAGTACCTGTGTACAATAGTTGGCAGTGAGAGGACATGAGAGGAAACAATCTTAGCGACACACCTCCGCACAATGACGTGACCCGACCTCCCCTCAGTACAGCACTGACATTTCACACTATGGGAATGGGCTGATGGAGAGTGTAAACCCAAACACATTCAATAATTTAGGTCTACCGAGGGTTGCGTACCTATTATGTACATTACAAAGTCAGGAAATAAAGGACCAACATGTGCATTGTTATTACATCAGAACATTGTACAAAACTATTGCAATAAGAGCAGCTTTTTGTTATCTATGCTTGACATCTAGTTGCAGTGGTAACACCTTGACCGACAACCAAACGTCTTGTGTGGTCTCACTGGGCATACTGTTGGTTTGCCTGGCAACTTTTTCCCAGAGACAGCTTGTTTTTTTCCTCCACCCCCCCCCAAAAAAAACCTTAAAACTCATCTAATAAATGAAATAAAAACAAAATTATAAGACAAAATATACAGTTTCGACAAATAAAAGCCAATGCTGAAAAATGGATTTGAAATGCACAATCTTGTTCTGTACACTATGTGAATCTCTACGACCAGAGTGCGGAACTAAACATACAGTAGCTAGCTTATGATCTTCTTCACAGATTGTAGTAGGATGCATTGTGTTAGTGTGCTTTCCAGTAACCTGTATGTTCAGAATCCATGTTCACTTGAGTGCCTTAAATATTGTGCTTTCAACATCTATCCCGCTGTTCCTGCTTGAGCCGCTTTAATGGTCATGGTACTGACTACGGAGGAGGCTGAGCCGAACAGTTTACACAAATCAGTCTTCTGTACACCTGGCCTATATGAAAGAAAACTGAGCTAATATGGTTTAGTTTTGGTACATTCTACAATAATGCATTGCCATCAGCATTATAGAAACGTTAAAACAAAGTCTGAGAAAACATAAAACTTTAAAAAAAAAAAAAAAAAAAAAAAGAACCCTCAAAAGTCCACATGGTAACATTTTAATGAAGATTCTGTCCTGGGCACTTGTAAATGCGATAACTAGATTCTACCAAGGCCTGTCGAGTGAGGCTACAACATGCAGCCTGAGTCAAGACTCCAGATGTCCCGTTCTCCTCTCATACAAACACTTACGAACACTTAACTTACGTCAAAGGCATTTGCAACCAATGTCTCTCTGTCAGTCAGGCTCTCATCCATTTTATTCAATGTTATGTCGCCTGTTTAAATGTGCGCCAAACACCGAAACTCACAGCTGGAGACACAGGTGATGCTGTTCATCTCTTCCACTTGTTTTCCCAGAGCTGAAACGATGAAGACTGCTCAAGCTTCAGATGTTTGTTTTTTTTCCTTCCTTTTGATTTTTCAAGATGAAGTTCATGCGAAGAAGAGAAGGTTTGATTACGGAGAGCAGGGATGTGATTATCAAACACTGAAGGTCCCTCCTGCGCATCGCTGAGCCTTTCCTTCTTCTGCAAGACACAGCGGAGGCCGGCGTTACGGCGTCCATTGTCCTGGTTTGTCCTGCAGGGGAGTAACAGCATCTTGAAGCTCAGGGAGAGAGGGTAGCGCTATCTGAAAACAACTACGCTCTCTTCTTGCTCACCGTCCTCAGAGTCCCTGTTTGTTTGAGGAAGATCACAGTTAAGTTTTGAGTTCTGGTTCTTGATTTATTTCAGTCTCGTTCAAAACTATTTGGGATCTTCGATATTTCAGGCCACTCGGCCAGAGTCCCCCCCTCCCCCAGCAGGGTGGAGCAGTGGTTCAGTGTGTGGAGCTGTGGTCTCCCCCCTGTGGTGCTGCTACCTGGTGTGGACCAGCTCTTCTCGGAGCCAGCTGGGCAGCGGCTGACCCATCCTGTAGAGCAGCTTGGACAGCTCAATGTTGTGATCCCTATAGTACTCCCTGAGGACACTCTGGGACTGGAGGAGACACAAGGAGGTAAAATGGAATTAGAGCTAAAAAAAATACTCTGCAATTGTGAAAATTAAAAGTATGATGGCCAGATGTCAGGTAGATGATCATACCTCAGGGTCCATGTCAGGGTACCTGCGCCCTTTACTCTTTCCCAAACACTTGGTCTTTCCTCCCTCCAGCAGCTGACACCAGAAGCCTTTCTTAGGGTCAAACCTGTACACAGTAGACACATAATAATGTATCGTGAACCAGAGTCCACAGGTCTGATTTTCAGGTCCTGCTCCTGAACCTCCACTGAAACATGTAATACTGCCCCTGCCCTGCCACCCTTACATATGTTAGCTCTGCAACCTGACCTGACCTGCCGAAACAAGATCCGCTGACCGACCTGAAACCGCAAATCCTACAATGACTGTGTTGAAATAATATGCTTCAGCAGCATGTTTAAATTGATCATTTTGGGACATTTTATACATGTGAAACTATGCAAATACAATTCAAATAAATATATTTATCTTATTCTCATAATATTGTGCAGCACATCTCTACAGTTAATGTGCCTGTCGGTAATGCACCTAATTGAAGCAGCTCTCATATTCCAGCTGGCTCAGAAGACAGCACTATCACGACAAGTCAGCAGTCAGAGGATTAAATCATTAAGACATCAAGATTATTATTTGCATTTTATTTCAATGTAATCATCATTCAACACCCACGATCCGATCTGCATTTTCCTTCTTTACCACAGAACTGAACCTGGAAATAAAATGAAGACAAAATGCCACCTACTAATCACCTTCTTTGTGGATCACTGGTCACATACCTGCAAGTACCTGTCCTGATGCAGGACTCTGTTGTGAACTACAGAATACTTATATATACAATATACTCTACTGTTTCCAATTACAACCTTCCTATAGGTATATCTAAAAAAAGTATTTATTTATGGCCATTGTGCTGTTATTAGGTAGCCACCGTAGAGAATAGACCAGAAACGAGGGAGAGAACAAAGCAACAAAGTTCCCCAGGTGGACTCAAACCCCTACAGGAAAGCCTTACAACAGACTAATGGTTTCTACAGCAAACAAGAGCAGAAGCGGACTCCTGCCGGATGAATAAAACCAAGTCCTACATATTTGCCTTTTTTTTTTAAAATTTGCTTAACATCTGAAACAACTTGTCTGAAACCGGTTTTGTTGCACACACGTGGTAAAAAGTGACAAACAACGACTAATGTAACCTACAGAGACTAAAGCTATAAATAAATCTGTAAGTTACTGCACCATACTCACGCTAGGATCTTGTGGTAGTTGATGATGTTGGTCAGGGCCAGATACTTCTGGATTTTATCCATGATTGAAGCAGGCTCAGTCTTCAGCATCTGTCCATCCAAGACTAACAACTGGGAGAGACACAAACAGTACCCAAATGTCAGAACGGGAACAGGACAGTCTTGTATGTAACAGCTGCGAATCATATCACATCATCATCACGATCATTTTACAAATTTAAATGTTCCTTGTTAAAAAAAAAAATTTTTTTATTACACAACGGCTCCCTGAAAAGCTCAAGTCTGACTTAAATTATCTGCTAATAGACTATACAACCATATATAGATATGAATTTGGTCAACAGGAGCTTGTTTTTCAGAGACTGTCCCTAAAGGGCAGCTCCTGTCTCTCAAGGTCAAGTGGATTTAACACACAAGCAAACCTCCTTTACCCCAAACCCAAAACCTGCCAGCCACCCATAAAGCTCACTTTACACAGGGGGGAAGTTTTCACATCCCACTGGCGCTAACTTGGCTGCTCCGAAATACTTCACATTGGTTCATTTACTGCGTACAGCCCACCACTATGTGCATGAATACACCCGCAGTACCTGGCTTGAGTGGTAGTAGTTAAGCCAGCGCTCCAGGTGGATGGCGTACCAGCCTGGCACCAGACATCGATTCTGGAGGACCCGTAGTTTGACTGGCGCGTCATGGCCTGCGGTGATGACGTCGTGGAAGGAGTATTTCAGTGCCACCGGGTCATCGTGGGCTCTTTGGTGCTGGGTGAAGAGAAGTGAGGAGGGTAAGTCTAAAATAAACTCCTAATTATTAGGGCTGTACCAAATGTCTTTTTTTTTTTTACATTCAAAGCTTCTTTTGAGGTTTTCGAATGCTTTGAATGCCTGTTGTCATTTTATTATGACATCATCAACCTAAATCATAAACCTTTTTTAAAATCCTCAAACAAAATCCTCAATTTGAATAAAGTGATTCATTGGATTAAATGAGTCAGGCTCTACAGTTGGTGTCAGTATGAAAACGATGACGTCTTAATGAAGTGTGGAGCGGCAAGCAAAAACAGATACATAGTATGATCCTTTTTTTAACGGCTTAAGTAATTTACCTTGGTAAGGTTAGAGCGAAAATACATTTTTTGTTATTGTGATTATAGAAATGTAATTTATGATGCTGTTATGTTGCTGCCAGACCGCTCTGTTAATTCAGGTGCGTGCCTCCTTTTGTGTGCGACAAGAGCGAGAGCAAACTGTTCTCTGACAGCAGTGAAAATGTTGTTTTTCAAAGGCTTAATGCCCCAAAAAATACAAATCAAAATAGAATATTTGATTAAATAAAAACATGTTAATAATTCTGAAAATGATAACATCTGTCTTTTTCAATTAATTTTGACTTTTGGACTTTAAAACACTCTGGAGTTAGTTAGTTGGAAATGTTTGGATTACACGAGTCAGAAACCACTGAAATCTGATTCTACAAATAGTACAATACTAATAATATAAGTGTAGCCGAATCTTCATCTGCAACTGTGCAGAAATGTCAGGTTTCAACAGTGAATAGACATGCAACAATAAAGCTGCACAACATAACGAATTAAGCTTCAAACTCTTTGGTACAGCCCTACTTATGATATAATAGTGGCCTTTATTAAAATGTGCCTGTACATAGATCACAAGAGGAGTGGGTGGTGTGAAATGACACACTTTTAAGAGTTAACACACTTTTCATTATGAGTTGTAAGTCTGGTTTAGGGTCTCCTGTGACATACCTGGTACCAAGAGTAAGCTCTGTCCGCTGGGTTGATGAGGATGGTGATGATCTTGGCTTTGGGCAGGAGAGCTGCAGCCCTCTGAGCAGCCACCTCGGAGTCAAAGTAGTTGGCACTCTTCTCAAAGTAGTAGTCTGAACTGGTGTTAGAGGGCAGAGGGAAATACTCCATATACCTGCGGCACAGCAAACACAAACACACACAGTGTTACGAGCAGCCGTGGTTGATCTGGTCATATTTGCTCTGTGTAGATAAGGACGGTTTCTCTGTGCGCTGTGTGGGTGATCGACCATGTGCAACAGCTTGTCACCTCGCATACAAAAAAAAAAAGAGGAAAAAACATCTAGCAGCACGTACAATGTTAATATTTGGGCAGCCCACTCACATAAATATCGAGCCTGCCAAGTAAATTTTGTGTTGGACTCTTTGTGCTCTGATGCATGAAGCCGCTCATTGATGCAGATTTTAAATCAATTAAACCTACAGGAAACTCAAAACAGTGGATTTCAAGCTAAATAGGTGTTAACAGTGGTGCTGGTCTCGCTCGTAGGAATTTCACTAATGAGTGTATTTGTTGTTGTGTTCTTGGCATCATTTGCATTTTGATTCTTGATTTAATTTGCATTGAATAAAAACACAGCGACCATCTTGGGGTTTGACATTTAACGAGAAAGTCAGAATAAACTATAATGTTTTTAATTGCTATTTCTTGTTTTTGTATCTTTAAATGCTCTGCACAATACTTCACCCACATTATTGCATAAGGATATGGAAATGTGTTGCCTGTATATTTACATTTTACTGTAGCAATTACTAACTTTAACAAACATAATTATTTGCATTTGTGGAGTGCGTCTTTCCTCCATCTGAAACACTTCAAGCCCCCATATGTAGCATTTATAATTATAAATTATATTATATTAATATTATTTTATAATATTAATATTATATTAATATTATAATAATTATATTATAAGCAGTCTGCAAACATTGAATAAATGGTTTTTAGCAGGACTCTTAATTTCAACAATGACATGTTTATTAAAGTACAGTATTTATCAGCATTTATACCTTCTCCTATGAAGATGTATTTGTCATTCATTATCTACAGTATATACAGTATACACACCTACAATAGATAGGAGTTTTTACAACTAAATTAGTGTGTTAAAAAAATGCTATGCTGGTTATGAATGCTAAATAAGGGGAAATAAACACACCAACACCAAAAGTGTTACTTCCTCAAGCCACAGAGAGTCTTCGCTTTCAAACTTAGTTTCAGACTTAACCTAATTCAAATGCTTGCAGGATTGCTGGAGAAGAGAGTTAATGAACTTGCAAAAACAACAAGTATACACTCAAAAATATTAAGCCCAGAAGTCATATCTGAATATACAGCTGTTTAAAAGGGGTCAGTAGCTGGTAACTGCAGCCCAGCTACATTATAAAAGACTGAGGTGTGTGTGAGGTCTCTTACCAGTCAATGCCTCTGTGGTAGTTGTGCCCATTAAAGAACTGGATCTCCTCAAAGGTCTCCTTACTGGGGTAGTTACTGGTCAGGTCTGGGTGCATGCCGAGAAACAGGTAGAGTGCTGTCGTGCCTGAGAGGGGAAAGAAACAACACATTGTGCAGACAAGATGAAAAAGGGGGAAAAAAAGAGCAAGAGGTTTAAGGTAGTGCAAATCCCATTACAGTGAAACCTTCAAAACAAATCGCTATCTGCTCTACCATCTCTGATTTTCAAAGAAAAAATCAAAACCTCATTGAAACCACTTTGCTATTACATGACACGGCTCCTGGCTTTGAACTGAATGATGACTTCCAGAGTCATCCTGTAGGGGGTGTCGAAGCATCACGTCTCACCTGTCTTCTGAGGCCCGATGACGAGCAGTTTGGGGAAACGGTCACATGTTTTCTCTTTGGACCAGATGTCCTTGTGCCTTTTGTCCTCACAAGGATCCTGTAGCCGCAGAAAGATAAACAATCTTTTGTTTAAAGTGTGGTTTCTGAAGGATTCTAACAAACATGGCAATTACACAGTACAAGACAAAGCAGGTTAACCTTTG
Source organism: Epinephelus moara (assembly GCF_006386435.1). Lineage (NCBI taxonomy): Eukaryota > Metazoa > Chordata > Actinopteri > Perciformes > Serranidae > Epinephelus > Epinephelus moara. The sequence continues at coordinate 20,594,682 of NC_065509.1, forward strand.
TTCTTCGGACACAGGCGCATTTAATGAAATATGTGAGGATGGGTAACGACATTGCTCTCGCTCCAACAATAAAACAATGTATTACTAATCACCGTTGTATTTTTACTCATTACTCATAAAAGAATTCAATCATCATCACCTGCCACAGTGGATCTCTCTCGGAGGGGAACAGGCTGAAGTACTTCTGAGCGAGCTGAATAGGTGGCAGGGTCTGCATCTTCAGGTTGGTCCACGTCTGGAGGAACATCACCAGGCTCTTAAAGGTGTACAGGCCGAGGCGATCATTCCCATAGTTGGACAGGTGGGTCATGAAGATGCTAATCTGTGACAGGGAAGGAACAAGCAGAATAAGATTTACTATAGGGGATGAGGGCGGTATGATCTGTGCAAATGACACTCATTAGAAATATGTGCTATATCAATTGAGCTTGAGCTGAAACAATTAGTCGACAACTTGATTTGTCCATTGACAGAAAAATGCCAAACATTTGATTGTTGTGGCCTCTAAAATGTGAGAATTTTATTCGATTTTTTTTTTTGCTTTATTCTGAATTAAACTAAACAATAAATTGATTAATCAAAAAGCAGATTAATAAATAATCACAACAATCATTACTTGCCCACCTAAAAAAGACAACCATTTCCATCACTACACAGATTTAAGCTGCCTCATCAGCATTAGGGCAGCACAACTATTAAAGGTTAACATATATTAAGTCTGGTTCCCATATTCACACTGCATTAAGAGCTCATTTCCTGTTGATTCTGTCCTTGTTTGTTCCATCGCTGACACTGTAATAGCTTTAGAAACTGATCTCTTCAGAGTCTGTATGAACAGGAGGAAAGATTATAGCAAGATAACCTGTTGCAATGTTCATATGTGCACCTGACTACTGTTTTACGACAGACATTAAGATGTGTGAACCTGTTCCTTAACTGAGACGGTGTCACTGATAAAGCACTAACAAAACAGTAGGAACTTAGATAGGAACTGTGCAAATTTGCAGGAAAGCCCAATCAGTCTTTTTTCAGCATTGGCAGTATAAAAACAAAATCGGGGAGTGCGGCAAAATGTTGTTGTTTATAAAGAATGTGCCTTTTTCAGGGCAATGGGGGGCGTGAGCAAGTAACAAAACATGTAGCTCAGCGTGTGACGTAAACAGTGACGTGGGAGGGAAGCCGCGGCTGGTCAGGCAGCGATTCTCTCATAAATCGACCTGTTCTTCACCGTCCCCGTCATCTGACGGTTAATGGCCTCTTCGCTTGCGAGGACAAGGAGAGCGCGCAATGCCTTGTCTCCCCAGTTGCTCATCTTAACAGTGTCTGCCAGGTTTGCGTTTCCCTCTTGCTACTAGCTGCTCGCTAATTCCTGCTATCAGCTGTTTCCTGTTTATCCACTGCCAGTGGGTCACACGTGTGGCGTCATCAACAGCTCCTCCCATAAGTCATCAACAGCCCCTCCCGTTGCTGAAGGCTGCCTTGGTCTGTTTAAACTAAAAGGGTTCCGCCAATATGACTACCCTACGAGGCGGAAAATTGGGCACCTCGGATCAACTCGCCAATCCGACTCTGTGTGTCTAAACGCTCGCAGCTGGCCGGCAAAACAGCCCAACATTCGCGGAAAATCTGGCAGTGTAAAAGGGGCTTGTGACATCATACTGTAGCGAGAGTAGAAAAGACAGTTGGAAACAGAGTATTCAGAACTGTCTGAAGCCTGAGGTGTGCACTCACAGGGATTACTTTTACATACGCTGCTTCATTGTTTGAAACTTTGGCCACACTTAATATGAATATCTGACATTGTAAAATTGTATATGACAGAAAATAAGGGAAGGCATAATAGGTCCACTTATTAAAGAGTTGTGGAGAAACAGATATAAGGGTAAGATCAAGCAATTATGAGACTGCTTTAACAAAAGATGCTTAATTCCACAGTTTGGATGTTTGGTTTCAAAAGGTCTGACACTGAAAGGAATACAATCATTTGCAGACTAGGCAGGGTCACATTTGCTGCAGATATTGTACTAAAAAATAACCCTTTTTTATCATCCCAAACAAAACATACTGACGAATGCAGCGTCAATAAAAGAAGCTTTTACAGTAGTGTAAAAAGAGAAACCACGATGCCGACTATTCCGCTGCATGAGTCACTGAGTAGTCATTGTCCCGTCCTTCGTTTCTATTTCAGTTTACACCACCAGTTAAATGGGTTTCCAAGTGTGCAAGACAAAAGCTCTGCTGTGTTTTGGATGCGTGTTTTGACTCACAGGGTTCAGCAAAACAGTGAGGAAGAGTTCTCCTCCATTAATGAGCTTGTCCAGTTCATTCGGACTGCCTGGGTAGTCTTTATAGAAGATGGTGTGTGTGAAAAGCCCGCACGTCTGCCTGGGCAGCACCTGTAATATAGACAAACACAAAGTTACCAAAAGGACCAAAAAAATAACAACTGAAAACATTCACACACATTAAAAAGAAATCACAAAGTAATGCATTCATACGTATAAACACACACGCGCACACACACACCATCAGATCTCCACAGAGAGCGGAGCTGTCAGTACTCCAGGCGGTTACCCCACACATTGTTTGCTCTCAATAACATTCATATTATGCAGCTCATCTAGCCAAAGCAAACCTCTTATTCACTCTGAGTCTATATGGAAATTCATGGAAATGCGTTTACAGTTTGGAGTGTCTGGGGAACTGAATATCAATCATCAGTAAGCAGTGGAGACTGTCCATTCAGACTGCGCTATCTCAAGGACGAGAGTAGAGCTCTGAGACCACACAGGCCGACTGAATGCCAGAACTACAAAGGAACTGGACTGAGGCGGCACTGTTTCCCATCAGCGCTGAAGGTCAACCTGGGAAACAAATAGATAAGAGTTTTTCTTCTTCTTTTGAACCTCTTGAATGTAATCTATTCAACCTTAATTCTGCTCTCATAACTGTATTATTCAGCATCGACTACAGCTCTGAAGTTGAATAGAGTGCAGGGTTTTTTTTCGGGGTGTTGACATTTCAGCGATTGGTTGTGTGCAGACACTTGCTCGGCCGTTGCCAAAGATGTCAGTCTTCGTTACGGAGCTGAGGCCTGCTGGGCAGCGCAGCTCAGACAGGTGCCTCGTGCAAGACCGCACTATCATCTCACAGTCTATGGAAGAATACAACAGCCCAGCAAGCCTAATGAGATGATTGCCTTTTTCAGGACTTCTGTTGTCTCAGTGTTTTACGCTAAATGAAAATAAGACTCCGTTCAGTATCTTCGGGGACGAGACTTACAGAAAGCAGAGGCGGAGAGGATGGACAGGATGCAGAGTAGCCGCTGGCCATGAGAGAAGAATAAGTACAAAAGAACTGGAGGAGGTGGAGATGGAGAGATAATTAATGAATGAAGGATAGCCTATGTAGATGGAGATAGAGAACCCTGAAAGGGATTATTAACTGAGAAGGCAGTGGATGTTGAGAAGCCAAGAGGAGGCAAAGCAACGGGCCAGAGGTAACAAGATAATGAGGCCTTACGGATGCCTGCTGTGTATGAAAAGTAGCCTTACGCTGATGCCGCTGTGGATGAAACCTCGCCGGAAGCGGGCAGGCTTCAGGTGTGGGTATTCCTCTGTGCTGGTCACCTTGATGCCCCAAACCTTCTTCCAGGCGTCGTACAGTTGCATGTGGACAGGGTAGACGCCGGAGTGGTGGGGCGCCACCGCATAGCCCATGTTAGTGGGGATCCCATGCTCCTGAAGTTTGAGAATACATGAGTGAGAGTTAGGGGGCAAGGCAACGAAGATATAAAGTTCAATCCATTATGTTCCTGAGATAGTAGCTAAATAATCGTTAAAATTTTCATGAAATCAAACCCCTTTTTTTTTTTTTTATCTCCGCCAGTTTTACGCCTGGAGGGGGTCATTCATTAAGTGGTGTGTGACCTGCATGTGTGTATCTGTCTGTCCGCAGCTAACCTTGCAAACTACTGGAGGCATCAGCCTAATATCTTTTGTGCACATTTATGACTGTATGCTAAAGGACCTGTCATGGTTACGGTTATTCACAATTTCTGAAAACTCGTTTTATTGATTGTTTTACAACATCACTTGCTGCTGACTCTTGGTCCTCCTAGTCAGCCGATTCAGGCCACAAGTGATCGATAAAATCACACAACGATAGGCATTTCCAGCAAACGGCTCAGATAAAAACAGTCCTTAACATTTGTTGCAGGCCACATTTTGGCCTTTGTCATGGCTCAAAACCTGACATCCATAGAACATTTGGTCTCATTCTGAACTAGAAGATCTGCAGATTAATTCCATACCCGATATGTTATAATCCTCTAAAGTTAATCACAATACGAGATGTATAAATCCCTGCTCTTGTTATCTCCACCCGATCTTGACTGTAACCCCTGGATTCCACCGGGCGCAGCTGTGCTGCATTCCGGCTGTGACACAGTCGCCGGAGCTAATCGCAGCAAATCTATTAACTCTACTTTGTTTGGGAGGGGAGAGGGAGGTGGGGAGGCGTTTTATTGGACACTTTGTCTGAGGTTTTATAGCCTGTCAACTCTGGTAACACCTCGATAATGTAACCTGCATTATTGTCTCCTCTTCATTCCACTACTGTCATGCGCACACGCTGGACACACAGCCTACCCTGCACTCCCTGCTCCCCACCCACATGTCCCCAGACACACCTGGCAGAGATCTGCACTCTGCTGACTGCACTTTCCTAGTTGATATTATTTATGCTCAAGCAGATTTTCCACAGCCATTTAATGCATTTACATTAAATTATCTCTCTATACAGTAGTTTTTATTGATAGTGGCAGAGTCCACCACTCCCACACTGGATTCAGATTGTCTACATAAACACAAGGGATTCACAGGAAAATGATGCATGCCTGTGATCCAGCATAATTGCCCCACTGTTTACTCTCTTACAGCTGTAAGCTGTATTAATTTACTGCTAATGCAAATGGAACGGCCTGCTGTTGCTGCTTCATGTTAAATGCGTTCAACAGGCGAAACACGGAGTGAAAAACATGCCCATGTTCGTCCTCTCTCTGTCAGCGGATCATATTTAATAATTGCAGAGGGAGTAATGGAACAAGAAGGAGCAGCCACAATGAGCTGTTAGATGAGGAGCTGCAGGCGACAGGCTGCACATCTTCAACCTCAGCAAGCTAACAAACTCCACTGTGTCCTCCTGTTGTGTGGAAAACTTCTTGTTTTAGGCAGAAAATCTGATCGCAGTTGCAATTATTTTTTATTAAACTAAAACATTTAAAACGACAGACTTTGTTAGCTGCACTGCGAACAGATGTTCTTCCTGTTTTACTGACAAAGATGCTGTTCAAGTAGTGTTTTTCTGTACTTTTAAACCACACTTGCTGTTACCTCGGTAACCAGAGGTATTGCCAAATCAGCCAGGACAGAAATCTTACAGATCATAGCTTATTGAAAAGTGTGAACACTTTGCTTAAAATTGCCTATTTGAACAAGGAAGATAGGATAAGCAAGCACAGCTCTCATCACAGTGCTCACTCAAAGCTGTGATCTGACCTTCGCCCTCCTGTGACTCACCATGGCAAATTTCTTGTTGAGCAACATCTGCTCGGCCAGCACGGATTGGTTGTGGAATAGATGGGGCTGCATGTGGCTCCACATGTGAGGGAACCACCAAAACTCTTTCACGTAGGAAAGCAGCAGGTCGTCTCCCAGGTCCTCCTCATCAGATCCTGGACATGGCAGAGAGCGTGGAAGGGAGGAAGGAGATGGACGGAAATGAGAGAGGTTAACAGAGAAGCGAGAGGTAATGGGTGAAAGGGAAATGGAGGAGATAAAAATGGCCAATGGCAGAGAGGAGGCAGAGGTGAAATGGGGTCAGGGAGGAAATGAAAGTCAGAGAGGCAAAGGGAGAAGTGAAGCATGTGGGAGATTAACAGCAGAGGAAATAAAGACAGGGCATGAAGGAGAAGAAGAGGAGTAGAGAAATTAAAATTATGTGACTCAATACATAGAGGTGTTATCTCTTTCAGTTTAGTGCGTGTTCTTATCTCTGCTTGAATTAACAGTAGCAAAGGTTCTCTTCACGGGCTGCATCTCACCAGCGTGAAAGAATTTCCCTGAGAAGCCCAGATTGAAGGTGAAGTTGGGCACATGGGTGCGCAGCTCCCTTTGTGTCTCCAGAAGGGCCTGAAACGGTGGGAGGAAAGAGAAGTGAGTCAATACACGTTGTGCTCATACTGGTGCACGAGTGCATTAATGAGGAAGCGTGAACACCCAGGCGCACGCGTGCCCACATACATATTTCATTCTGCAAGTTTCTTTCGGTAAACATCCAACATCCACTCCCAGTTGCCTCACTCCTCTCCTTCATTCTGTTTGATATTTTTCTCTCCTCTGATTCGGGTGTTTGTTTCATTTGATCTCCACACTGGATGAGACTCCCAGCACACACCCTCTCTCACGCTTGCAGATTTCTCCGTCTTGTCAGGGTGTGATTCGTTCCTAAAAGCTTGCTGTTGCGCTGCCAGTGAGGAGGCTTGATGCTTCTTCCCTCTATCTTTTTTGTACACCCTCTGCCTCCACATGTGAGGGGGGTCTATTCTGCTCTGAGGGGACGCAAGCAAGGAGGCTTTTCAACATTCTTTGAATGTCTCTGGGCCCCTGAAATATTCATTGCTGTGGAGCTTCTGTGACAGTGTGAGCAGTGGGGCCTGTCAGCTTTGAGCGGCCTACTGGGACGAACGCATTCAAAAGGAGAAGAGGAGCAAGAAGACAGGGTTTCTGTATGACTGGCAGAGGGTAGCACATGCCATGTGCGAGGCAATTTTTTATAATTTAGCAAAGGGTTGTTGAAAATACATACATAAGTGGAATCAGTTTGTAATCTAATAAAGGTTTTGTTCACTCTCAAACTCATGCACAAACTCACCTTTACATCAGGCACCTTCATGCGTGTGCCCTCTTTCCCCACAAAGATGTCGTCTATATCCACCAGGATGTAGCGCTCCAGGGACAACGAGAGCCTCTTTCCTGTCAGAAAGGCCACAGCGTCCACAAACACCAGCTTGTGCAGCCAGAAGACCAAGTTGTTGCCGAACAGGACCCTTTGGATACCATCATGGAGCCCCAGGTCCTGCACCACTGACGGGAGCAGAGCGGCGTTCTGCCCCATCGATGCAATGCTCTCAGCTGATTGGGTCTTGGCCAGCAACACGGGCTCGTACGTTGAGTGGTTGGACTGGAAAACGGTCCAGTCATCCCCAGGGAGAGGACCTGGCAGGGGCTGCCCGGATCGTGTGATAAAGAGCAGGGGGGACTTGGGGTTGACAGTGCAGTCCTTCAGACCCAAGTTAGAGTGAAGAAAGAGCGGGAAGCCTTTCAGCTGCGCACTGAGCAGACTGTTTTCATTGGCCTGATCAACACAGAGAGACAGAGACAAGAGAGAGAAATCACACACATTCATCATACACCAGAGTGATGAAGACAGAAATGTATTGGATATAATTCCCCAATTTCTCCAATCATGTGTGAAATAAGGAATGTCAGGCCTACTCAGACGTGAAGGCATGCGGCAGCTTCTACCTGCTATGCTCAATCTGCTGAGCTCCGAGATTGCAGTCAAAATGAATAACCTCCTGCTGTGTCCTCTAACATTCAAACACCCAGGGTTTCAGTGATTATTCATTGAAATTTCCTCTCCATAATGTGTCATTCTCCGATCCTCTCACATCTCTACTGCCAGGGAGTCCTACTTTCTCCTGCACTTTTACTCACTTGAAATTTAGATACAGCATCATAAAGTTAAACCTTACATGCACTGGGTGGTGACCAAGAATGTCCCTAGCTCAAAAAATATGAAGAAAATAAAGAAATACAGGCAGAGGGCAGAGTTTCTGCAGAAAAATACACTCTCACACACACTTCTAGTGGGTCAAAAGTGATGATGGAGAGGGAGTACTTCTGTGTGAGTCTCTTAGTTGATTTTTTAAATATATTTATTTTTAGGAATATCTTTAAAAGGCATATTTTAAAAAAACTAAATCAGCTATTCTTTAAACCTTGTTTTTTGCAAAATTCACCAATTTAATTTGATAATTATCTTTTCTTCTCTTCTGACCTTATCAAAACATAATGTTTATTATATTATATAATATTTTAATTGCCACAAATATGACTTGTCTTGGACATTTGGACATTTAGAAAATTTGGAAATGACCATGAAGCACTGTTAATTCACCAAATAAGGGAAAATTTTGTATTTTTAATATTTTATGGGCTATGTGTTAACAAAATATATTCTTCTTCTTATACAAAACATAATTCACAGACCAAAAAAAAAATCTACGTAGTGACATTACTGTGTAGTTAATGTTTGGGTTCAATTAGACTGAGCTCTTACTCTTACTAAAGCCCTACTCGGACGGGATTAGTTTAACGTGGAGACATGGGTTAAAGTAATTATTACCAGGGATTTTAGTCCCGTCGAACACGCCATGTCTGTAATCATTACGGATAATGTCAGTAAAAATTACAGCGACTTTTACCTTCTGTAAAATGGTCCGGAGAAAATACCTTGGGTAATAATAATCCTGTGCGAACACGATCCTCTGTAAAAATGTAAGTAAATATTTCGTCACGTCCTGTTTACAACAATTTTTTCCGCGTTTACGACTAGTTTTTCGCGTTTTTTTGATGATGGAGGCGCTTGAAGAAGCATTCGGTGTTGTTGGACATTCCTCTAATGATCGCATAGCCCTACGTGGGAGACCAATCAAAAAGGTCGAGAAGAAAGCACTTTTCAGAGCCACGAGACTTCAGGTTGTGTTAGGTAGGCCTAATATAAATCCACATTGCTAATCGTTGTGTACACACAATCCTGATCATGGGCAATATTTCATATTGGGCTTATCATTAATTATTATTATCCTTCAGCTGATGCTAACAGGAAGCAACATGCCGACAGGGAGGTGACGCCAGGGCACAAACCGAGTTACCACTCCCATCTCTGGTAGAATTACGGAGATTTCTTTTCCCGTGCGAATCGGCCATTTATATTACAGACATCCTGTGCTAAACTGACATTAGTCCAACATCCCTTTGTAAAACTAATCCCGTCCGAATAGTACTTAAGAAACAGATACACTTGGTGGGGCACAGATAGAGTATATGAAGTTGTATTCAACCATGTTTTATGGCTGAGATCCAGCTAATAAAACAATGATACATACGGTTTTTGAGCTGGTAAAGAGGTCCTACTGTGTTTACCATAAAACATGGTGCTTAACATACACACGTTTTGGATGCTTAAAATCTGCCAATAAGAACTGTGACCAAGGTATGAACCAAAGGCACTATCTTAAAGTTGAAAAATATCCCTGTAGTGGTGACACTGTTTACCTCAAAAGTATCTGCTGCATTTCTGTACACAATTTCTTCTTACTTATCGGCAAACACACAAGCTGTAGAGATATCTGTAATAAGCTATAAGCTATGGGCATACAGGTATCAGTTGGCCTCCACTGCAAACAGTTTGGTTCAGATAGCTGAGCAGCAGCGCTGTGTGTCCAGGTCATTGGGATGCACACCCTCGCTCTACTTCCTCCGCTCCCAATAGCCGGTAAATCCCACCAGGCTTTCGTTCCTAACCTTCACCTACACCGCCTAACATCAGTGCACCACCATCCATGCCTCCACATCTCTTTCTATATTCTTCCCATGGCTCAGAGATGGTGATTAAAACCATAAGACCTGAAAACAGGCCTCGGGCAAACAGGCTCAGCTCGGGATTACTGAGAGAGAAAGAGAGAGAAGTGAGAGCGAGAGATAAAGTGAGAGAGATACAGAAGAAGAAAGAGGTACAGAGGCTGCAGACTTTAGACAAACTAAAACAAAAGGAGAGAAAAAAAAGAAAGAAGAGAAACAAGAAACTGGGCGAGAAGAGTGAAGGAGACCAGATTACAGAATAAAGAAAAACAAGAAATAGATAGAACACCAGAGAAACAGTGCAGTGGGACTGAGTGATATTAAACCAGGCAGGTCTTTCCAACCCTGTGAATCCCATCTCCTTAGAGACGGTGGAGCCAGATGGACAGGGCAGAAGGTGTGAGTGAGAGGAGGGAGGAAGGGAGGGGAGAGAGGGAGGGAGGCAGAGGGAGTGTGGTGTTGTCCTAACCTTGAAGAAGCCAATGATGCCCACTCCATATTCCACACAGTATTTGTCCAGCAGCTCTCGGTTCCAGGCGTCCAAGTTAACGTACTTGAGAATGTTCTCATAAATCACCAGTGTGAAACGCCCTCTCTCTTTGTCTGTCAATGTGGGCATGTCTCCTTTACCGGGAGAGATCTCAGTCCGGTACCTGAACCGGCCAGACTCCAAGATGGCCACGATCTCCTGACCCAGTTGAGAATACTGACTTTCCACAAACACCAGAACCACAGGATCTGTCCTGGCACCTCCGGGATCCACCCCGGGGCCCCCTGAGACGCCCCGCAAAGGTAGCAGCCGGGACGGAGTGACCCTTGGGTCATCGGAGTCGGCGGATGCTCCCTCGGCCCCGGACACGCCCCCTCCCGAAGGCTCCAGCTCCCGCTTGACGCCATAGAGGAAGTAGGCTGAGATGAAGACGCTGACAGTGCAGAAGAGGAAGAGGAGGAGGAGGGAGGTCTGCAGGGGGAGGAGACGGACCAGCCGACGGAGGCGTGTCACGCATCCCAGCATCGTCTCGCGCCACACCGCTCCGCCCCACCAGCCCAGCAACACGGGGACAGTCTCTCTCGGTGTGGGTAGAAAACAGCAGGCAGAGATTATTCACGACAAGGTCAGTCTTGTTATGGAGCTAAACACAAACGGCGTTAAAGTAGCAGCTGCAGCAGCTACTGGAGAAAGAAATGAGACGGTCTCACGTTGGCTCTCCCTCATATTGCAGTGCCGCTTATGTCACCATGGCAGAGAAATAGGGGGCCTTGGACCGCTGGTACACACTTATGCCTCAGAGGGAGGGCTGGCAGGCCAAGTCACTGGTGGAGAAAGATGATGGAAGACTCCATCACCTGTCCATCATGTTAACCCGCCAACCATGTCCCGCGTAGATTTCTCTCCGCTCGTTTGATTGGAGAACGATCTCTTGAGAAAAGCAATGTCGCACAGGTCATCTCAGCAGCACCATTCCCTCGGGATCGAATCTCCTCACCTAGAAAAACAGCAAGACAGAAGAAAATGATGTCAAAATCTGAAAGCGCAGCAGCCGCTCCTATAGAACAAACGACATATTGCATTCTTTTGTTGTGTGGGTTTAGCTGTGTGTGGGAGACGTGTGTATACTGTCAGTGCCAACACTCCAAAAGTTCACTCCAAAGTAGTCCTTGCATTCACCTACACAAAGTAAGAGCTGCCAATTTCCCCCTACACACACGCTCCTAACCCCTGTGTGCGCAAACATAAACGCACACACACACACACACACACACAAAAACCACTCGCTCACGCAGCCTCCACACAATCAATAGGCAGAATGTGAGTGACAACAAAGCCTCGAGGCGAGCCAATTCCAGATTCAGTCCAGTAGGACTGTGCGACTGCATACAAGTGAAGCCATCACCCGCGGGGACACTCGCCTTCTATTTCCCTCAAATCCTCAACAGTATCGAGACCGAAATGGAGTGCGGCAGAAGGGAGAAAAGCAAGCTGATAGAAGGGAAACGATCCAAGAGCAGAGGAGTGGAAGACAGTGACAGACAGACCTGGCAACAGTGGTTCCTTTACTCTGGGAGAAAACCCCCTCATCACACTCAATATACATCCCCATACCCTCCGCAGACCTATCATAATATACCAGCCCTTTAGTCAGTCTCCATCAAGTGGAGTGAGAAAAGTACAAGATGCAGCATGAGAACAGTGTGAGCTAGTCACTTACAAATACATCATTTCTCCATTTAGGGGCCTGGTGGAGAACCGAGATGGAGCATCATTACCTTTGCAAGGAAATGCTCTGACCATTAAGCTGGAGAGCTATCGAGATGCACACACACACACGTAAGCCTTTATAAAACCCTAGATACCACATTAGATTGAGTCACAACCCTCTCAACCCAAAGACATTAAACAGTGACCACCAAACCCATCAAGACTCATCAGACACAAATTAGACATAAAATGGATTTGATAATGCCATCAAAGGGTTTATTAGCAACACTATAAACCAAGGTTTAATTAAAGGTGAGTAACATTAAAAATACAAGAGAGGCCATACTATGCTCAGTGCTGGGAATCTTATGGGCTGCAATCATCCATCTGATCGCATTCTAATCAATATGTTATTGATTTTTCACAGCCTTATTGGAGATAAACTTCACATCATTGCATACATTAGTTCTAACAGAACTCCCTGCAGGTAACGCTTTGATTATTGAAGTTATCGTTCATGTAAACACGGTATTGCATGGGAAAAAAAATCCAGCCCATATAGTGTCCCTTTAATGTAATCAAGGTCAGCGTTCTGGCAAGTAGCGCTGCCCCCTCGAGCCTCCCAGCTAAGCTTAACAGGACGCCTTAAATCTCCCTGCGAGTGCGGTGGATAAAATCACACTTCTTTTTCTCTGAGTCGTGTCCAAGTTTCCTCTTTGCAGGGAGGCAGAGTCTAATGTAAAGAGAGGCCGTGAAAAAACTGTGGGCGTTCAGAGAATGTATCGCAGCCGAGCAGACAAAAACCAACAGCCCTGGTCGCTTGAAGATCCCCCTGGTACCTTGTTTGTTCGTTTCTGAGGGAGCCAGGGTTCGTGTCATGGCATATCAAAGTATGATTAGCCACAGGAAGTGACTGCTGCTGCAAGCAGTCAAGCAGAAGAGGAGACAGGGCAGACAACTTTTAACACGACACCGAGGCCTAACTAACTTTCATTGATGAGGTCTTTCATCACCAAATGCTAGTTGTAAGGGTTGGGCATGAATTTGTATTATATATATATATACATATATATATATATATATATATCGAAGCAGAATCTGAGGATGAAATGCATAATTGTGTCATCTGTTGGTATTTTAATTGAGTAATTAATCAATTTATAGGGATGCGCGATAATATCAGCACATCATCGGCTGAAATTGGCTTTAAAATCAAACATCAGAAACGCGCTTTTTCTTATTTTGCACAATGAATATATATTACATGAATTGAAAAGCATTGTTTTTTATGTCTTTATCTGCTGGTACACCATCACAATAAGAGTATGCATGGATAATATAACATTAATTCCACTACAGGAGAGACCTGATGATCACTAAAATTAGGTAGGGATGAAGGTGGATATATCAATATCGGTATTGGTTATCGGCCAAATAGTTGTAATATATCGGCATATCAGATACAGCAAAACTTATTAAAACCAAAAGGTGCACTGTAGATTTTTCTTATAATGAAAGTTTGTTTAAATTCAGTATTTCAGTATAGTATAGGAATCTGGCAACAATTTTTGCAGATAGGTGCAGTATAATGTCTTAAATTATTTGTTGTGTACATAAATGACATATATAATGTATAAAGAATATTAAATATTGTCTTATTTGCAGATGACACCAGTATTTCCTGTTCAGGGGAAAACATCCAGCAGCTTTTTGGAGGTGGTCAAAACAGAAATGCGTCAATTCAAAATGTGGTTTGACAAAAAGAAATTTCATGAAATTTGAAACAAAACTTAACTCATGTTTGGAAATCTTAAACACACCATTACAAGTTATGATTGATGATGTTATCATAGAAAGAGTACATGAATACACATTTCTGGGTGTGATGTTGGACCACAAAATCTGCTGGAACCTTCATATAAAATATGCGCGAGCAAAGTTGGCAAGGAGCGCTCCAGTTCTGGGAAAAACAAGAAACGTTATAGATCATAAAGCATTGTACACTCTGTATTGTTCACATGATTTACTATATTTGAAGTACTGTGTGGAGGTATGGGGCAGCACCTACAAAGCACCCTACAATCATTATGAATACTACAAAAAGAGAGCCATAAGGACAGAACACAATGGTGGATATTGGGAAACATTAACAGCCTGTTTTTAAAGTCCATTGAAATTAAGGGATCTGGAGGAATTTAAGATTGCACAAATTATGTGCAAAGCAGGAAACAATTCACTTCCTGGCAATATAAAGAAAATGTCCTTGGACAGAGACAGGAGCTATAACTTAAGAGGAAAATTTGATTTGTGGTTCAAATCAAGAAAAGTATGTGCATATCAGTTTGTGGGGTGATCTCCACTGCCTCTGCTGGTGCACTGCTGCATTTGTTGGCGTTCCACTGCCACAGGTACATCACTGGAATGCTGTAAAACTATCACAGCATGAATGTGTATCATGTCACAGAACAGTTCCCCACTCACTAAAACATCACTCAATAGCACTAGTAAGCTCTAAACTCTGTAATGCCACAGGGGTATTGATGATAGATTTTAGCACTAGCAGCAGAATCATATCACGATGCCATATTCATTTCCTCTTTTGAAACTTTATTTTGTTCAAGTTAATAATTATGAGCAAGTAACCTTTTTTGTTTTTCACAAAAGAGCTTGTCTCATATTAGGTACAACAGTGAGCCGTGGTTTGTTACTTTGGTCATCTGCTCAACAAGCTTACATGTGATTTTGCATTTTGCATATTGTATATTGATAAAGGAGAATAATTTATTGATAATGTAAATACATACAGAACATATATAGACCCTATAAATAAACTCCAGAGAAGAGTTATCAGAACAATAAATAAAGCTTCCTATCGTGAAACCACTAACAAATTATTTATAGTCTCGCATCTTAAAATTCTTAGATACTGTATACTTGAAAACATTAGAAATACTATTTCGAGTAAAGAATAAAAGTCTTCCCACCTGTATTCAACAATTTTTTAAATTAAGAGAAAAAATATATAATTTAAGAGGGTTGAGTGTCTTTGAAATTAGTAATGTGAGAACTAATGTTAAATACAGATGTGTTTCATTTTTGGGAGTTAAATTATGGAATGGGGTTAGTGATGAGTTGAAATTGTGTAGATCTCTGTTGAGTTTCAAAAAAACATTGAAAGGTAAAATAATTAAGGATTACAATGTAAAATGACTGAATTGTGAAATGATTAAGAAGAAGAATTTAGAGTAAATTTTGTTGTTTTTTTCTTTGTATTACTGATATTCTGGGTTATCTTATGGATTGTACAGGATAGGCAAAAATAAGCCTCGGCTTCAGCCTATTCCTTTTTCGGTTGCAGAGCTTGTTAAATTTTGCTGTGAGAAAATGTGTAGTGCAAATATGTATGTAAATGTTTTTATCAGTTGATTGCACATAATTTAAGTATTGTATATTGTAACTGAAATAAACTATTCATTCATTCATTCATAATGCAATAATGATGCACTCAGCTCCACTCTTTAAGATCACTTTTTTTTTCCTTAAAGTCATTTTCTGTTAATGATTCATCAGAATGAAGACGTGCTATCTCCGTCTGCGGGGAGACAATGAGCTCGGCCATGACTCTAATGACACTGTTGACAAGGCTCGGCAGCAGATTAAATAGTGACACAACACAAACAGAGCAGAGGCACAGAAAAGCCTCACTTCTTGCCCAATTCGCAGCAGCGATGACCGCCTCCCAATGTTGACCTTCAGACTGAGATACAGAGAGCAACTACCAATGGAAGGGAAGGGGGGCGAGGGTGACAGCCTGAGAGGGGGAGTAAAGGAGCAGCTGACACAAATAGAGGGAAAGCTCAAGGCCCCGAGTGTGAAGCTAGTGTTTGAGATCAAGCCAGCTAAATAGAGAGAGTACAATACATTAGACTATAATGGAGATGAGAATATAGCACTGACGGAGAAGAATAATGGCTAATGGATCTCAAATGTCTGCATGCCCATCTCACCTAATGTGTCTCTTACTCTCTGTGCCATGTATACCTTAGAAGAAGCCAAGATACAACCGCAAACATCTCCGTCCTCCTTCCGCCAAAATAATTGATGCAAAAATGTAGAGGAGGAAGAAAAGAGAACATGAATATTTCATGTTTGGCTGATGAGAGGTGTAGCCAGTAGACACATCCGCAAGGTAAAGAGCAGCCAAAAGGTGCGCGGAGACCGGAGTGTTTCACTCTGCCAAAGAGAGTCAGTGTCTTAACTCATGCATAAAGGGAGAGGCAGATGGAGACTAATGCGTATCTGATCGTCAACCTTTTCATTCTCAAAGATGGAAAGAGCTCAGACTGAATATTGAGCTGTGTAATTGCACACGTGGACTAAAAGTCTCCCTAAATGGAGGTGGCAGACAGACCAATAAGGGGAAAAACAAAGAGCAACAAAGGGAGAGGAGAACATGAGTGGAAGGGTGACAAAAGCAGAGGAAAAGACAAGATGAGCGACTACCAAACCTTGAGAAAAAAAAAAGACTGGTGGGAGAAATGAGCGAGAAATTCAACCCTGAGGCGACTATCCATCTCTGGGCTTTGAAAACATCAATTAAAATAGTCCCCTCGTTATTTTATAGCTGCTGAAAGATGGTGACAGAATGAAGTGGAGGCGTAAACAATAGCAGGTGATGGCCGAGGGGATAAACTAATGCTTTTCCTCGGGGTGGGTGGTCACTAAAACCTGCTCCCTCTACATCATGGGAAGCAGGCCAGAACCATACTGCTAGATTAATGAGAGACGATGAGGAACAGGGGGACTGGAGCCTGGTCCTCAGCTGTAACAACTCTCTGGATAAACAACGCTAAGGTTGGCCATATGTAGCCTTGCACGTCCTGTTCACTCTTCCCCCGCCCTCCCCGACACTGCTGTTGCACTTCTTTTAAAGTGTGAATAAGACCAAGTGTCCCGGGGCTTGTGAGGAGAGTCGGTACATTAACACTGTCAACCAAAGTCAGACCGGCCGTGGGTGATCCCTTCGACAAATAAACTTGTAAAGTAGAGCTGGACCTTTGGAGCCCCTCGGGACCCAACAGTATCCCCTTCTCCCCCTGCTGCCCCCTCTCTCCCCGAATCCGTCCCCTCGCCACTGACTGACAGAAATAAACGATGACCCTCTGTGTTCAATCACCACAGGCCTTGGCAACCGCACGTTCTCCATGGAAACGCCGGAGTTGCGTTGTGCTCAGAGGCATGGAAACTGTGCAGAAGGAAATAGAGGGAGGGCAGTAATCCATAGGACACTCATCAAAAGGCTACTGTCACTTTCCTGTCTTTGTCCGTGTATTGATGTGCGTGCACCACGGTGGCTCGATCACAGCGGAGACAGACCCGAGAGACTCATTAGAAGAATCCAAATCACCTCGCAACAAAGCACGTGGGTTTTGTTTGTATTTATTCCTGAGCAAATATTACTGAGCTTTTGTGCAAACACTCCAGGTCTTAACAAAAGACAAAAACAACTTTGGCCAAACCATTTGAATTGTTCGCTGGGAGTATGGGTCAAGGTTAACAATGGGTAAGAATGAAGCCAGTGTAATCCCTAATCTGTAATCCTGTTAATCTCGACACTGCAAACAGTACCAAATGTGCTTATGCCAGCTCTGTTACTGTGTGAGATGCCTTGAAGGGATTAAGAAACGAGACACAATAGAGTGACGAGGGTGAGGATTGAATGCCGCATTGAGACGGAGGTCGAAATGCAATGCATCTTTACTCTTAGTTTTGTAAGAAAATGGTGCATGCATTACTCATCCACCGTCAACAGCTACAAGACCAGTGAGCTGGAATTCTCCACCACAAGCAGCAAGAAGGAAAGCTAAAGCAAATTTCTGTATTTGCATTCAGCCTCCTACCCTTTCTTGGGAGAGATTAAACTTCAAAAAGCGAAAATTTTCATATTTCTTTTGAAGCACATCTAAAGCAACAAACAGGCACATGAGAGGAGCAAGGGCTCGCCTTCTTAAAGAGGTTACATTTAAAAAAAAAAAAGCCACAGTCGCAGTTTTTTTTTTTCTCGTTCCTTAAGCCAGCCTTGGCATTCATCAATATAGAATCAATCAATCTGAAATTTGAATTCCATTTTATGCATCCATTGTGGCTGCTGCGATTAAAGGCTTAGGCCATGAAATAGCGTGGAACGTGGTGCCGTATTTTCACTCCAGCTCGAGCCTCCCACCCTTCAGCCAATCTGAATGCACAAGCAGGCAGCTTCATTTTAGCTGCAAACATTTACACCGACACTTCCCTCTCCCTCTGTCTCATCAATTCATTTCATGCCACTGCGTGAAGGACAGAGGACTCGGGAGGGAAATGTAGTTTTGCCTTCTAATTCTCCAGAAAGTGACTTTCAGACCATTTCCCCTACCAAACCATGCGGCTGAATTATCACATCATTTTTCAGCACCTCAATTTACTGTCCCCAAGACTGAGGCAATTTCACAGAAGAAAAATGCCTTTCCTCAATTCGCCCGTGCCCCTCCAATTACATCTCAAGGCCCTACTTGAAGACCTCGGTCCCGGTGCTGTCGTAATTGAAATGATTGCAATGTTATTCGTTGACACAGTAATGGGACAAAGAGACAGAGGCTCCTCTTCAAATCCAGACAACGGAGTGCAATCTTTTTCCTAAGAGCAATTATGAGCAGAATGGAACGACAGCTAAAGTGTGCTCAATGACAATTAGAGAGGATTGGGGCATTTCTGTACCACGGCTGTACTGTATATTCAGCACAAGAAAGACAAAGATCCCACTCTTAGATTCCCATTAGGGGAGATCATGTCACATCCCATCAACACAGATATCATCCTCCATGACGATAACCTGAGCGGGCATGGCATAATAGCATGATTACACATTCACATTATGTGGGGACGATTAGGACCGGGATGAATAAAAACACAGGGCAGGGAATGAAATATACATGGCGCTCTCAGAGTCTTTTTCATCTTAGAATAGGCTCCCAAACCTCCCGTCCTCTTTAGATCTAGGATCTCAAGCAGGAGGGATCTGAGAGTGGCAGGAAGTGTAAAATGGATTACCTCACAGTGTGAAAAGCAGTGAGGATGAGCTGTGGGAGCCATGGGAAAACTGTGGCGAGGTGGAGACCTAGCAAAGAAGAGTCATTAGGGAACGGTGGAGCAGAGATGTGAAATGGAGACTCTCCTCAACGGTATTACTCCTCTGGGTGGTGGGTTAGAGTGCCGAGAGTGGAGCCAACACCTTCATCAATAGCCTCGATCACCTCCACGCAGCACATAAAAAGCACAGCGCAAGCATATACACACACACACACACACACACCCAACTGCTGCTGATAACCACCGGCAGCTCGCTACCACAGTGTATCTATTTATAGACACTCTGTGCCCCATTTACAGGCATGGGGACACTGGATCTGTACAATAAAAAAAAAAAAAACAGCGGAGACCATGGAAGATATAATTTGTATACTGCAGACTTTTATTAGCAGTTGAGAAGGAGTCAGGGACGGCACGGAGAAAAGACACATAGAGATGCTGCAGGAAGCTGAAACTCCATTAAGACAGAGAGTCGACCCATTATCACTCACAAATGACGACAGATCCAAACAGCCAAGGTGTCACATCTAAATTAACTGCAATCTTATTCATGTTACTGAGCGGTAGACAGATTAATCAGAGAAAAGAGAAATAACTGACCCCACTTTGGAGGCTCTGCATATATGATTTCATCTTTGAGTGGCATCGCAGGCTATTAGCCAGCAGCCACGGGAGAGGAGATCCTACGGTGTGCGCAATTGAAATACATAATAATTTCCTTCATTGGTCTTTTTTGATGGTTTGACATCATACATATGGATGTCCTGCAGGCTCGAAATTACAGCAGTGGCACGTTTATGTGTGGAAATTATAGAAAGGACCTGAGGCAATGAACAACCACTTCTACAAAAAAAAAAAAAAGAAAAAGCACACTTCCGAGGAAAGGGGGGGCCCTCAGTCTATTGGATTTCTGAGAGGAGAAATAGGCTTGTAGTGCATCGGACAGCCAACGCGAGGCACAGGGAGGTGGCGGCAGAGGGAGGAAGGGGTTGGTCATTTATCATTTTTGTCAGTGCTGGTAGAAAAGGGAGGTGGGGCACGGGGGCTTTCATATAAATTGAGTGTAGGTGGAATCAATGTGGCGTTGTTGGTGAGAGGAGGGGGGGGCGAGGGAGCCGGATCAATGCTGGTGGGAGTGACTGTTTGTTCCCATTGTTTATCTACTGTCATCTCAGGACGCTGCTGAAGGACAAGGGAGCATGGCGGGCAGCACAATGTCTCCATTGGGACTCAGGATTCGTAATGGGTCTCTCCTTATACACACAATGGACATCACTCTGAGGTGAAAGTCATAGTGTTCGTGGATAAGGCACGTCTGTTTGTGTGTGTGTATAAGTGTGTGTGTGTGTGTGTGTATGTGTGAATGTGTGAGTGAGCGTGGGAGTTGGGGTGGGGCGGTGGGCTGGGTTCTGAGTGGAAGGGGCGAGTAGAGATAACAGTACTTGTCAGTGTGGTTTCATGCTGCAGGGTCTGCCGATCAAATCAACTGCCTATTCAGCGGAGAAAACCTATCCTGAGCTGCACAGAATCTCTGACTAAAGCACAACAGTTTTATTAAGACTTTTATACCTGCAGCGGAACAGCAATAACAGATCTGCTGACCTGACTTGAACCGGAGATGCTATCAAACAGCAACGCTCGTGATGACCGCAGATGAATAAAAGAAAACTATCAAACTAATAACAAAATCCCCAGGCATGTTGTAACACGGGCTGTGGCGCGCACACACACACACACACACACACACACACACACACACACACACACACACACACACACACACACACACACACTCTAACACTAACACTATAACTGTCTAATGTAGTCAATCAATCTGGGAGAGACTGAGGGGGGCACAGCCGAGCAGGGCATGTATCTCGGAGCGTAATAGGTATAAATACAATACCTGCTCATGAAATGATGATGAGCTGGATTCAAGATGCCGCCCAGTGAATTTCAGGTATTATCCCTCCCAGGGGAGCCCTGCCTCTCTCCTCCTCCTCCTCCTCTTTCCCTTTTTCTCTCCCCCTTTTTCACACCTCCCTCTTCCATCTTCCCTTCTTTCATGTCCAGATAAGAAACGGCCCGCACTGATCTGACTGTGATTCGCACAGCAGAAATGCGTTCCCATGGGAATATCACTGTGCGGAAGAATAGCTGACACAAGAGATGAGATTCTGTTGTGCTGCCCATATTTTTGCCTGCGAGATCAAACGGATAGGATTTTTCCTCCTGCATGAAAACGTGCTCGTAATCATCAGCTTGCTTTCAAAGCACAATCAAGAACAACAGATAAACGGGCAGCGGTGGAAATTTGTCTGGAGGGCTGTATACAGTACGTTTTTACATAAACAAACAGTGCACACTTGACACGTGCCCCCATCGCGGTAATTTCAGGCATTAAATGTGGGAAAACTCAGACTGCGGAGAAATACCCAGCCTCATGATTGGTTTATCGCAATAACAATAATTACACTCCAAATTGTAGCCCCGTTCATGAATCCTATTACAAATCCTGTGTGTTTTTTGAAACTGAGGCTCAGCTCCAGCTTTTCTCTTCTCGCTCTCCCTCATACTTGCTGCCTCAGTCGCGGTTTTTAAAAACACAACCACAGTCGAGCTCCACTACACTCTCCAGTTATCCAACGTGGCAGTACTCACCCCCCTTAAACCATTTCTTCTCTGTTGTATGACACTAATTAAACTAAAAACAAAAAGTTTTCAGAAAGTCTACAAATTGATCAACAAATCTAAGATGGCTCAACACCACGACAAGCTTAATGAAGGGAGGGCAATTGGTACGTATTAACTCTAAATGTGGTATGTTGATAGGTGTGGGAAAACCGTTAAAAAACACACACACGACTGATTTAATTAAACATAACCAGTGCATCCAGTTTTCAGAGGATGCATAAAATGAAATGAGAGCAGCTGTGTGTAATTAAGGGGTGTTAAACACACCTGTATCGACATGAACAGCTGACATTTTCCTGTTAAAAACTACATTATGAAATGTCAAAACAAAACTTTAAACAAATCCAAAAATACAGGGGAACATAGACGCCGAATTATCTCTTGTAGTACAGTAAGGTCAGTCATTAGAGGACTAAATCTGCCAGCTGTGTACTTGCCAAGAGACAGCTAAGAAAACTGAGCATCTCTGCACTGAAGGACACAAGTGTGACGGCCACCGAGAGGCCTCCAGCTCTACATGGTTTCACGGCTGAGAGATGGGAGACACTGTGCATTCAAAAACTGCTGCCTGGGGAATTCACCATCACAGTTTTACAGCACACTGGTGGAGAAAAAGAAGCCACTGTTAAAAAAAAGAAAAACCTCACATGACACCTCAGTTAGTGTTTGCCAGAAGGCATGTGGGAGAATCTGAAACAAAGTTGAATAAGGTTTTGTAGTGTGATGAGACAAAAATGCAGCTTTTTGGCCGGCATACTAAAAGCTGTGTTGGGTGTACGCCAAATACGACGCATCACCAGAAACTCATCATCCCCATAATTAGGACGGTATGATCCATCAATCTGGGGTCGATGCATGGATTGAATGATCAATAATCCAATATCATTGACGCAAAATTAAAAACATCGATCCATGACATCATCTTTTAAATACCCTTTATGTTAGAATTCCCATCGCACGTCTGTGTCTGTCAAAAAGTGCCAGGCAGATAACGGCAAGCAGCCAAGAAAAACAAAAAAGACTATGAGGATATTTACTCCCCCTCTCGGGAATAAATCAGTAGCGCCGAAATATTTTGGATTTGGACAAAAAAGAGGGGCCAACAGGCAAAGCACATGCAATATTCAAACAATGCCGTTATGAGACGAAATACTCAGGAAACATGATGAACCTGGCCGGGCTTCTCACTCCACTAACTTGTTGCTCTCACTACGGCAACATTAGCTGCTCTGCTTCAACGATATTAGGCTGAAATAAACGTGCATGCAGGCTGAAATTCAACTGTGCTGTTTCTGTCGGGTGATGGAGTGACTTAAACCAACTGTTAGTAATGCTGTGTACACACTACCAGCAACATAGCAACAGGCTACAGGCCTTTCAGCGCTCAATCATGTTTTTTTCTTTCAGCTGTGGCGCTGAGATATTTAGCTTCGTTAGCTGACGCTATGCTAGCTTACTGTGCATTGCTTTGCACAGGGAGATACAATGGGGCAGGTTAATGTGTTGCTAAAATAGGGCTCATAGTGTGAACACAGCATTAGAAAAAGTACAAATATTACATGTAGTTTGTTAAGCGATGGGTAGAGGGAAAGTCAGCAACTACCAGGGTAATTTATGTAATTTAAAAGAGCTTAAGCCAATAATGGTGATTGTCAATTTAAGTAAACTTAACTGCGCATAACTGGTTACAATACAGTTATTCATGGCTTGTTTTATTCTTTTAGCCAAAAGCAAAAAAGGAAAAGAGTGGCAGCTTCTTCTGTAGTCAATTGTGTTAAATGGGCATATGACATCATCTCACATCGATCGCAGGCCCCCGAATTGAATCACATCAAAATCATATTGTGACTTTGTGATATCAGCGAATACTGTATCATTGTCCAAAAAATCAATATAATATAACAGATCGTGTTGAAACTAGTGATTTACACTCCTGCCCTGCAGCATGACCACGAGGAACTGTGGAGAAAGAGTAAAATAAATGCAGCAGGAACCTATAAGAAGGAAAACCCGCTGAAGACTGTGACTTGGAAGACAATTTATGTTTAAGCAAGACGTCAATCCTAAACACAGGCCAAAAGCTGCACAGGAATGCCCTTAACACAACATTGTTAATGTCCTGAAGTGGCGGGGTCTGGACCGTAATCCAATCCAGGATCAGCTGCAGGACTTCAAACTTGCAGCTCATGACGCTTTGCAGGGCCACACCGACACAGTTCTATCCCTGCCGCCAGACTTTAACTACTACTAAACATAAACTTGAGGTGGATGAATATTTATGCAATCACTATGTTGTTTTTTACATATTTGTGTGTATTTTGATTACCGTTAAAAAAAAAGCTGTATCCAATACATCTTTTAAGAACAGTCAAAGGAGAGTGAATAATTTCTTAGGTATTGTACCTGCCAGGTCTCCTCTCCCTTCTCCCTCAAGTCTCCCCATGTTGCCCGAAATAAACACAGCTCCGCCACGGCTCACCATTATCCCTCTCCGGGCTTTAGTCTAAACTCCGCAACCGGTCGAGAATCTCTGTCTATTTCAGCCCCTCGCTGAGGCGCTCTACCTGTCGCCAGCCAAGCTGCTTTCCTTTCCTCTGTTCTCGTCCTGGACCAGAGGGTGAGGCATGTGTGGGTGTCATGGAGCTGACAGGTCTATCTGGGCTCTGTCTACTGTGCTGGCTCTTCCCATTTCCCCTCTTTACTGCCGCCTCTACAGCTGCTGTGTATCCTACCGTGACACCCCAGCGCACACACACACACACACACACACACACACGGATATCAGTTTACAGAAGGGGGTAGCTGGGGGTCTTTGCATGGGGTCAAGCCTCCACAGGGCTGCATTCATGGTGTATGTCCTGGAACACAACACTTTGAGATCAAAACAGAATTTCATTATCATTTTCTTTCTTTTTTTTTTTTTAAGAGAGGAACACAGGCCAGGGGAGAGACAGGGAGACGGAGAGAGGTGCATTTATGTGGGAAGAGAGCTATGCTTTTCCCTGTCAGTTCAAGGAAAGCCTGTCAGAGTTATGGATTAAATGTCACTATGCGGCATTGTGTACACACACACACATGCTGCCTGACAGTTTAATGGTGTGTATATGCATATGTGTAGTCATGTGTGTAGAAGTGCGCACATTTACGCAGCGCTGGGTGCATCCAGCTTGGCGTTGGGTTATGGGTCCAAACACCCAATCTGAAAAGCAGACTGTCATGTAGTGTGTTAGCCATGTAAAATCTAAAATGTGTCTCCTGCCGCCCATCCATAATCGACCAGCAGCTGCCAGAGTCAATGCGGTTCAGGCACACGTCGTCACCATAAACCCTATGTAACACATTTCTCATTTGCTACGCCTCTCAGCCATTTGCTCTCCTGAGCACACAAACAGCCGTTTCCAGTCTCTCTCTCTCTCTCACACACACACACACACACAATCAATTTGCACACACACAGATACACAATTCCACACACAGATTGGTGGGGTGTTTCTCCTCCCGCTGGCTGTAACAGGTGTGTGGGGGTAGGAAGTAGTAAGCTGATCCCGCCATGAAGACCCACTCCTTCCCCTCTCTTGCCAAAACATCCACAGTCCCACTGCTATCCTTCACCTCCTGAAGGGAAACTTCCAATCAGTCCAGCAGATCAATACGCCCTAGCCTCGGGATATGAGGCTCTAAAGTTAACTAGAAGCACTTAAGGAAGAGGGGATCTGTATTGATTACAAAGGGTTAATGAGACCTTTTGTGCTGGCTACGCTTTTTTTTTTTAAGATTGGAAATGCGCGACTGTCAGTTAATTGATACAAATTGGTAACACATGTACAAACTTGACTGCTGTTGAGGATTTAATGCGACTATTCTGCAGTCTGTTGCTTGTGTTTTGACACTTAACAGTATACACAAAGGTGAAATAAGGCTGAATGAAATAATGATAATAGCTCCTCGGTCAGCGGAGAGCACGGTGCCGCGATGAATCAGTGCAGACTGAACTAGACGGCCAGAAAGAAAGCAAACTGGTGAATCTTTTATCTGCACTGCAGGTAAAAAATACAGAGTAGGATAAGGTTCGGGATGCCACGACATCTTTGCTCCAATATCAATTATTCAGCATTGCCTTTTCTAACCCTTTAATTATACATCAGTGTTAGAATAACAAAGGCTAGGGACGCTCACTGTGTTCCCGCTTACAAAGGCCACAACAATGAAACCGGATGGGGGAACTTTAGCCTTTAGGTGGAGGTTGGTGGAAGACGGAAGCAAAAAGGCCTTCGGGCTGCCTTGCCCTGCTGTCGAGCTGTCATTTATGATGTGTTCGCCTCACCCACTGTGTGATCAGAGATCAAAGGGTTAACTGAAACTCTGGCCTATAGCCTCCGTGCTTACATTATTCAACAGCTTGTTACAACAGCCTGCTCCCTGATCTCACACACAGGGAGACGGGAGCTGGAAACTCCAGGGAGGGGAACACTAGGGACGAATAGCCGGATTAAGAAACAGGGATGACAGAGAGACCGAGAGGCTGGAGAGAAGAAAGATGAGGGGTGGAATTGAGGATGTTTAAAAAAAAAAAAAAAAAAAAAAAAAAAAAGGTGAGGCGTGGAGAAAATGGCTGATTCAATAGGATGAAAAGAGGTATTGAGAAAAGGGAAGGATAAGAAAGTGGTGAAAGATAGTAAGGGAGCACAGGTGGACAGAAGAGGAGGGCTGTCCTTCCAAATCTGCCTGTTACTACGGGAGACTGATCAGAATCACTGAATATGGACGCTTAACCTTTGACCATCTACCTCATTTGTTAGCTCAGCTCCACATTTTGTCCGAGGGGAGCAGAGGTTTTAAACATCTAAAATGTTTTATCCCCGGCCCTTTCACAACACAGTGGCGGAAAATGCCACAGTCCATTTACTCACATCTCAATTATGATGGAACATAATGGTGATGGAAGGCCTTTTCTCACAAAAAAATTTCAAATCTATCTTTTTCTTCCGCTGCTAATTCTCAATAAGAGACAGCCGAACACTGGCTGGTCGTGTTTTCAAACAGGTAGCACAGCAGTATCCACTCGCTTTAGGCTCCTCTGAAGTAGTACTCATAGATACGCGCAAAACAACAAAGCAAAACAACATCCATCAGATGAGCACTGAACTGACAGCGACCATGTTTTGGGAGCGCCCTGTTTATAGTCCCAGACTCGCGCCGCTGCTCAGTGAGCGGGCTCCTTTGTTCATTAATTGATTGGCCTCCCCTGCTGGGCCTCAGTAACTAGGTTACACAGATCCATGAAAAGAAGAGGATTGGCCCCCCCGGTGAAAGGCGGAGGACAGATAGACGACTTCGGGGCAGGAATCCGAGTGTTAATATAACTAATGGAGTGAGGACGACAGTAACTTTATTGAAATCACCCTCATCTAATTAGAGCAAGCAGCTGATGAGAGCAAAGAGGGACGGGAAGGAAGGTTGGATTCCATTATGCAAGGGTGAAGTCACCGTCGTGTCAACTGAATGGGCGAGGCTGCGGAAAGGTGAAGCGATGGCTATGAGAGAGAGAAAGAGAGAGAGATGCCGTGATGTTCATTATCCAGCTGTCACAGGCGGATCTCCCACTGGCACTGTCACTGTCAGTCGCTAATATAATGGAAGCAGGTGAGGGAAAGTGTAGAGACTGTTGTGAACATCGCGCTGAGGTCACCGTTCTCTCTGGCTGAAGCAGCGCTTGGTACCATATTATTAGCTGGGACAAAAGGCGCATTTCTACTGATTCACTTTTGGTAACAGGTTCATTTCTCTCTTTTGTTTCACACTGCCGATAGTACCCCTCAGTGTAGGCAAGAGTCTTAACAGATCGCGCAAAACCTCTGTGATGTCACTGTCCACGCAACTCTCACTGAATCCTTTCATCGGCAACCAAACAGAGGAACGTCTGCACTTCGTCAATTGTATGGTGTGCTGTACGGTGCACTATTGCAGGCTAACATTTTTTCAAATCTGGGTCGGGTGAATCAAGAAAATCCGGTTGCTGTTGATTAGGGGTGTAACGATACATCAATCCACATCGATTCATTGATTAACGATCCAATTACATCGATGCAAAATGAAAACATCGATCCATATCGTCATCTTAAAGATACACCTTTATTTTGAAATTCACATAGCACGTCTGTGTCACCATTTTAGTGAACAGGTCTATTTTTATTATTTTTTGTTACAGAAGAATACTGTTTTTCATTTAAATGCCTGATACCTGGAAGAGCTCAGAAATAATATGGTCAAATCATATTCTAGTTGTTTTTGTGAGTTGATGTAAATGATTGTGTTTGATGGGCATATGATATTGCGTCATATCGATCGCAGGCTCCTCAATCATATCGAATCGAAATCGTATCGTGACAGACTTTGTGATATCGGCAAACATCGTATCGTCAAATCGATATAATATCGTATCGTGATGAAGCTGGTGATTTACACCCCTACTGTTGATGGTAGCTTGGTTATTTAAAAATGGCAGGTTTGTGCAGGATGTCTTGTGTCATGCAAGTGACAATTCTCTCTGCAGTGTTTTAACTCAAGTCTACTGTAAAAAAATATCGATTTATCAATGCAAATTGATTTTTTGCAAGTATTTAAAATGGTTTCAATACTCTTTTTCCGCAGTATCGATACATCAGCTACACATTCACGCCCTCTTACTGTTAATGTTTTTTACAGTCTTTATGTTGTCCTCTGAAAATAACCAAGAAAAGTTGTCGTCATATCATATCTATCATTATCTTGTAATAAAAAGATTTAATAGTATGCCTCCAATGTCATTTTTTCCCCAGTGATATCGAAAATACTATTAAATAACAATATTGTTCAAGGTATTGTATCAAAGTCATATATTCCAGTATCATGACTTCACTACCTTCTAGTATCTGCTCAGCTCGACTGAGGTGGTACCACAAATAATCCCAGGTACTATAAACAATTTTGCTAATGGAAAAACCAAAACATCGAAAATCGAGAATTGAGTTGATACATAGTACCATAGTACAGCTGTGTCGTACCATGCAGTAGAAATGCGGCATAAATGACCTTCAAGATGAGGGGAAAAGCACGACAGCCAGAACACAAAGGTAATCATTTCCATTCATTACTAGAGGTTTGACCAGTCGTCTCAGTGATCAGGGAAAATTTGCCCTTAAAAAGTTCCTGAACACTAGTGAAATTAAAAAATAAAAAGTAGAAATGCTGGATTCCCTTTCATCCTGTTTATCTAATAAATCGACCTGTCGCATAGTTTGTTAATGTACAGTATGATTTCCATTACTGTGATTCCTGGGAGCTCATCATTGGCTGATTTTGTCCAACGTGTGGGTAAAAAAAAAAACAACAACAATTTTGTTAATTAGTTTTTTGGTCAGAAAACAAGCGTCAGTTGTTTCAAGTGTAGAGCTTTAAGCAGTGGGGGGAAAAAACTGGCACCCTGCCCTCAGCAGTACAAGTGGGCTGACCTCAAGCCACCATGTCCAACAAAACCATAACCACCAACCAGTGTTTTCAAAAAAATGTCACACAAGAGGTTAAAGATGGCTGCTTTGGAATAGACGATACAAAAAGTCCTAGAGGCTGAAATTAAATGTTAATTAATATATAGTTAAATTAAAATGCCCTGCAAAAGGACCACCATGAATCTAAATTCTGATTTAAAGAGGCATGAAAGCCTCAGAGCAAACCGTAAATATCTCACCCAGCCCTGTAACTCCTGCAAAAACAGAGACGGAGACATGATGTGGCCTCCCTGCCGGCACAGGGCTCAACAGCTGAGCCAACGGAGGGTCTGCATCTGCCCCGCATACCTCAGAGGATACAAGTTTCCACCACAAACTTTATCCCTCAGGTGACAGGACTGAGATTCCGCCACTAAGTGAGATGGACCGGGTGGCGGGCAATGTGGCAAACAGCGGCGCTATCAGCCTGACGAATACTGGCCCTGTGTGTGCTAACAGTCAATACGGGATGAGTGGTGTGGATGTCATTGGCAATAGGTCGAAATCCAAAACAAAATCAAACAAGGCCTCAGGCGGCCTCTGGGGAAAAAAAAGCCTATCAAGAGTATGACTCTGCAAAAAAAAAATTGCTGGCGTAGTACTTCTCAACTCAAGTGGGGCGTGACAGCTCGCAACATAATCTTAATATATTATTTGATCCTCCCACCCCCGAGCGATGGAGTCATAATGCATTACGAGCTCCAGTGAGGCTCGAGACCCGCAGCGGCAGAACGGTTGACCACCCCTCACAAGAGATGACTTCTAGGTCACATGAGGACAGCGCAGCAAAGATGAGGTTAATATTACTGTCACCGGTAGCCAGAGGGAGAGAGAAAAAGAGGCAGAGGAGTAAAGGAGAGAAAATGAAAAAGAAATCTAAAGCATTTCACTTGTATTCCTTTAGACTGCAAATTACCTACTCTGCAAATTGCAAGGAAAAGGCAGTCCACCTCCTCCCAACAGCCTCTCTAATGGTGTTGTCTTTAAAACCTTTATCACTAATTCATTACTTCTGATTTTCCAGCAGCAAGGGTTGAAGCTTTGTCTTGTGTCTAATTGAGAGCCGGTGGCTTCAGGCCCTAATCAGTCAAACCTACTAACAGCTTTCCTCGGGGGAGGATGAAGTCAAAAAACAGCATTATTGTACCAGTAGGCCATTTGCTCTGTGTGCAACTTCAAATTACTTTAATTTCAGACTCTCCAAGATGGTGTTTTGTGGAGTGGGTAAAATGTCAGGCAGTAATGAATGTTGAGGTTTCCCCCCAGTTGTCCCTCATCAGATGCTGTCATTAAGCGGCACGACATTCAAAGAATATGCCACATATTCGAGACAGGTTTTTGAGTTAACTTTCAGTGCCCATTCAATCACTGAAAAAAACTTTCAAAGGGGAAAAAAGCCATTTTCTCTACTCGCTCCATCTCCCTTCACCCAGACCTCTCCCCTCACACATGGAAGCGTACACAAGTCTAATTAGCTGTGTCGTATCCCTTGATGACTCCGCCATTTCCTCTCACTGGGAAGATTAACCACCACCACCACGCTAATATCAGCCTCCACATCAACACAATTAGGTGAAGAGTGAAATGCGAGGCATGTCGTCACATCTCCCCGGCTTCATTAGGGCACACAAAAGACAACTTGACGACAGACAGGCCGCTGTGTCTGCAGGTTGGGGAGGCGCTGGGCAGGTGTACTTGGCAACCCAGACGGTCGCCATGGGATGTGGTTAGAACTTGTCCTAGATAATACAATGTGGCCGGGTTTATTGTTGTGGTAGAGGTTACAGAGAGAGCTCAAAGGCCACTTCAGATTTGAAAAACGGACTCCTGTAGTTTTCACTTGGCTTATCCATTAAAAAAGCACAGAGCAGTGACCAATTTTGATAAGTAACGATAACATTTATAGGGGTATATATATATATATATATATATATATATATATATATATGATTCTATCAGATCAGTTAGATCTTTATACTGTAAAGCTGTTTTCTCAAATGAAATCCAGGCAATGTCTAGAGAACCAGGTCCAGACATTGTTGGGAGTTGCCCTTTCACACACGTAGCACATAACAGGAGACTTCCTGTGTCAAATGCGCTCTCACCTACTGGAAATCCTTCATTTGGTTTAGGTGAGGGGTGGCACCAGGGTGGAGCGTTTAGGAGGGAGAGCATGACACAAAAAGTACACTGCTGAAACGGCACTGTTTTATTTGTGAAAGTGGTTCGTAATTTGGTCATAAACAACCGAGTCTCTTGTCGTTTCTTGTATTTGTCTGATGATTTCAGCAACAGAAGTTCCTGTCTCTCCAGTTAAAACATTTTCATTCCCGTCTTTGTGTAAATGACCCTTCCTCTTCACCCTCGGATGTTTGTATTCTTCCGGTCACGCCACTCGCATGACAGAAATGTCATCAACACGCCCACTCCCTCGATGTGAATTCTCCGGACAATGACTTGCTGTATTCACACATGGCCTCAATCGGACATTAGACAGACTTTGTCCTAGGAAGCTGGCAGGATGAAGTCCATTTAACGTCCGGTCCAACGGATTTGGACATTTGCGTTCTCACATACAGCTCCTCTGGGTAATGTCTAGAGAAGTTCATGGATGCAGTGCATGAGCGAAAAGGGGCTTAAGTGATTAGATTATATCATTCAGTAAAAATCCAATATCATTAGGCCAATGCTATTCACAGCTGACACGACTGGAATGAGGATATGATTTTTTACTCTGTCAGGTTTTGGTGTGGGAGTCTATAAAATCCTCAAAAAAACTGCCTCCTTCTGCCAATCCGCCAAAAGTTTTTGAGTTTTAAGGTGAATATCAAATCAAAGAACGGCAAGTCAATCTTTCGATGTCATCCAACTCCTTCCCAAGTTTGTCTCAGGAGGCTGAAACTCAGGAAGGAGAAGCATCCATACAGTTTGACATGGAGCCTGCTGAAGACAATTCATTGTTTCAAAATGTTTCCAGATGCTCCGTACTCTAAGCTGTTGCATTTTCTGGCCAGGATTTGTCATTCTTTCAGTCAATCTTGGGGCTTCCTATTAGTTCCCGTCAGCCAAGTCACCACCCAATGCATCCTTAGCGAGCAAGTGGACTTCTGAGACATTTGGGTGCGTTCGTCTTTTGTTTCTGTTACGAGAAATCCTTCAGCTACTACTGGAAATTAATTGCTCAGATACACAACCTAAGAGAAACCCACAATTCCCCACGGTCCTCATGCTGTTTAATAAACAGCTTGTTTATGCCAAGAATACATTTCTAAAAGAACACTGAGTATTTGTCATTTCAAGGATTTGTTTTTGGCATGTTAAATCGTCAAAATTACATATGAGGCTGAGAAAGAAAAATCTGAAAGACAAAAAGGAACTTCAGCTGCATAATATCCCACCATAATCAACTTGATATATTACAAAATATGACCAGTTTTGCTAATGATGTCGTTAATTAAAGCCACAAGTTGTCATCCAAATGTAAACCAAAGACTAGCAGCCCCATCATTAAACATCAAAACACGGAGCTGGAACCTATAACTCATCAACTAACAAGCCATACATAAATTACAAACAACGGCAACTCAATCTGACCCATTAATGTTTGCTGATGTCATGCTTTTTACATCATAAAAAAAGGTATATACATATATACAAAGCTGAATTAATGACAGCAATTTTGACAATTGATGAATTGTTGAAGTCGTTTTTCAAGCAGAACTGTCAAACATTTGCTCGTTCCAGCTTCTTAAATGTGAAAAATGTGTCACAATATAGTAAAATAAACATTTTGGGGTTTGGAGCAGTTGATTGGAAATCATTAGAGACATTAACTCGGGGTTTGGGAACATACGATAGGCCGACCTGTGACAAATGTCTAAATGAATGAAAATAAACAATACTCGTCACAGAGCGCTTGCTTTCTTCTGACGGTCGCGGCTATAGACCGCAGGCGCAGCTAATCCAGTTAATACGGCAATAGCTTTACTCAATTAAGCCAATCAAAATCAATTGTTTACTGTGGATGGAGCAGCGTACGAGAGATGTGAGAGATGACGGCATGGAGCATGAAGCAAATGCACTTCTACTTTCCGGCTGCGACTGTTTTCTCTGTTCTAACCAAAGTAGCACTACACACCATGACCATGTTTGGAGTGACATACAGCTGTGAGTCAGCTTCCTCTGCTATGAACACTATTAAAAGCAACTATGGTTTCAGGCTCACCAATGAGCAACTATAGGCACGACAACGGCACTGACAAGATTCATACCAAAATCCATACAACTGGCAGGGTAGTCACAGGCCTTTTCCTCTCACTGAGAGAAGGAGGAGAAAAAGATCTAAGTAAATTAATAAATAAATAAGAGAAGGGAGCTGCTCAAAGCTCGGTTTGCAGTTTTTCTTTAAAAGAAGGCACTTGTTATTGATTTTATTCAGAAGATTCTGTCTTGCTTTCTTTTACTTGCAATGTAGGTCTTAAGTTTGTTGCACTGGGACTAGTTTTATTTATGGTAAACATACCTTTTTGTTGTCCATACAAGTGCCATACAAGTTCAGTTTGTCTGTATGTTAAAAGTATGCTACTTTGAAAATTGACATTATTGTTTAAATGATATGGCAATGCATGTTGCTGATTTCATGTGATAGATGTAGGGGTAGGCTATAGTACACAGTTTACTAATTATGAGGTTCGCATGTTTGCTGGGAGGAAATTTAAGTCAGTGGACCTCTTTCCAATTTAGTTTAGTATTCCTGTTTTTCATCCAAATGTTAAAAAAAAAGTCCAGGTACATTGGAATAATACTTGTCATTAAAGATGTTCGTGACAGTTTTTTTTCCCCTCTTTTCCTCGATATTAATACCTGAACTTGCATATCAGTTGATACCGAGTACCAATGTGACGGCACTGCCTGGAAATAAATAAAACTAAAATTCACAGCTGTATACTACTGACCCTGTATGGCTGTCAAATGATTGCTATCACTATTTTATGGCATGGCTCAGGATAAACTCTTTGTAAAACATGAACAAATACATACAGAGAATGAACGCCGTAAAGCTCTCTTTTATTCAGTGTAAAATACTGCCAGATTGCTGACATTTTGCTAACGGCTAACGACAGACTATTGACCGAAAATCAATTCTTCTTCACTGCTCTAAAACAGTAGTTGCCAGTGGCTGCAAATCCTAACTTGCTGTGTAGGCAGCTGTTTTAGAGCAGCAATAAAGAACAGATTTTTGGGGAAAATGCAGTTTTATTTGGGTGTGAAACTATGTTAAAGTTTGTTAATAAGTTACTGGTATTGGATCGGTTAATAGAGTGATCCAGCATTTTAGGCTCCGATACCGGTATTGCTGTCAGTATCAGTCACTCTGCTTGTGATGTATATTTTCCAAAACTAAAATGCTTAGTTGGATGTTTAAGAAAATCTCAGACTTGGTAGAAAGTTTGTTCCTTAGGGCACCAAAAAGTTCAATCTAAGTATATGCAGCGAGGTGCTCCAAAACAAAATCAGATCATCCACCTCTATCTATAGGGGGAATCTTTGCCGCCTCGCATGTTTGTTTTTCAGCAAAGTGACAGAAACAGATGCCACCATGACAACACAAAGTCCTGCCATGTGCTGTGATGTTAACAAAAATATCTGGATCAGCCTTCACAAGTTGACGTTGTTGGGCCCTTGAGTGATGTTTTCATTTAGGCCTTCAGACCACCTAAAGGTTTCCTGGCGGGGAAAAACTCTTTTTCACTGCATGAAGAATAGACACGGACATGAAGACAGAGATATCCTTATGATCGGATCTGCTGTCAACTGACATTAGAGCACGCAGCGGATATTTACAGCTTTCTGGAAACATCTGTAGGCTCATGGAGGACTGTCAGGCAGGCAGGGTAAACAACATGCTTACTAGAATCTCACACCCCCATGCTAACCAGGCCTGTCAATCACATGAATCAAGCTAGTGGCTGCAATTCAGATGTGGATGAAAGAAGAGAGCTGCACAACGGATGGTGCAGGAGCCCGGCAAGCGGCTGCGCCACATGAGCAACAAATATGTCAATTAATTGCAAAAGACAAAAGAGAGAGTTTAAGTCTCAAAGAAACCAACAAAAACACAACAAATACTCCGCTAATTGAAATGTTTTGCTCAAAGGACTGCAGCAGATCATTTGGTGATAGCTTGAGCAGCGAGTTCAAAAATATGTAACAGAAGGGAGAAAAAAAAAGATGTGAAATCTGCCACTGAACACAA
The DNA here is from genome assembly GCF_006386435.1 of Epinephelus moara. Lineage (NCBI taxonomy): Eukaryota > Metazoa > Chordata > Actinopteri > Perciformes > Serranidae > Epinephelus > Epinephelus moara. Next base: position 20,630,190 of record NC_065509.1, read on the forward strand.
GCACACAGAACAGAGCAGAGAGGAAAACATGCAAAGGGGAAAACAAGAGAGCTAGAACAGAGGAAATCTAACAAAAGACAACAGAACATAGTCGGAACACAGTGGAGCCGAGCACAACACACCAGAACAGGCTGTAATTGTGTTGTGCGGGACTGACCCCAGCGCATCCCAGCAGGCATTGCATGATGAATGGGCCTGGCGATGACTACATCCCACATCCCTCCTCCTCCTCCTCACATGCTCTTTTCTCTCCCTCTCCTCTCTGTCGCCACTATTAGCCCTCCTTCTGTCCCTCCCTTTGCTCCCCTCCTTTCCCCAAAACCACACTCTATTCAGCTGCTGCCATCCCACAAGATTAATTTGCATTCAGTGCACTTAGTCCTCGTATTGTGCTCTGACACAATGACATATTACAGTGCATGGCACACCTATTAAACATATAGTCTAGCTTGAGGGTCGATGCTTTTTTTTGCAAGATGGTTATGATGGAGTACAAATGTGTAGAGCAAGAAGCATGAGGCTTGATCGGCTACGAATGCAAAGAGGCCCTGACACGCAAGTCACAGCGGAATCATTACAGGAACAGTTAGATAACCTCGATTAATGATTCACTAGAGCCAAACTAATAAACTGGGTCAGATTGTGTTAGCAGTGGTAGCAAGAGCAGGGAGACCTTCAGGTTAGGCTGCGTGAGAGGGAACAGCAGCAGCGAAAGCGAGACGGGGAGGGAGCAAGAAAAAGAAAATTAAAGAGAGGAAAAAAGGCGATAGAGGTGTTGGTGTTACTCCACTATAGACCCTGAGGAAAGAGACAGTAATGCATGGGAAATGGGCTTTTTCCTCCAGATTTCTTTGCTCCTGCTCTCCTTCTACTGTTCCATCGTGCCCACGTCCAAGGGGAGCAAAAGAGGGAGACCAAATTTAATTTGCTACACCGTCTCTAGCCATCACCCTTTGTGCCTGGGGACAAAAGAAATGGATTCTGGAATTTAAAAAGATGAGTGAAATAAAGAAATAAAACAGGGCACTCAGGAGAAGGCATGAGAGACAATAGCACAGAGGGTGGCAGCGAGAAATGAGAGCACAGTTTGTGGGGAGAGGGGGGTGGGGGTGGGGGTGAGAAGCTGGGAGAGCGTTATGTGGGCCAGATATTAACTGTATGGTTATCATAAACCAGCTCAGAGGCCTGGCCATCTGGAGAGGCCACAGGTTTACTCAAACAATCAGATCAGGGTGGTGATAGCGGCCACTGCTGACGGTATGACGTCCAAACACAGAGGTGGCTGAGGGGTTAACAACCCATTACCTCACCCTGCTGCGCTCCCCGGGGAGACACAGTATGGAGTTGTGGTAGCAGTGTGAGTGTGTGTGTCTCCTTCAGAACCCAGAGCGCACCTTTAGGCTGTTACTCAACAAAGGAGAGCACGGCACAGTGACATCACCAGAGACTACGCCTGTGTGCAGGAGGCAAGTGGGAGACAAGGGCGTGGAGGATGGAGACTGTGGACTATGTGGGAGTCACATTACTCGCCTCCAGCTCTTCTCTACCTGTCATATAAGCACTTTGAGGACTCAACAGTAAAGCCAGAGTCTTGACAACTTCAAACGCCTGATTTGCTGGGGTAGATCAGAGGCAACGGAGGGATAAAGGGAAGAATAAAGGAAGAAAGAGGAATCTAAAAAGCACCAGGCTTGCTCAGTGTGTAGCCTCAACATTGTGTTGTGGGATGTCTTGAATTTCATTATCAGATTCTTGACTCAAGTTCATCCATGGCTCAGTCCCACAGTAGAAGAAAAAAAAAAAAAAAAAAGAGGGGCCTCCACCCCGGCCCATTGAGAGCCAATGAGCTCTGGTCGAGCTGCAGCAGAGAGTTGGGGGCCATTACGGAGAGAAAACAAACATAGACCTCTGGCCAGGCACACACAGCCCGGCCCAGACACCTGTGTCCCATTCACCAAACATATCCGGCCACTTAACACTTCACAGAGGGGGTAGGATGGTGTTTGTGTTTGCAGGCTTGCACACCCCACTGTGGTTCCTTTAGTTTCGCTTCTTTACCAAAACAGCCTCCCGAGCTGCTCTGCGAAGACCAAATGCTTGCGGCTGTGGCGCGTCCCGCTGAGAGCAGCCAGCCGTTACACCACCTGACCATCACAAGTGACCCCGTTCGAAGCTGCACCGTCTGAATAAAACTGGCCAAAACCCGGCAAAACAAAGCTCATTCATCCTGCTGTCACCCGCAGTCTCCGGCTGCCCTCCTGTCTAGGTGCCCCAGCTGCATCTGGACTGACCTCGGGGTTGCCAACACCTGTCCTGCACAGACAGGGACAGGCGTGTACACACAAACACACACACAGCTCCCTACCACCCAGGATGGATGAGAGACAGCAGGCTGGGCAGACACGGCACCGCCTCGGATCAGTGGAGGGGCACACTTGGAGCTGCCAGGAGCTAAACCTCGGGTCGGCACCATTACAATTCTTTCCACCTCAGCAATTCAAAATGGAGAAGAGGTATGCCATCAGCTGTGGTCAGTTTGTTACGGTAGATTCTCAATGCCTCCATGCAATTTAATGAATTGAAATGGAGATGACCCATAACCCTGGCAATGCACTCATAGTTTCCACCCAAAGATTAAGCGAGATAGCAGAGCCGAGCTGTTTAGATGTAGCGGAGGCCACTCGCATGCCGCAATGCTTTGTTTGCAGTCAAGCCAAATCACAGATGGGAGCCGACTGGACACCAGATGACTTGCTGTGGTGTGGTGGTGTGGTCTGCTTTGAGGCTAAGAGACAGGAGAGAGAGGGGAAATAGAAGAGGACAGGGGCACTGGGCACCAGATGCCCTGCTAAAGTTTACCCAGTCCGGCTGCCCTGGTGGGACGCCACGGTGCTCCGGCCTGGTGACTGATCTCAAGGCCGTGTCATAGACGTGCCTGTTTTAATGTTGCACCGTTATCCTGGCTAACAACCGTCTCTATCATCACGGGCTAACAAAAGAAAAACTGAAACCTCTACGTGACCTTGTGTAGGTGTTCACTCCTCTCTTTCCTGCAGTATCACCGCGTCTCATGACAGCACTGCAAACACAAACTGTAGTTGGTAAACACCGAACATGGTCTTCGTGACAGCATCGGGCCACAGCTGTGATGTTGTTTAAGCTTCAGGGTGAACAGTCAAACAGTGCAGGCAAAGACAGCTACACTTGTTAAGAAGATAAGTACACTGACTAAACACTTAACTGTCAGTTAGCAGGTAACTTAAACAACAGCTCTGCAGAGGCTCCTACCTTCATGACGGTTTTGACGTTGTCTGAATTGTTTGCCTGAAGGTGTAACAGTGGGTCTACAGTTCACCTTGGCAAGGTGTGGCTGATAAACTGTCAAGTTAATGTATATTTTGATCAATAAATGTTTCCCAAAGCCCAAGTTGATGTCCTCACAGATATGCCTCCACGGAAAATGGCGAACATATTGATTTATTGATTGTTTGGGGACCACATTTAACAACAAAACTATGACAAAACTTCCATTTACAGACTCTTGCACAACTTGTGCAGCATAATACAAGTCTCATTTATCCAGGTGTACATTCAGTACCTCCCAAACACATGCATTTTCACTCAAACCTTAACCTTTTAAAGTTATCTTTCTTCAAAGCAAGACTCCACTACTAAGCTGTTTTAGTAAAAATGCATGTGTTTCAATCAATAAATCAATATGTTTGCGGTTTGCTGTGGAGGCATGCGAGAAAAACAAAGTTTGCCTCATGAAATCAAGGTAACACTGCATCACTAATTTACTAACAAATGGTCATTTTGTGGGTGAAGCATTCCTGTTAGTGTTTTTAAGCAAGGTATCATTCATAATATACTATAAAAACTACTGAGAGTTTTGTTTTTGTATGTCTTCAAATATGAGTTTAAACATTACACTAAGAAACCTAATTTAATACAGTGTGTTCCTCAAAGGAAAACTTGTAAACAGTTTACACTCTCCACTTATATACTGTATGCATGGTAAACAACTTGAGGCGTGCGTGAGTGTGGGCGTACACACACCAGCTCTAAAGTAGGTGAGACTATGTGTGTGGTATCCGTGGTGCAGCCAGACCCCGCTGAGGCCACCAGACAACTGGGTAAACACACAGACATCCCCCCCCCCCCCACACCCTCCCCTCCACCTGTCTGCCCTCCATGCTCACATCAGTGAGCTTTAAACAACAAGCCATAGTAGCAGTGATGTAAGGCTGATGGTAACATTTACACTGAACAGTCTTTATCACAGATTTCCTGTTCACCTGGTAATGGTACAAATCCTTGACCCAAATACAACAAGCTCAAAGTTCCTCGATATAAATGATGTGTACTGGATGTCCCAATGCAATACGAAGGCAACACAAACACATACCTCTGCAAAAGAGCCTTCCGCATGGCTAAGTGGACAAAGGAGGGAAAAAAACAAACCTAATCATATCCGATGACTGATAGCACTTATGATGAGGACAAGGGGTTAGAATATCCCGCAGTGAAGTGGTGCGTTCCCATTACTGCATCTCTCCATCTCTGAAAATGGCTTCATTAACAGGCCAGCGCCGAGAGCTCCCTCGCCGAGTGTATGAGCGCGCTGTACCCCGAGGGTCCGCCGGAATGGCTGAGGTGAAGTCCATTAACACCCGACAGCTTGTTTTTTGACCACTAAATAAAACAGGGTATTTTTCTGTGTCTGCAGTATAAATAGCCTTTAGCTTAAGAGCTGGCGGGCACACATTTCTGGGGTTGAAAACTCAGAGAAGAAAATTAGATTGGGCTGCCGATACGGTGTCATTGCCGCTGCTGAACTACACCCAGGTGAATATGTAAAGACTTACATGAAGCGCAATGTCACAGCGTTCTCAGAAACTCCTGGACCTAGAAAACAGTTTCGTGTCATAACTTGTCTGAAGAGTAGCCGAGCAGGTTCTAATGACTTTTTGGTTATTTGTCAGTAGTCATTTAAATGCCAGTTAAACTGCCTGTGTGGGTGTCAACAGAACACAACTGAGTATATGATGTACCAGAAACAATTGAGAGGTTTTTCCTACGCCCTGTTTATTGTAACTTGGATCAAAGCTTCACCGGAACGTCTAAAATGATGTAAATGTCTGTATCTAAACGGTGGCAAGTGGGCGGGGGCGTGATAAGTAGAAAAGCTATAAAAACCATGCTGTCTTCTGCTGGGGATAAATCCATATCTCATATAACCTGTCCCGTTCTTCTGGCATACTTCCCGCTCCCTCAGGCAACCAGAGCTGGCTACCTCTGAGCCTATGACATAGCTCCTACTTTCCCAGCACTTACGCTCCAATCATGTGTCATCTGATGAAACGCTACACCCTAGTCACCATTATTCGTCTGGATACAGGAGCCTCTGGAATGTATCGGATTCCTGCCTCAGGGGGTAGGCACCTTGGAAACATGGGCCTACCTCCACAGGCTAGCCTCTCCCACTTTTCCTCTCCCCCTCTGTGTCTCTCTCTCCATCTATCTTTCCATTCAGCAAAATTCCACTAGAGGCCTGCTTGATTTACACCGCCTCATTGCCCATCTGACATGTGCTCACATTTTTGACACAATAGAAGGACATGTGAGGGACAGTTTGGAGTTTTGGGACTGTTTTCCAGCTGTCTGCTGCCTCCTTTATGTCAAAGTCCCAGCCAAAGAGTAAACATCACAATGACCGTTAACCCTTTCCTACAGTCCTATAGTCACTCTACCTTCCATGCTTGGGCAGAAGCACCAGAGCTCGACTTTAAATTCAAATTAGAAAACTATTTTGTCCTCTAGTGCAACAATAGCACAGCCACTCTCAACCTATCTCCTCTCTCCAGAGAGCAACAGTTATGCAGAGCAGTACTCAGGCCTGTAGTATTGAGTATCTCTGAGTCACTGGCCTGCGTAATTCAGTCTAGGGAATTATGACAGTGGAAAATCATTTCCCTGGGCCGGGGATAGGAGGCCATGGCTAATCGTTCAGTAATCTGATCTGCCTGCATACTGTAGCATTCAGCCGCCGCTAGCCTAGCCAGCCAGTCACACATGTGGACACCCCCAGTGCCTGCCAACTATCTGATGGAGGCTAGCACTATTCAAAAACAACTCTCCAGGTTTTCCCGAGGATTACAGATGCTATCGGATCATTTGCTAATACTCGGTTGTGCTGTGCTGTTTGAAATGTATTTACTCTGCTCCTGCTCTCCAATACCCCTCCGATAGCACAGCCTAAGCCAACAAATGCCGCAGCCACATTCCAGGCAGAAAAAAGGCACTTCAATGCAAACTACCTTACAGGCTACAATGGTACAATCTGCTTCTGGCATTCTGGCGTATTAATCCAAAAGCTTGACTTAATGAGGAAACATCTGAGTTTGTCTGTCAAACAGCAGGCTATTTTGGGTACACTTCCAATTGTAGATTCCAGTATCTAGTGGAGCCAGTGGTGTTGTAGTAGTATATGAATAAGAACCATAGGGAGCAGTACTGTGGCACAAAGCAGTGTTTATACCCAGCAGAGAGGGTTGGGAGGGGGGCTTGAGTTTTGGAAAGATGCCTGGCTTCAGCACCACTCTAAAGAGAGGTCTGCCCCCCACACACTGAGTGTGGATACAAGGGGCACTGACATGGAAAAATACAAGAGATGGCATGTTGTTGGGCACTGAAGTTCCCAACAGTTATCTTGTGAAGCATTAAACACGATGGTATAGTTAGTGCTCTACAACGAAGATTACATCCGCCTCCATGTGCAGATAAGTAGCAGTAAAACAGTCAGCGCTGTGATTGACATTCTTCTTACTCTTCCCCATTCAAGCCTAAAATCTAAAATGACGAATTGTCTGTGATCATGTCTCATTCTGATAAACGGCCAAACACCGCTTGGTGACGCGATCTGTCATACTCTGTCATGCCTACAGTATTTTATCAACCTCCATGTGTAGGCATTGTAGCCCAGTCGCAGCGTTTCACAGGCATATCTAAGTGAGGAGATGCTGATATATGATCAAATGGCTGCGGCAGCAGTGGCAGCCTTCATCAACTGAAAGTGCTAGATCACAGCATGTTTGGCAGCCAGTGGAAGCAGTCAGATGGAGGGTTAGAACAACCAGACAAACAGTTGGCACAGATAAATAGAATGCAACTTAAGATTCAGCTCTCCACAAATTTGACAAACAAATGACAGCAACCACACTCTTTTTTTTAATCTAATCTGCAAATGGAATAAGCCCCTACATTTTTTTTTTTTTTTTTTAACAAATGATGGGTGGAACATGTGATAAACAACACATGGCTTGAGAAAAGCAAAAAAATGTGGAGCACTGGTCAAATAAATCTCATGATACATAAAACCAGAGGGACAGCACTTTTCAGTCGCAAGAATGTCTTCTGCAGCTGAGGCGAAAATGCAGGGAAAGTCCTTATGACTTTACCAAATACATGCAGAGTGTGAGTCATTCTCCTTTAGTAATCTCTTACTCACAGAGTTGCACGCTTGCACGCGCACACACCCCAAGGCAACAGATTTCAGGCAGGTCTGGACTGCCCCTTTTTCTCTCTCTCTTTTTTTTTTTTTGCCACACAGCCGAGTCAAGTGTTTATAGTATTTAATACATACAGCTACCTTGGTGGAGACACAAAACAAAGAGTAACAAAGCGGCCTCTTGCAGCAAAGAAAGATGTGAAAGAAGGGACACTGCATCATTGGTGCATTGTGCCACTATGCCACATATAAACAACATATAGCCTAACACTTGCATATCTCTGTTGAGTGCATCCCAAACTGCCCTACTTTTTGGAAACTAGAACTAGAGACTGATATGGTATAGTCAGCAGTATCCTTTTGAGTTTATGGGTGGAAGAGACAGTGTAGAAATCTTCCTAAGGAGCAATATTAGTGACAATCAGCTTGCAGATGATCCTACAGGTAGCTACATAATAATCTGATGCATCAACACAGAGCCTGTCATCTGATAATTACCAAGTTCCCAGAAACCATTTGGACAAATTGAATAATGTGAAAGCGGTCGCTGCATTCCTATGGTGATCTTCTATCTCCCTCTGTCATGTGTGCTGCTGTTAGATTAGGTGGCAGACAGTCGTATCGACCTTTAATTATAATTTGCACACAAAATCGTTTGGCCTTTCCATTGCAAGACTGTAGCGTTCGTGGCTGATTGCTATACTGTTGCCAAATTGTTGAAGCTAACTTGATGCGAGCATTTTTTTTTGATAAATACAATGTACATGGCGACAAAGTTACACAAACAAGTTCCTCGCTTGTGGCTGGCACCGGGCTGCAGCACGGTATCCGGCTGGATAAAGGAATTCCGATATTAAATCACGGAGCGGAGCAGCCGGACGCAGCTCTCTGTCTATCCCGAGCGCAAACTTCGACCTGACCTGCTTCAAAAATAACGTTAGCCTGCTTCCTGTGCTGCCAAACGGACGGGCTGGAAGCTGCACCGAGCCTCCGCCGTCTCACCGGGGCTTTGTGTTTCCTGCCAGCGGAGACTCAGGCCGAAAAACTGGCCTCATTCTCCGTCTGCGCCAGACAATGTTCACTAGCCTGGCCTGGGAGACCGAGCGGCGGCGGGGCTCTCTCGCGGTCGTGTTACCAAACATGTGCGAAAACACCGCGACCACACTCGGGTTTGTGTCGATGTACTCACCTTGTTTGAGTCTAGGTGGATTTGGGACAACGCGGTCCAGTTGGGAAAGCTGCGGGGTTGAAGCACGCCGGGCGCATGTCGTCGTCGTCGTCGTCGTCTCGGTTTGCTGTCGGCCGTGATGTGGAAGCGGCACAGCGGACTCGGCTGGGAGAAATCGGGAAATCTGAGAATGCCCCTCTCTTTCTGCAGCTCAGTGCACCGGCAGTGGCCCATAACTGTCGACAGGAGGCGCCAGCGCAGCACATTTTTGCCTCTGACACACGCATACATACATAGTACACAACTCCTCAAAGAAATCACTGTGCGATCATATTCCTGCAAGAGCTTTATCTGCATCCATCCTCTTCAGTGGGGAGATTATGGTGGCGTTGATGGGCTGCGTGGCACTGCACTGCTCGGAGTTTAATTGTGCAGCGATGCTGGGATTATCCCGGAAGTTTTTATCATTCATATTTCTCAGATCAGGAGCTCAGGGGTAGTCGTGATGGTTTTGATTAGTCACCACACCGTGCAGATTATACAACACGGCCCATGCAAAAAAAAACCCCACTGCTTTAAAATTCTAATCAGTGTTGCATCAAAGAGGCAATCTGATTATATTTTTTTTTTTAACAATCACTTTGATATTACAAGCACAATGTCATTCATACTCAGTCATAGTGACTTTACAAGAGCCTACTCAAGGTACTGCTATGATTTTCAAGAGAACTATGCTTTTATTGGATATTTTCATCATCTTCTGAGGGGAATATCTCCAACTGAATATAACACAAATATAAAATTGATGTCACTAAACAAACAACTTCAACCTTGACTTGGATAGAAAACTCAACCCACTTTTACCAGCTGTCTTTTTCTTACAGTTTCAGGACAACAAACAGCCTATAAATGAGTATGAAATACAAGTATATTTTTAAATCAACATATAATTTATGCATAAAACAGACTTTATGTCACATTGTATCACATACAGGAATATATAACAACAGAGCCGTCCATAGGCCACAGCTTAAATGGAGCACTGCAACATGGAGCAGCTGTGAGGTAACAGTACACCTACACGTCCTCTGACCTCGTGACTCGTGAGGTTGGTGATTCTGATTATGGAGTGGCCAAATCTGAGACAAAGCCGTCATTCAAAACAGCTTTGGCTGTCTCATCTGCATCACATGATGAAGGAGATAGGGTCACACGACTCATTGAGACAAAGACAGAGATGGCTGGAAGGTTTACCTCAGTGTCCCACTATACACAGGGCAAGACACAGACTGTGCACCCAGATACAAGACACATGGGCTGTTTAGAGCTTTCTCATGGAAATATGATCCCACGAGCAAATGTCAATCAATAATCAGTGTCACCCAGCTGATGAGCACAATGCACCGAATCTAACTCAGACATCACAAGTTACAGGAGACTGTTTAACATTGAAAGTAGCCTTAAAGCACAACACACATACTTTTCTGCCTACCTTAATGGCAGCTGCATTTTGAAATAGTTTGCCAGCTCTTCCGGCCTGGATCTAATCCCTGTCCTCTGACTCCTCCACAGCCTCACCCTGACCTTAAATAAACATTAGGGGCTTAATGTCCATCTCAAACATCCTACTCCCCGCTAATTGGAGTTTCACACAGCAAAGACACCCTGACCTGAATTGGAACAGGTGGATAGATAAACTGTAAGTGGACTACACAATTGGCTTATGGGCTACAAGCTCTCACACACACCAGCCAGTCAGCTTCACACACATGCGGTGGTGAGAGAGGTAGCCTACTTACATCCTTCACTTTAATTAAAAGTAGGCCTAGGCTATGCTACCAGAATGTAGAAATACTCTGTTACAGGGGAGAGTCCTCAGAATCTATCTTAAGAAAAACCCCAAAAGCATTAAAAGCATTTTGAAGAATGGCCACTCTTACATTGCAATTTCAAGGTGTATTAATTATATTAGGCTATTTTTAACGGATGCATTACATATAGGCTACATGTTAACATTTAGATATTGTAGCTGGTCAGTGTGGAGGTGTAAGCTTTAAGTAAATTGTCATTCATGACAGAACATTGCATTATATTTTATAAACTGATAATATGTTGTGTATGAAGGCCAAATAACTAGAAACTATGACTTTTAGGTGAATGTGACAGAGGAAAAAGTACAGTTACCTCTGAAATGAAGTGGAGTAGTAATGTAAAGTAGCATCAAACACAAAATAGGCCACACTAAATCCCTCTGTGTAACCTATTATGAGAAATAGCCTGAACCTGCTTCAGGAAAATGGTAATTTAAACACTCATGTAAAGACACACACGCATTTATACCTAAACTGCCAATGCCAGAGTTATTTGTGGCGCAAAGCCAATATTCACACTCTCCTAATATTTACATTTGCCTCTTATATTTACTTCTTTTTCCTTAATTAGATTATGCGTGGTAGTTTATTGAAATAGGGCGACACCCTAAGGTGGAAACGTGGCTCTCTCCGCCGCGGTGCATTGTGGGCTGATTTGGCTCACTCTCTGCAAAATGGCGACATCCCTAGGATCCAACACCTACAATAGACAGAACTGGGAAGACGCGGTAGGTTTAATCGGCTTTATAGCTTACCGGATCGGGAATATGACTGACAGAGTGTCTTTTTCTCTTATATTCAGTGAGTTAACATGGTTATGAAAGCTGCCAGCTTGCTACAAATCTGGCCGGTTTGCTTGTTAGCTTGTTAGCCAACCGTTAGCTAACGTTAGCTAGTAGAAGCGTGGCTGCTGCCTTTTATAAAATGTTTCTGTTAGCTTCAATGTAAACGTTAATTCATAAAACAGAATAATATCATCTGAACACAACAATAGTGAGCTACAGAAGATTGTCAATAACGTTAGAAATTAGGCTTAAAGCAAATACTCGGCTAATGTAACATTAGCATGTGTTATGCTAACGTTAGCTCCATGAGCTAGTGAAGGCTAGCACAAGCAGGCTAACAATAATAAAAGTGAAGTTACCTCACGTATGAGTTAATCCAAACCGAGCCAGTCCGACACATACGTTTTGCCTGCTGTTTTAGGTCAGCTTGGTTCTTGGTGTGTCAGTCATATTTATGTAAACCTGTATTATAACGATTTAATTGTATCGTTAGATTAGCAGGCGCTCACAGGAAATAACCAAATCCGCATTTATGAAATTATCAGAAGAAACATGGTCTGTGTTGTAAACGGCTTTCAGTTGTTTTATTATTTTAACCATGCTTGTCGCTGGTCATTGTGGGGAAACGAACTGATGTGACTTTGCATTTGAGCCATGTTAAAGTTAGCACAACTGCCAGATTTGAACTCTTGTATTTGTGCATCAAGCAACTGTATTTTTGTTTCTCTTAAAAGGTCTACACATTACTATATAAGGTATCAAACCCGTTTCCTCTCTTATACCATGACACATCAGGATCTTCAGCCAATGTTGGTTTTAGTAAGACACCAGAATATAAACTTTGCAACCTTAGACTGTGTCGTTAACGCTTGAGCCCCAAGAGCTGCTTATATTTAGGTGTTTGGCTGATGCTGTCAGTTGGATGGATTAAGGCGAGGTCATTTTCAGCAGCCAGCACGTAGATTGAAACAGCATCCTTTGACAGATGGAAAAGGAGTGAGCAAGTCCCATTTCATTCCCTGTAGTCACACATGTAACATTGCCAAGGCAAAGAGAAACTGAGAATGTTACTGCTTGAGATAACTTGTACCAGGAGACCATTGGGTGGATAACAGATTTGGTGCATGGATTTTACTAAATGAATATCTGTTTGTCTTTTGTCTTTGCAGGATTTTCCAATTCTGTGTCAGACATGTTTAGGAGAAAACCCTTACATCCGTATGGTGAGTGTCATCATAATGATTAGGAGGTTATTTTCTCGTACTGTTGATACCAGTCGATGTGCAGGTTCAAATTTATCTATGCTTTCTTTTACAGACAAAGGAGAAATATGGGAAAGAATGCAAGGTATGTTTTGCATTGATACTTGAAAATTTATTTCCGCAGAACACTACATGACACAGATTAAACTCTGAACACCATGTACCCTGCATAATCATTTTTTATTCTTTGCCTGTCAGATCTGTGCTCGTCCCTTCACTGTGTTCCGGTGGTGTCCAGGGACACGAATGCGTTTCAAGAAAACTGAAGTCTGTCAGACTTGCAGTAAAATGAAGAATGTTTGTCAGACGTGTCTGCTGGATCTGGAGTATGGTAAGTCTCTGCAACTGACTCCTTTTTGTTGTTATTTGGCCTGTGTGCATTGTTTATGGCTTGCTGAAGTATGTACAATAGCTGTGTGATTTTAATCCTCTTGTCACATCTCTTGTTTATCAGGTTTGCCTATCCAGGTCAGAGACACAGGGCTGTCAGTGAAAGATGATGTTCCCAAGTCAGATGTGAACAAAGAGTACTACACACAGAACATGGAGAGAGAGGTAATAATGGCTCTCTGATGCAAACAAAGAATGTTTTTTTAATGTTTATTGTGATTTTCATGCAGATACAATTGCTAAAACTAGTATAAATTGAGTATCTGCCTGGCTCCATTTTCATTTTAATGATATGTCTTCCCTAACCAATAGAAAAGATATGGACAGGGTTGAACATTTCTTTAATTTCACAATTAATAACAAACTGAAGTGTGGATTTGAACCATCAGTAGCAGTGGTTTAGTGGTTTGATTAACCTGTAAAATTTAACTTAGATAGGGGACAAAGCGGGACATCTTTAAGTAGTCTATGTGTCCCTCTAAGGTTTGGATTTTTTTTGTCACTGATCTCTTGTGTCCGTTTGGACCTTTGTGTTCCCAGATAGCCAATTCTGATGGTACTCGGCCAGTGGGCCAGCTAGGTAAAGCACCCAGCTCTAGTGATATGTTGCTGAAACTTGCCCGGACCACTCCATACTACAAGAGGAACCGGCCGCACATCTGCTCCTTCTGGGTGAAGGGAGAGTGTAAAAGAGGGGAGGAGTGTCCCTATAGGTGAGTGACAGGCCGCAGTTGCAGTTCATTAGGTGTCAAACTTGGTGTTGTGGGGTCAGCAGTGTGCGCTTGTTGTTTCTTGTCTTCATTTTGTGAGTACTTATTACCATAGGAAAAATAGAAATTGGTGTGTTCTTTTTGTTCTGACTATAATTTCCTTATATTTGTCACAGTTGTCGCACTGTCAGCATTTTCTCAATATGGTTCTCCATTTCACACAGGCACGAGAAGCCAACAGATCCTGATGACCCTCTAGCCGACCAGAATATTAAGGACCGTTACTACGGCATTAATGACCCAGTAGCTGACAAGCTGCTGAAACGGGCCTCAACTATGCCCCGACTGGACCCACCAGACGACAAGTCTATCACCACCCTCTACATAGGGGGTTTGGGAGATACTGTCACTGATGGCGATCTCAAGTAAGTATTTCTATTTCATAACAACTGTACATCGTCCTGTGGTCATTTAGGGCGGGGTCATAAAAGAACTGTTGTATAAGTTTTAAACCCCTAACTTCAAGTGTTTTGGGTCTAATGAACTTTTATCTGTTTCATTGTAGGAGTCACTTTTACCAATTTGGCGAGATTCGCACCATTACCATAGTACAGAGGCAGCAGTGTGCCTTCATCCAGTTTGCCACTCGGCAGTCAGCTGAAATGGCTGCTGAGAAGTCCTTCAACAAACTCATCATTAATGGACGGAGGCTCACTGTCAAATGGGGAAGGTAAGAAGCAAATCAAGAAGGGAAGAGTGTTTCATTCATTAGGAATGCCGTGGTGAGAAGATTTTCCCACTGATTAACAGCTTGACAACACTGGTGTTACCGATTACACTGGGAATTTTACAAGAAAAGGTATTTGTTGATGGTGTGTGTGTGTGTGTGTGTAGATAAGAGGTGTTGCCTCCAGATACTGCCACCTTCATCGGACAAAAATTACAGTTGGCCTCCTTAATGTTTTCAGGTTTCCTATTAGCACTGGGTTTAAACCTGAAATTTTTGCTTCGCCTCTGACACCAAATCTTTCGCTTTCGTCTTGTCAGCCATCTCTTGTTACTCTCGTCACTTAATGAGTGAAATCTGACTCCTGCTACTCTGTGATGCAGCTTTACTTCTGCTGGTGTACAGAGCAGACTCTTTCACTTGCTAATTGTAGCATCTGTCATCGGACTGAGAATTGATAACAAGCTTAGCCACAAATCACTTTTTTTATTTGATAAATGTGGCTGCTGATTCGTGAAACTGAACTAAATGGGTTTTATTTCTATTTACAAAAACTAAGCAGAATTACAGTGGGCTGCACAAACACTATGTAACACCATCTACCGTGGCAAGCCAAGCATACAGTAGATGGAACCCAAAAAAAGCACTCCTGCCATCAAAAATTAGTAGCTTTCATACAGCCCTACTAAGTGGAGCCACATGGGAGGAGAAGTGAAGATTTATAGTGATAATTTGCGTATTAAATGCCTGGTGGTGTTCAGAGTGCGTGTGTATTTGAAAGTAACAGCCTAGAATAATGCTACAGTCACAACTGAGAGTAAACTAGTGACTGCAGTGCTCTGAAATATTATTACCCACACAATAAAAGCTTTACCACAGCAAGGAATGAGTGCACGGCAGGTCACTTCAACTTTATTGTTCTGGACAGAATTCTTCTGCTGCACACTGTTAAGCGGAATTAAATAAAGTGTTGTGATTTGATATGAACAGTAGAACATGAATTGTTTGTCTTTTTAGGTCTCAGGCAGCAAGAGGGAAGGAAGGTATCAAAGATGGTGTCAGTGAGATGGGCACCAGACTTGATCCTGTACCTGGACTGCCTGGAGGTGAGTCTGTAAACACAGGGAGAGCTGGAATTTTTGTGTGTGCTTGTGTACGCATTGTAACATAGTCATGTGAGTGCAATTTAAAGTCGTCTCTTATGTCTATAGTGGATTAATAGTGGAAATTAAAATAGTTGAAATGTATTTGTTGTTTCTATAATTCTGTTTTTCTTTGTGCTGTAGCTCTTCCTCCACCACCAGCTTTGGATGAAGAAACTCCTGCAAACTACTTCAACCTGGACCCCAGCACCTCTCCTGCGATCATGAACATTGCTCTGCCCCCACCTCCAGGCATCAACCCGCCTCCTCCAGGTAAAATCATAACCATTGATGCAGCTTATATCACATGCACAGTAACAGAAGTCAAAAATAAAACAGTTATTTAGAGCAATCCCATTAAATTTATACTGCTATTACAGTAACTGTGGTAATCTCGATCTGTTATTGCACGCAACACATTTTTGCAAAGCAGCTGAAAAGAATTTATTAATCAGATAGCATGGTGTGAATTATGTAAACACAGTGATAATAGATGCCTAATGGTGTATTCTTTTTCTTTTCTTTTGCTCAATCAGGTTTTGGTCCTCCGATGTTTCACCCCATGGGTCCCATGGCTCCACCTATCCCCCCTCCAATGAGCATGAGACCTCCTGGTCAAATCCACTACCCCTCCCAGGATCCTCAGCGCATGGGTGCGCATGCTGCACATGGCTCGCGTCACGGTGATTAGCTGCTAGAGTGAAGTCACACAGCCGACAGGTGTCATTCTTTTTCTAATGTCAGACCTGGTCAGGTGCTTTCACCTCAGATGCTGTCAGCGGGCCTGAAACCTGCAGATGACTTCTGGGAGAAAACACAGTTATGTCTTACAGGATAACATCTGATTTATCATGCCACCTGCAGCGCAGTGAACAAACTGAACAAGGACCATCTGTGTTTCGGGAAAGACAACCAGGATCTTACAAGACGACTCTGTCACTACTCACAGTTACAAAGTACTAGATCAGCATCAGCAGACTTTCAGAATGAGAGTAGTGGCCCAATGTGATCAGGACCATGTGGTTTTTACAGGCTCCTGCGGTCGGAGCCGTTGTACATATAAAAATGTAAACTGTCAGTTTAAGCTTGTATTTGTCACACTGTGCAACATGGAGTAGAAATCTGAGGAGCAAAAAATTTTTAAAGCTTTTAATTTTCAGTTACTTTTTTATTTGACACAAACTTAATATTCCACAGCATATTGACTTTGTTTATTGTAAGGCTTACTTTGTTTTCACTTGTCATTAAAATGACCTAATTTTGTCATGGATCATGTGCGAGTTCATGTTGTTCATTAACACTCCTGCTGAGTTATCTCTTACAGTTGCCAGGGTTCCCACGGGCCTTTGAAATCCTTGATTGTTTGCGAATTTAAGGGGAACAAATCATGGCCTTGAATGTTTTTTAAATAGCTGGCACAAACATGAATCATTGAAAGTGCTTGGATTTATTTATTTTGTGCAAGAGTAAAAATTGTAGTTCTTCTGATATTGTCAGTCATCACTGTATCAGCACATTTGAGAGGCATTCATACATTTAAGCCTCTCTGTTTTTAATTGTGTAATTAACCTTGATCCATGTTTCAAGCTTTTCCGCGTTGGGTCTTTCAATGAGGGTAAAATGGGCCTGGAAAGTCCTTGAATTTGATGTTGATCAAGGTGTGGGAACCCTGATTTGCTCTTGCACAGTATTACTGGACAAAGGGGGAGATGAAGATGTACAGTTACAGCGTATAAATGATGAGATGCAGACTGGGAGAGGGGACAGAAGGGTGTCAGGTATTGACATTGATGGGATCAGATACTGCGAAGGATAGCAAAAGGAAAGCTGTTGAGCTTGTGGCAGCGTTGTCAGGGACTCGACTGTAGTGATGAACAGATTCCAGCAGTCAGGGTTTACCTCGTCTGGCCAAGCAGCAGCAAATCACTTTATGTATCATGCAGGAGTGTTTCTCTCTCTCCTGCAGTGCCCACTGATTAACAGAGGTATCATCTTTGCAGGAAGTGAGCAGCAAGCATAGATCAGTGCTTTAGTCTTAAGCTCATCAGCCCCCTTTTCATAGTTCATTAGATTCAGGGCAGTGATCAATGCCCCATCCCTTGGGTGCTCTGTTGAAGTTGGGCCGTCGACACATGCGCTCCAGAGCGATGCCCGGCAGGATCTGGGATTCCACCGCCTCAAAGCCAATCACTGGGATGACCCTCCTGCTGGCCATAGCTCCTCCGAATGGCATGGCGGATCTGAGAGACAAAAAAGAGTTGTTACTAAGCAGGCTGAGTGCGTTGTGTTTGATGGTCCTGACAGAACATGACCCGAGGTATCACATGGCTCAGCCTCCTTCCCGTAAAGGGGGAAACTTTCAAATAATACATGATATCCAATCTGGTCAGCTCTGATTTGAACCAGAAAGTCAGCTGGGATTTAGGATGACTCAAACTGGGTGTGGGCTGAACTTTTACTCCTTGTGTAGCCGCTCTGACCATTAGAGTTTAGATTTAATTAAGGCTTCACAATAATCTTAAGGGCGTAAACAGATCCGTCCACAGGGGGTACAGTTCCAGACTGGCTGGCAGAAACCGACTGATTGACAGCCTTAATTGAGTAAAGTCAGAGTTTGTCTTTCATACATTCTCCATTTCTCCATTTGCCCAAGCTTAACCTTTGTGCTGCCTCGCTGCTGCGATGCGATTCCTTGTGTGCCAGGAGAAAGGTGATTCCCTTTCGTGCGTAATCTGTCTTGTGAGGGGCATTAAAAGCTGGCAGCCCCCTCAGTGGATCATCTTTCAAGAGCCAAGGTTCAAAATAGCCATCACGCAGCAACACTCCCAAGGAGGTGCAGGCCAGAGATTCATTTTCAAACTGTGGAAACATGGAGTGGAGCCGAGGGAGGAGATGATTGTGATGGATGATACGGTTAGGTCATCTGTGGGTCTATTTGAGGATGGGTGGGTCTGACTGCCTGTTCCTCCGACTGAATAGGATTTAACAAATCAAAGGCAGATTTACCTGTTGAAGCACCTGTAGTTGGCTGGTTGTAGCCCTTGTGGGAGCTGGGGCAGCTGGGTATAGATGGTGTTCAGGAGCTCTGTGTTGTCTCCCAAAGCCTCTCTCCATGGGGAACTGAAGGATTTGGGGATTATTGTTGTGTTGAACTTCTCACGAGGAACATCTTTAAGAGGACCAGAATATCCTGATAAAAACAAGTCCAATATCAGTCAATAAAAATAACATACAACTATGGGTAAAATCAAAGCTTTGTTACTTTAATTTGGGGTAATTTTTAAATTCAGTATAAACTAAATAAATCTCCCCTTTATTCAGAAAAAAAAGATTCCTTTCGTTTTTAAAACTAATAACCAAACCCATTAGGTAACTTCAGAGAAAGCAAGCCCCAACAAAGCACCAACAGATCTAATATTCATATAAATCTCTTTGATGTCACTCCTGTCAACAATAGCAACTACAGTAATTAGATCTCAGTGTGAATCCCGGATAATAAACAGAGCCCAGCTCGCTGTCAGTCAGACTGTAAGCAGTGCCTTCTGTCAGGACTAATACACAACAGCACTCAGCAAAGATGCTCACATAACTGCTTTCTGCAAACTGCCAGCTCTCCTGGCACTGATAATAGGAAAAGTAATTTATTTGCTCAATAAATTTCCATATGAAAAGTGAACACTAGCAAAAGTAAGATGCAGTGTCCATGCATTGCCAAAGCGTTCAGCATGGTGGTGAGTTAGTTCTGTGGCAGTCTGTGGCTTTACGTTACCGTGTGTTACCATTTACCTGGAGCGAGGACATCAGGACTGCCCTTCTTTGCTACAGTCTTCTGAAGGTTCATGACCAGGCTATGCTTACCAGGGATGGAGAAAGTCTGGTTCTCTTTTCCTCCCTGCAGCTCTGGGATGACCTGTGGGGGAGGAATGGCTTCTGCATGGACCTGGGAAATGGACAGTGTTGGATATCTGTGAATTTATGTCAATATTCAAAGGTTTATTTGTCGCATATTTTCAACATGTGCAGTGAAGTAGGGATGGCATACTATTTTTATTAATTTAAATTATAAATATATGTAATATCATGGAGGTAGGAAGGTGTTTCAACAGAAAGCCTGCATTAAAAACTTGAGGTGTGGGGTATGAAAAAAGTGAGCTTTTGGGAGGCAGTTAAAGACACCACTGAATTGTGTTACGGGAAGTTAAAGCTTTTTTGGATCTTGTCCCAAACTGAAGACAAAGAGTTATTCATCAGCCTCCGCTGCTCTCATATTGTCCATTTGTCTCGCTAACAAGTGCATTACTAAAGTGCTGGAGTACCCCTGTTATATTTCCTCTTAAAAAGGGTAATTGGTTATTAAGGGTATTCCTTCCGCAATCAGCCCGTTTTGCGCGTGCAGCTATTGTGATAAGATGATAAATGTCTGTTAGTGTACTCCAAAGACAGAAGACAGCAGACACTGAGAAAGGTCAGATAAGAGTCAGACTTCGCTGGCCATTAATCGCAGCTCTTTGATCAATACTGCAAGGAGCTGTTATTAAGAATTAAAGGACTACTTCACCCACAAAATGATCATTCGTATATCAATTATTCAACTGCTCTACTTGAATTTGTGGCGAACGCTCTCACATGCCTCCACGGTGAACAAAGAATCCAAAAAACTGAGGAAATTCATGATTAATCGGATGAAAAGGCATGTGTGTTTAACTATATCAAAACATCTATTTACAAGCTCTCACACAACCCATGCAGTGTAATCCAAGTCTCATTTATCCAGTCGTATGCTCAGTGCTTCCCCAAAGCATGCATTTTTGCTAAAACCCTACTATTTAAAACACTTCTGCATAAACAGTCTTGTGCACAGACAAGTAGCGTCCCAGGGTAAGTGCGCTACTTGTATGCGGAGGTGTTTTAAATAGTAAGGTGTTAGCAAAAATGTATGTTTGGGAAGCACGGTGCACACAACTGGATAAATAGATCGTACTGCATGAGTTGTGTGGGAGTTTGTAAACAGATGCTTTCTGCAGCTGTTAAATTTGGCCCCCTCTTACTCCACTTCATCAAGACTTTTCTCAGTTTTTGGATTCTTCATTCACCGCGGAGGCAGCTCTCTTCACAAACTCAGTGGTACGCGTGGTGAGTAATCAATACGCAGATGATCATTTTGTGGATGAAGTATTCCTTTAACCACGTCTCAGAAATACAGGTGCATTGTTCTGGGTGTGTAGGTCGCAGTGAGGTCAGTGGATAGGAGTCGTTGTGTGTTATGCTCCGTCTCTCAGTTCCTCACAGTGTTGGTTTTGTAAACAGGACCATTCGCAGCATCCTCCAGTGTGAACTTCTCCACCCTCTTCTGTCTCTCCTGAAACATGCGAGAGCCCCGATTAGACGGGAGGTTGAGCTCCTCCATCATCACGTCCTTTGGAACGCTGATCTTCTTCCCAAGGTTCAGACCCCCTGGCACAACACGGCAGACAAATGACGGCGCTTTAATAAGTCATTACATTTAATCTCCTCATGCATTTTCAGAATGGAAGTTTCAGAGCAGAGATGTCTGTTTGCCGCAGGTCTTTATGCTGTGTGGCGTAGCATGGGGTGAAGAGGTGACTCTAACCTTGCATAAATACATCATGACATTTAGTTGTTAGTGCAAAGGCAATGATAACAGCAACTTCCAGACATTCGGAAAGAGAAGGGAAGTAACACAGACTAATAAGGACCTTTGGCACAATGTCTCCTCTGATCTTCTTGTTCCTGTCGACTTTAAACAGCTGAGGGGCACTGATATAAAAAAAGCCAAACTGTGTGCAGCATCACTAAGTTGGTATCTGCACAGCTTTTGCTCAAGGTCTCTTCTCGTGTTATATCATGGCACAGTGGAGGGTCTGAAATAGCCTCGAGATGATGTCAAGGGGTGTGTAATGTTTGTTGTGGTCCAGGGTTGCATGGGTAACTGGGCATATAAATAGGATCTTTGGATGAAAGACTCATGTAAGAGCGGATGGCCCTCTTTCTCGAACATAAAAAAATGTTAGGAGAAGTCTGTGCATGTGCCGCCCTTCAGGCGCTGCCTTTGATCGTCCTGAGCAAAATTCAGTGGTGGGAGTCAAATTTTGCTGAGTTTAGGAGACTTGGTTTCAAAGCTGGCGGGCAGTGCTAGAAAACAAACAACTGGGATAGTCCCTGCTGGAATGTTTGGAGAATTTCAGCAACACACTGGCACTCCTGGGATTTTGGGTGTAGTGCCATATCACATGTGTCCCCACTCTGGGGTTACACACTTTGATGTTTGGCTTAATTACATCTGACAGCCTGGGCTTGTGATCACACAGCATGACTGTTTGAATATGGGTTTAAATACATGCAAGAGCATACCAGTTTCTTGACACAATATGTAAACTAATAGGTGCATTAGCTTACTTCCAAATATTGCAGATGTGTATGTCAGTTCTGTTTCAGATTAACTCATCACACCTCATCGACACTTACCTCCCCTGGCCCCCTTAGACAGAGCCTTAGCCTGCAACATCCTCTGCTTGGTCATGTCATCCAGGCCTGACTGCATCATCATTATCTTCCTCTGATGGACACAGATGTTGCCATGTGAATTATTTTAAGGAAATTACTATTTCATAAGGATTTTTCTAAATTGTTTTATGATATTTATTTAGTGTCAAAAGCAAGAAAAAGTCTTCTTTATCTTAAACTCAGATATACCACAAGTCCTAAGGGCACCTCCATTATGTTGTGAGTAAATTACATCAGTCATGTGCTTTGACGTCATGTCTCCAGGAAATGCCTGTATTGATATTTTGCTAAAAAGGACACTTCAGTCCAAATTCAAAAGTACATATTTTTCAGTAGTGCTATTTATCAGTAGATTGTAGAGATATAGACATAGAGATGTCTGCCTTCTCTCCAATATAATGGGACTACATGGCACTCGGCTGGTGGGGCTCAAAGTGCCCAAAAAAAACCCAACAACAACAACAAAAAAAAACATTAGAAAAATTCAACAGCAATGTCTCTTTCCAGAAATCATGACCCGGTTACCCAAGATAATCCACAGACCTTGTTGTGAGCAGTTTCATGCTGGAACTATTTTCTCTCTACCAAGCTACACCATGCAGATGAAAGCTGCATCTACTGTTAGCTCACCTAGCACAAATAAGCTAGCTAACGTCGACGCTTAGCCAAGGTTGATGCCGTTACTGCTTACATCTCACATTGTCACAAGCCTCTCGTCCATGAGTCGATGCACGTCTCCTTCTGCGCGGTGATCTGGTTGGCAGGTGTAGTTCAGAAGAAAGAAAATAGTCCCTTCATGAAACTGCTCACAATAAGGTCTGTGGGTTATCCTGAGTAACCGGGCCATGATTTCTGGAAAGAGACATTGCTGTTAAGTTTTTAAAATGTATTTTTTTTGGCGCTTTGAGCACCACAAGCCGAGTGCCATCTAGTTTCATTATATTGAAGAGAAGGCAGACATCTCTATGGCCGATATCCAACAACTCACACCAGAACAGCGTAGACTGATAAATAGCACCACAGGTAAGAGGAAAAATATGTTTTAAATTTTGGGCTGAACTGTCCCTTTAAGTTTCTAAAATCAAATTATTTATTTTCTTTTTTAAGTAAACTGCCTTTTCTGCATTCATTTCATTATATAAATATAAATTAAAAGTGTCACATTGTAGCAAAACCACTGTGCATCTTCCTCTCCAGCATTTCCCACCAAGTTCCCTGTTTACAGTTCATCTAAGGACCTGGTGGCTTCCCCAGTTTACTCTCTGGTCAGTCAGACTGTAAGTAACGCCCTCTGTCACTGCTAATATTGAACATAATAAAGGCCTACATGTCCATCACCTCAGTCCTTACCTGTGTCTCCTGCCTGCCTGTATGTCAGGTGCTGGAGCTGGTCTGGATGGTCGTGTGGTTTGTCCCGTACTGGAGCTGGGATGCTTTCACGCTCCACTCGGACTCTCCTCAGCAAAGAAGGAACAGTCTGTATAAAACTCATCGCGGGATGCCTCGGGTACTTACCTCACTGGGTTATTTTAGCAGAGGGATAAGAGGGTGGATGGAGGGAGCGTTTAGGGGGAGGGTATAAAAGGGTAATCAAGGCGAAGGGGCAAGTATAAAGATTTACATCCTGACCTCAAGTCTCTTTGTAATAAAAATATGATCCCCTCTCTCTCTCTCTCTCTCTCTCTCTCTCTCTCTCTCTCTCTCTCTCTCTCTCTCTCTCTCTCCCTGTGTATGATAACAGCTGCTGTCCAGACAGTAACACTGAGCTCTCAGAGAGGTCAAACATCCAGCCTCTCCACTGCAAACGGACACACACACACACACACACACACACACACACACACACACACACACACACAATTTCTATTTCTCCCCTCCTGTAAAGCTCTTTGTTACAACTCTGCCACATAGCTGCTTAAAAGCACGCTCACCATATGTTTCCCACATACACACAGTTTTACAGAAGCCGCTGTAAAATTAATGAGGTCACTGCGATCAAAGGTTGTGATTCACTTTAGCAGTTTGGGGTCAAAGGTTTAAGTCTGTGACAGTTTGCTCCTCCATTTTTGACGGCGTCAGACTGTTGACATTGTTTTCTGTCACCATGCTGTGAGTTTTGGGCGTTCTTCATACCTCTCAGTTATTCAGCTGTGTAAAAGATTGTCATAAATAACACAATGTTTTTGCTTACCAACTGCTGAGAAACTGCGGTTGTGAATTCTGCATAAACTCACGTTTTGTGCTACATGAGAAGGGATGCCTTTTTAACTTTATATTTGCTCGGCTTTTTTGAACTCAAGTTAGTCTTTATCGAGCAGCTTTTTCCCCCCACAAATTGATTCATTGAGCTCAGCAGGAGCTTGGAGGGAAAAAAACATTTTCCTTATCCCTGTTGAGATTGGATATCGATTTCGCACCTGCCCTGCTCCACAACACTGCTATATCCCCCCCAGTGGGAAGCCTCCCGGCGTCTGAAAGAAAATGTGGAGTCATCCCGAGTCACATAAAAATCATCCGCAGACACACAATAGAAGTTGAATAGTTGCTGCCCATTAAGGGTTTATTTAAGAGTGTTTGTTTAGGAGCAAAAGCGAGTTTGCCTTAGAAAAAGAAAGCACAGTGGGTCAGCAGCCTCCTTTTAACAAAGCTTTTGTGTGGCACTGGATCACACTGAGCCTTAGTGATTCGAATCAATTTCTCACTTTCATTTTATTTAAAGCTTTTTCTTCTTAAATTTCATTACAAATGGGGTTATTATGACAAAATGTCTGCGATAATTCAATGATTTACAATGTAATGTCTTTAAAAAGGACAGTAACAAGATTATTGTGACCTGTGACCGGTGTCATCTGTGTTTGAGAGGTGGCTTCCACAGTGTGTTCATGTCACTTAAAGAGGGGTGCCACCAGGTGCTGACAGCTGACACAGGAACAATAGAGGCCCATTCAGATTCAAGGGCTTGTGCCATTAAGGCACCTTTAAAACGTTTTGCCCTGTTGGCCTTCAGATGAAACCTTATCTGGCTGACTAGTCTGAGGAAGTTCCAAACTCCACAGGTAACGTTGAGAGCAAGGGAAAACAAAAACAGCAATATTCAGCGTACAGCTTTTTATAGCTTCACAGCTGAGAGCTAAACGCATTAAAATTCAGCTCGCAGCGCTGGAAAAGTCATCGTTCGGAACTTTTGTTATTCGCTTGCAGGTGCCTTTGGGAGGACTGTTGGAAGTCAATCAGTTGGGGAGCTGTCTTGACGGTGCTCAGTTTGAGCTCCAATCCAGAGAGACATAATGTACGGGCTGCTGTGTGAGAGTCTTCACGACTTCATCAAGGAGTCTTATGGAGACGATGTGTGGAAGCTGGTCAGAGAAAGAGCCGATGTCAGGTTGCACTCTTTTGTCACCCACCAGGTACAGCGTCTGACACGAGTGATATAATTCCGTCTGTGTGCACTGAATAGTAATATGTGCTGTCTGTGCGCATCCACGTCAACCTGTCTGCAGTTTCTGTCACTCTGTCTGCTTTTGTTTGAGGCTTTATAGTCCTGATGTCAAAAGAAATATTTTTTTTTTTATAAGATAAGGTCTGTGTGTCTGCAGGTGTATAGTGAGAGTGTGATTCCTCGGATTGCAAAGGCAGCCAGTGGAGTGACAGGGACGCCCTACAATGAGCTGATGAACTCCTGGGGTGTCTACTTCCTGGGCTTTGTTGGAAAGTACGGCTATGACAGGATCCTCAAGGTGAAGAAAGATCTCTCGCTGTCAGAACTGTTTTGTCTTTGGTAGATGTGTGAGGAAATTCTTAAACTTCTTTTGTGCTAGTGGAAATGTTTTGGTTTGTAAATCTTTGCATTTATTATATATATTATAGTCAATGAGGAAGGAAGATGTGACTCAAAATCTAAAGTATGTGGTTTCTAAAATATGTGGTCAAAATGTCTGCAGCAAAGTGCAAGATATCCTGATTTGTAGTCACTTTTCACATATTTAAATTGAGGTGAGCTTTCTTCTATCGACACCTTCCGTGACCCAGCACTACAGGTTGGCCAGGGGAATTCCCCCAAAAGAAATTTTAAAAACCTTAACAATAAACTGACCAATTTGGAGCCTTTTGAGAGAAAAATCTTAGATCATGAGTTCTCAAAGTTTTGATGGCTGAGTGCCATTTTTGAAAACCATCATATGATTGAGGGCCACAAAGGAAAAGTACACACAGACGTTTTAATGACATATTATACTATAACTCTTTGAAAAGTATATTTTTATGACATACGAACACTTAAAAAAAGAAAACTGTAATAATTAACAGTGACAAAACCAACATAGCTCTCATATTAAAGCCTGTTCATATTCTGAAGTTGTTGAATACCGCCGCTTTGTCAGTGATTTCGGCGTCAGATACCTGATGCCAAAAGCCACCTCTTGTGGCGATAGAATACATGGCCAGGTGGCGTCAGTATGTAATGCAGCTGGACATAACTTTTTGCGTTGTTATGACACACTGCTGGTCAGCTGGATGGCACCTGTCACAGCGGTATGATACACCGCAGGATGGTGTCAAGTTGAAATGCTGCCGGTAATGACGAATGAATATAAGAAAATAGAAAGTCCCTATAGGGTGGATGGGAGGGATGGTGGATGGGTTCAACAAATCCTGGACTTTCGCCTTAGAGCCTGGTGTTTGCTTCCCAAATGCCAAACCAATTTTTTTTTTTCTAGACGTAACCACATGCTTTTCTTGCCTAAACTCACGTGCTTCTGTTGTCGTCCAGTTGGTATAGAATAGAATAAAATAGCTTTATTGTCATTGTACATGCACAACGAAATTGAATTCAACTCCTCAGTACAAGAGCTTATAAAAAACAATTACAAAATATATGGTAAAAAGTAAAAAAGTAACAAATATGAAACAGAAAAAACAGGCAGGGTATTCCACCTATTGGCACAAATCCCTGATATTGCACTGAAGCATATTGTCACAGTCAAACCTTAGTGCATTTATTCAAGTGCAACTATTGCTTTGGATCAAAGCTGTTTTTTAACCTGCTTGTCCTTGTTTTAACTGTCCTGTATCTCCTGCTCGAGGGCAGCAGTTCAAACAGATGGTGTCCTGGGTGGGATGGGTCCTTGAGAATGTTTTGGGCCTCTCTGAGGCAGCGGGAACTGAAGCAGGTCCTGGAAAGTCAACAACAGATGCAGGAGGATACCTAGCGTGTAATATGTCCTCTAACAAAGCAGCAATGTGTGACAACTTGGGATGAGAATGTGTTGCATATTACATGCTAGTTTTCCACTTTTAAATACATTTTAAAGCGATTCAGTAGAGAGACAGTGATGGTACCTACTTTTCCACAGCAGTGAGCAAGGGCTTCAGCTGGGGTACGACAATGCCACTTGCACAAACCACACACAGAGCTGCAGAACACCATTATACCAGAATCAGTAGTAATAACAATGGCAATTTGTTAAAAGTTAATTTATGATAATGATAACATTTGCTATAGTGGGGGAGCTTATTTGAATATTGGGGGGGGGTTTGTCCCCCCTAGTATATATTATAATTGCCCTGGCTTGTATGAGTCAAGCTCCAAAAATACTCACCCTAATTTTGTTTTAATGGTTTGTCCCTGAGCGTAAGCTAAGATAACTCTGATGACATCTATAGGGTTCTTTTTTTTTCTCTAGTTTTCCCCCAGGACCTCAGAAGACATTATGCAACTGCTTTTACAGGCTGAGTAGTTCAGCTCATGACAAGAAAACTGAACACTGACTTTAAAAGTACTATCATAAAAAGGTAGGGCAACTACGGTCTGTCATCAGCGGTGTAGTTGTAGTTGCTGAGGTGGGTGTAGTGCGAGGTAAATGGGTACGTTACTGAGGAGGAAGTGGGTTTACACTCCCATATATGATGGCTTTTTGCCTGATTCTTTAACTATAAAAGGATGTGGGTAAACCCTGTGTATGTGCGTATACCCTCCACTACACCACCCCCTGTCTCTGCCTTCAGGTGCTGGGCCGTCATGTACGTGACTTTGTCAACGGCCTTGATAACCTCCACGAGTACCTGCGCTTCAGCTACCCCAAGGTGCAGCCTCCAACCTTCTTCTGCCAGGAGGAGTCAGCCACTGGAGTCACCCTGCACTACAGGTCTGAGACGAGGAAGGACGAGGAAGATGGCAGAGAGATTGATAGAATATCAGGCATCAGACATAAGAACAGGGCACTCAGAGAGAAAGCTGTGATCAGTTTACTTCCAGTGATACTGAATTTTCTTCCTCTGTGACCGGCAGGAGTAAGCGCAAAGGCTATCTGCACTACGCCATGGGTCAGCTCAGGCAGATGGGGAAACAGTTCTATGACACCGACATCCATGTGGAGGTGCTGTCTGAGCAGATGGTCGGAGACTACTCCCATGTCACCATGAGGTACACACACACACACACACACACACACAAAGCTTTTTTACACTCTGATGGAAAGTAACATTTACTCGACTCCTATTCATAAGCAGATTTTGAGGTATTTTTGAGTATTTCCGTTTAATACTACTTCATAGCCCACTACATTTAAGAAGAAAATATTGTATTTTTTTATGCCACTATCTATATTTATCTATATATAAACAAAAAAAAACTAACCCAGGAGTTACCATTCTTTTTGGCTTGTGACCCCTTAAGAAGAAAGCAATGTCTAGCTGGGGTCCTTTGTCATGTTTCAGTTGTTAGCAGCTTCACCAAATAGATATTTCCCTCTCAACTTCTGAGATGACCTCATTTAAAAACTGTTTAAGTCCTAAAGAGGCACAGTGATTTAATGGTCAACAAAAAAAATGGCAAAGATTATTTAAACAGCCTAAAAATGACACATTCATGTAGCAGAATTATGTTTTATCTTCTGTACTGCCCCATGAATCATCTCATGACGCCTCACATTTATCTTGTGATGGTTGTAGGCGCCTGACCCACAGTTTGAGAACTACTGGACATAACTACCAAACTGTATATACACAGTGGTTCAAGGTAGCTATGCAAGATGGTACATACAACCCAAAATTTAACTTCATTACACTGGCTACCTTAAAATCAATTTTAAGATTTTAATTTTAACTTTGAAGGCCTGGATGGGACTGACTTCTGACTATGTCAGTGAAAGTTTAATCCCACATGAGGCTAAGTGTGAAGTCTAAAATCCAAGTTAGAGGTTCCAAAATCTGGCCTGGAAACCAAGGGGCAACTGCATCTTTGCTATCAGGGCCTGTCACTCTGGAGTGATTTGATGGAGGAGGTCAGGGAAGCCACATTGTTGTACTCTTTTAAAAATGCACTTTTAAAATGTGTGTCTATTTAATTCCTTGCTGTGTATGTCTATTATTGTATCTTCTTTATATATCTTATCATATCTTTTTTTAGTTTATTCTTACTTTTGTGCTCTTTTTATTTTGCTTATATTTTACATGATGATACATCATTGTATCATCAAGTGATAATAATTATTATCATTATTTTCATTATTACACTTGGGCTAGCACTAACCACAACAGCATTTTAAAAATATCAGGATATATATATGTATATATATATATATATATATATATATATATTATTTATCAAGATACAGCCTAAACATATCATGATATAATTTTCAGGATATACCACCCAGCCCTATGCATCAGTATCAATCTAATAATGAAACATATAAAAGTATGCCACTTACAGGGACAGTTTTTTTGTGCAGACTGAATACTTAAACGTCTGATACTTTACGCACAATTTCTTCTTGATAATTCTTCTCTACTTTTACTCAAATACATTTTTGAAACCAGTAATTTTACTTGCAGTATAGTATTTTCACTTTAAGTAAAGGATCTAGATTCAAGAGTCATTCAAGATTAAAGACTTTCATGTCCCAGAGGGGAAATTTGCTTCACAGACAGTATTCTGACACAAATACATCAAATCATACACAACACATCTCCTACACTGTCACCACGAATTATGGGAAAAGACAATACAATGACAGCAGGTGGAACAAAGGTAAGTCTGCATCTATTTGGATCAATCTGGATCTGGATACAAATACTTTTCATCAATCTTTATGAAACATAATGATCTGTGTGTCTGTGCAGGCTGAACTTTGACAACTCAGCCTACCGCTACATCATGAAGGAGGATGAGGAGGAGCAGGAGATTCTGCCCATCACCTCAGACTTCTTCTTTGAGGTCTTCCCCTTTAACATCGTCTTCAGACAGGTGATCCTACTGAGCTGTCTTCCTAAACTTACCTAATGAATGAAATGAAGCATAAAGGAATTTACAATCACTGCAATTTTTTGATTCTTTAGGACATGGTGGTGCATAATGTTGGCTCAGGCCTGGCTACTGTCTTCCCTGATCTGGATGGGAAGAAGATCAATGATGCCTTTTTGCTGGCTCGCCCCCTAGTGGAGTTCACCTGGAACATGGTGAGACACCACTTTACATGTTCCCCTTTTAGACAGGGACAATTCAATGTTTCCAGCTGACTGTATGTTAACACATTAGCTTTAGACTGTGTGCTGACAAGTGCTCAGAATACTGATGTGGTGATCTGTGCAGATCATCTCCCACCCCAACAACCTGTTTGAGATCATGTCCAAGGAGCCTGTGAAGAGAGAGAGGAACCTTCACAACCGAGTCCAGAGTAAGAGGGGGAGCCATGCAAACACTCGCAGGGGTGTGTGTCTGGTGGGCGAGGACTCTCTGGCTCTTGGTCAGATCAATTTCACCGCAGTCAGTCTCAGAAGACACGCTTGATTTCAGTTTCATTAAGTAACAAAATAGAGCAGGTGTTCAGTAAAATGGATGTCTGTTCTTGTACGATAGTTCCAACATGAACATTTCACCTTGAAAACATTTCTGAATTATAGTTGAGAGTTTAGGAGGTCTTGCAGTTGCAGAAATTGAATTGTTTGATGTCTTGATTCAAGTTAAATTGATTGAGTTCAGTGGAACTGATCCCAGCCCTGGCTGTCATAGGTGGAGGGTGGAAATGTGAATGTTTGTGGCTCTGATAGTTTTACCCTGTTTTCCCACAGATTCAGACTATGAAAATGCCAATCGCTCTGCTGACGTAGACGTGGAGCTCATGGCTTTCCAGTCCATCATTGGAGATGATTACAAAGGTCATAACCTTTTCAAACAGCACGCAGTGAGATCTGAGCAGACACTAAACTATAGGCTGGCTGACATTATTAATACAATAACAATATTAAACTGAACTAGTAAAGACACAGACACATCAAACTAAAAAAGTTTCACTTCAAATGAATAGTTTGACCCTTTGGAAAACATAATTATTTGCTTTGACAGTTGCTGAGTTGATGGGAAGTTCCATTCATTACATAACCGCTCTCATGCCTGTACGTTCTATACGAAGCTGGAGCCAGCAGTAGGTTAACGAAGCTTAGCATAAGGATAGGAAAGAGCTAGCCGGGCCAAAGGTGACAAAAACAAGCCTAAAGCTCCATTATTAACATTTTATATCTTGTATGTTAACAAACTGTTTGGCTGCCAGGCAACCAGTGGACACTCCAGGAAGTTAATGCTCCCATCCAGGAAATAGTCCAGCACAAAACCTACTGAAAGCCATTAAATGTTGTTACCTTTAAGTCCCAGACAAACCAAACCTATATCAAAGTATCAATGGTGATGAAGGCCAACGGATGTATTACTTTACATTGCCAAAAAGTTGCACTTGAACACACCGCAAAGACCACAGCCAATGGCCAACTAGCACGTACATTCTGTGCTTGCATGAGTAGAAATAACTCAATAGAAGTCTGCATTTGTCTCTCAAAAAGGGGATGTGGAAGACCAATGGGGTGAATTCAAGATGCTAGTTAGCCATTTAGCACTTAACAATACAACCTGATGTTGAAAGAACAATTGATACTACCCGTGTGCTAGCAAACTATAACACAAACAATTAGAAACTGTTTGTGCTAAAGAGCTCAATGGCTAAAGAATAATCTTACCCAATATAACCAACACATTTTCACTCCCACCTCATCACATATTGACATTTGGTCATGGACTTTCCACGTCCACATACGACGTGCAAGGTACCCTGGGTGCGTTGGTTGTTGACGTTCTGGGACAAGGTGTCAAGTTCTGCCTGTTAAATGCATTGTCTTCTTTCAAAATACACTTCCGTTTTCTCAGGAAATTTAACATTTATATAAATTCTCTTTCAAAATAAACGTACTACGTCGGTACAACACTGCAAATTCATGTTTTTTTCCTTCAACAACAAACCCACGTGGTTAGGTTTAAGGAAAAACAACAGGGTTTAGCTTTGGAATCTTACAGGACGTGAACGCCGCTCTCTCTGGTGATAGTCGGTGTTTGTTGGACCCATCCACCCACCCCTCCCAGCTGCCCCAGTCATACTTTCACCACCTTAACTTTCGTCCTTGTCCCACTGCATTTCCCCCTGACGCCGTAGGGTGCCATTTAACTATATCGGCAACTGGCAGTGTATCATGTCGACATTAAAGGACGCCTTTTTCGTTGGTTTGTGACGCCACGAGTCAATGCCTAAGCGCTGGATTTCGACGACTTTGGGGGTGAGACCCAGCTCATATAACACGTTTGTTTTGATCTCACGCCCTTTTGACTTCAGTTGTTTATCTGTTTTCCTCACTACCGTTTTTATTCTTGTCCACTGAGCTGAATTGCCAGAGTTATTTTACTCACCAATGGGCTCTGCCGTCTCTGACTCAACATGCTGAATCAGCTGACGAAGGCCGACTAGTGTCAAACTAGGGCAACAGATGCTCACCGATGGCCTGACATTGACTGACATTTGACAATTGGCTTGGTACGTCAGGGCCTTTAGACAGAGCCAGGCTAGCTCTTTCCCCCTGTTCCCACCCACTTACTTATGCTAAGCTATGCTTTGCTATTCTACCCTCAACCACTGGCTCAAGCTTCACATTGAACACATAAATACGAGCAATGCTATCAATCTTCTCGCCTAACTGTCGACAAAGAAAGCAAATAAGCGCCTTCCCCAAAATGTCGTACCGTTCCTTTAAAAATGCTACACTGCCAAATCCATTAGACATAGTTAACACAGCGCAGTTATTATCTACTGCTGAAATTGAACCTGAAACACCTCTGTAAATGTTTGCTGTTGGCATTTCATCGTGCTCCTCTTTTAGACGGTAACAGTGCTAATGCGATGGAGAGCTGGGGCGATGGGAGCCGCTGCCTGAAACTAAAAGGACAAATGAGATACATGCCAGAGTGGGAGTCTATCATCTTTCTGGGAACCCCTGTGTAAGGCCCACACACACTCACAGAAACACACACAGAAACACACAGATAGACACAGATCTTTATTAAAACGCTGCAGTTGAAAAGTAAAACATTCTAAAAAGCAGCAAGAGCTAAACTGAATTACGAGGCTGGAAATAAAAGCCTGGGCAGTGAATCAAATCAGGGGCCCATTCTAACAGCACTTACCATGCATGAAATGAGCTGCTAATTAGCTTGTAATCAGACAGTGCAGCTCTTGTGAGCCTAATGGGAACCCATTTGCAACTGAGAGTGTTTTCCACAGAGTACATTACCAAAACATCTCCCTCCTCTTCTCAAACATTTTGTTTTGCAAGTAAATGCCCTTATGCCTGTATTGACAAAACTACTGAAATGTTAAACGCCACATCACACTGCTTACAGCATTTATACTGTCGGAAACTAAAAATAATACCTCTTAGAATTACTGTCTTTTAATTCCCAGATTTTTTACTGCCATTGTTATTTCTAAATGGATTCCGTAATTGTTTTAGTGCATATTATTATCATTATCGTCGCTGTAATTTGTCTATTATTTTTCTCTCTAACTGTGTGTGTGTGTGTGTGTGTGTGTGTGTGTGTAGGATGGAGAGTCTCAGTGCCATGTTTAAGACTGGCCTATACATCAACGACCTGAGCATGCATGACTCCAGCAGAGACCTGGTGCTGGCGGGCACACAGCAGTCAGAGGAGCTGAAGAGAGCTCTCATACAGGTTCACTCTGCCAACGTGCAGCTGCATTTTATATGTGTCATCAGCTCACTTGTCACTCTGCATTATGCAAAGTTGCTCTGAAGCCCTTCTTTCAGCCTGGCAGCCCCAGATCACCTACCGCCTGCAGACCTGAGATGAAACAAACTCACAGTGTTATTATTCTGTCTTGTTGCCCGCTGTGAGCGCAGGAGCAGAAGAAGTCCAGTAAGCTGGAGGAGAGCATGAAGATGTTGGACTATGAGATGAAGAAGACCGATGACCTCCTGTACAGGATGATTCCCAAGCCGGTGGCTAAAAGGCTGCGCAAAGGAGAGCCAGCTGTGAACACTTGTGAGGTCAGGGTTGTAGATAGTGCCTTATACTCTTTTCATCAGGATTCATAAAGGTGCAGTCAGCTATTCTAATCCAATACACCTTTTCTCAAATTTAGCAAGTATCTGCTCACAGTCGACCAGCTGTTCTGTGTGTGCACTGAAAAAAAAAAAATCCCATGTTCATACAGAGCCCTGTTTGGTTGCTCCTCTGTAAATGGGAAACAAACAAAGTGGCCCAGACTGAGCCACACAACACTATTCCAGCTAATCCGCAACAGGGGGCCTTCGTGCTATTGCACAGGACATGGATGTATATAGAGAAAAGCAGTGGGAGCGAGATGGATGGTAAATCTGGCACATGCTAATGTGCTGAACTCCAGAGCAAATATCACCAATCTCCCTCCCGAATAGCCGACTCCACCTTTTAACAACAGAAGCAAGCGTTTCAGTCATCCAACATTTGCTGCTCTTTGAAACATGAGTCCAACATTGTGGGACATAAAATCATTCCCTTTCTTCTTGTGAGTTAGATGAGAGGACTGATATCACTTTTGTGGTTGTATGGTAAACATGAGACTACAGCAGCTGGTCAGGTTAGCTTGACACAGAGACTGGGAACACAGGGGAACAGCTCTGTACAAAGGGAAGAGATGTAGCAGTGCTGTCAAGTGGGTTCTGCTACCTTTGGACAGAACCAGGCCAAGTGGCAACTAATGTGAAATGCCAATAACTGCAGTTCCTCTAATGGCCACTTGAGGCTGGCTTTAAAACTGAGCCAATCCCCATAGACCCCCATGTTAAAATGCCCAACTTTACAGCAGAAATGAACGTGTTTACAGCCTGGTACAGAAAACTGTTTTGATCTCTCTCTGTACAGAGGATACATTTTTATATAATTCACCCGTTCAAATCTTTTTAAGGCTTAAATTTATGCAGAATTAAGGGCGTGGTTGTCTGCAAGTTGTTGCTACAGTCTATGAGTCAGATCCACCCCTCGCTACTCAAGATCTCTACCCTCTTGTCCAAATATGGTCACTACTGGCTCTGAAATCCAAAATGGCACAGAATGACAAACTCAAGGCTTCAAAACAGGAGTCCATAAACCAGTGGGTGACATTACAGTGGCTACATCGACTATTTTCATACAGTCAATGAGCCAGGCTAACTGTTTTCATGGGTAAGATCTTCCCCCAGTTTTCAGTCTTTTGGTTAAACTAAGTTGATCACCTGCTGGCTGTGGCTTCAGTTTTATCATTCAGACATGAGAGACATACACAGACACATCAGCCTTCTCAAACAACTCCCTTTAACTCACATTCATGCACCAAATCACCTAAATGTTTGGCACAATTTTCTGGTTAAAGGTTGAATTTTGTCTATCACAAGGTACAAACGAAGGTTTTTACTTGCCTAAAGCAGATGGTGGCTGACTGAGTACCTAAACACACAAACACCCACGCTGTATAAATCCTCTGAATTATAACCATTGGAGACTTTTCGCCATAGTAAAATTCAGGTTGATGGAGTGCTGCTTCCTGATGGTGCATAACAGCCTGGGCCCATGAATGCCTGCCTCCCCCACCTCTGTGTGTGTGTATGCAGAATATCAACCTGCCTGCTCATCAACTCTCTTATCTCTTCTCTCTCAGGTGTTCCCAGATGTGACCATTCTCTTCAGCGATGTCGTGGGATTTACTCGCATTTGCAGCCACATCACTCCAATGCAGGTGGTCTCCATGCTCAACACTATGTACACGCTGTTTGACACGCTCAGCGAGAAGCACCGCGTCTTCAAGGTTTGTGTTAGTTTTCCCCACTGTTATCTGTTAAGTGCTGCCGTGTGAGAGCTGC
Source organism: Epinephelus moara (assembly GCF_006386435.1). Lineage (NCBI taxonomy): Eukaryota > Metazoa > Chordata > Actinopteri > Perciformes > Serranidae > Epinephelus > Epinephelus moara. The sequence continues at coordinate 20,666,491 of NC_065509.1, forward strand.
TCTTCCTGTCTTTTCCAGGTGGAGACGATTGGAGACGCCTACATGGTGGTAGCCGGGGCTCCGGAGAAGACAAAGTATCACGCTCACAACATCTGCGACATGGCCCTGGACATGGTGCGCTCCATTGATCACCTTAAGGACCCCTCGAATGGCAACAACATACAGATTCGTGTTGGTGGGTAGAACGTGTGTCGGCCTATTTGTGTGTTTATGTCGGTGAGCTAATGTGTCGTTGTGGTTGCAGGGATCCACTCTGGGATGGTGGTGGCAGGTGTGGTGGGACACAAGATGCCACGTTACGGTCTGCACGGTGACACGGTCCACACTGCGTCTGCCATGGAGAGCAACGGAAAGGTAGGAAAGCTAAATCCGTATGTCTACTATATTCATGATGACTACAGTGATTATGTGATTTTGTTGTAACTGCCTTGTTACCCTTTATTTCATTCAGGAGATGCACATTCAGCTAAGCAGCGCCACCTACGAGCACCTGAAAGGAAGTCATTTTATTTTCGAAAGGAGGGGCACCATTACCATCAAGGTTGGGGGTCAAAGCTGTTACCACAGCAACTACACCCACCTGATTATGTGCATTCACTCAGCCACTGTAACAACATGTATTTAATATGATTTGCTGTCAGATATATGAGCAACACACAGTGTTTCCCCTTCATGTTATCTGCACATTATACACGATCAACCTGAAGCTAAACATCGAAGCTTTTAAGTCTGTGTTAACGGCAGATTTGTGTATCAGCAGTCACACATTAGAAACAGTTCTGAATCTAAAAAATACATGAAATAATAATAACTCACAATGTTTTGGCTCTGGGGACTCAGCACACTTAGCATTCAGAGCTGGTGATCGCAGCTTGCTTGTTGATTTGCCAGTCTATTTATCACTGAGTCTGACTTTGAGGCTGTACATTCAGTGATAATGCCGGCAAAGTGACTCCCAAAGGTTTCTAAGGCAGCTGATTACAGGCGGCAATCTCAAGGAAGCGAGAGCGACTCATTTTTCATCAGGGAATTCTGATTATTGAAAATCTGCCACCTGCCATTTTCCTCCCCTCCGTAACAGAAATTGTGCCTGTGAGCATGTCTTTGAATATTTGTGCATATGTCAGGCACCTCTGTGTCCTTGAACCGACATCTCACTTTTTTTCATCTCTTTGTCCGTTTTTAGGGGAATGTTGAAATTGAGACCTACTGGCTGAAAGGAAAGAGGGACAAAGACGGGAACGCTCAGGCGGCGTGTCCTCAATTTGAGACTCAAACCATCAGCAAGGCCAATATCTCAGGCCCTGAGGCCCCAGGAGATGAGGAGGGCCTGGTAAAAATTCAACCAAGACATACTTGAATGGCTTACACGCTCATTTGCTTCATTGCCACCATCATCATCATTATCATGATCTCTGATTCCCTGAGTCTCCGTCTGCCTTTGCCCCCAGGTGTTCCCACTGGTGGCGGGAGAGGACGAGGATGATGTCAAGTCTATTCGCTCTCATCGTATCAAGATGGAGATTTCAGGTCATTCTCTGGAGGAGTCGATGGAGGAGTGCCGGATGGAGGAGATGTCCGTTAATAAGGTGGGAGGTATTACCTGGTGGCAGGATATCTAGATTGTTAGACTTTTAATGACTCTGATTTAGATATACTATGCGGGATTGTCTGTTGCCATCTCCTCCTATTAGCTGTTAGTGCTGTTGTACACATGCTGTTTTGTTAACCATGCACAAAACTGAACTGTTCCTTCCCCAGTCCCACTTAAAGGATGCTTTGCAGGACGGCCTTCAGGACCCTCACCTGGAACTGGACTCACCTGTGTCTGACGGCAGAGACTCCATCATGGACTCCCGTGCCAGCTCCTGCGACTCCCGCTGCTCCAAGAGTGCCACGTGCTCCGTGTCATGAACCAGACAGGCGCTAGCTGATGCTATAGGCAGGGAATTTATTTGTGTGACTGTTTCTAAAGCGCTGTTTGTACAGCTCAGTAAATGTTACGCCAGACAGGGATGTCATTTTTACTGTTATTTTGGCACTCTTGTGGTGATGCCTTGACAGTCTCTAATGGTGTATTGTTTGTACATGGCCTAGACTGTAATGCTTGATATTTCTAGTGGCCTTGTGTGGTGTTATGTTGCTCAGCAAAAAACATCAGGTCTTATTTAGTTCAGAGAACACAAAAATAAATCGCAGCTATCAGTGTGAAAATCACACTCAGATCAATTAGCAGAGTAGTCTCCTCTTTAATTAATACCTCACATTGGGTGATTCAAGGCTAAAACTTTGTACCCACTGTATAACATGATTTAATACCAAAAAGTGGTCACTGCCACGCGGTTCAGCTGCACACCAGCTCAGTAATTTCCTGTTTGTTCTGCTGCACCTTGTAGATTTGACATCTTATTTTATCCTTTGGATAAATCCCTCTGTATCTCTCCTCTGTCCCTCTCCCTCCTCCCTCCTTCATCCTGCACGTCTGGATTCATTGTTCTATATCAGTCTTGTCAAACACACAGCCACGGCACAATGTAAACGCTTGTCAGCTCAGTGAAAATAAAGCAAGATGACTGCTGAGCCGTGCGTGGATCCGTTTGTTATTGTTTGTCTCATCACTCAAAGGCATTGGCATTCAGACTCGCATTTACATTTATTTTACAGTTTTTTTATTGAAGACATTTCTTCGTGGACATGTTTTTATTGTGTCTGTGTGTGCTCATGTGACGTGCATGCATGTGTACCTGCAGGAAACAAAGCACACAATCTTTTTATGCCCTTGTATTTTAGCGTCAAAATGCATCACAGCTGTGTTTTTGGTGGTTATGTTGTTTGAACAACCCTGCTACCGTCATCAATCAAACACAGGGACAAATCACTAGCAAGACATGGCAAATCAATAAAGCAACAGCTCAAATTTAATGCTTTGGTTTAAGAAAGGTGTAATTACTCTCTGCGTTACACTGCTGTGACATCCAAACATGGCACCATAATAAGAACACAAATACATTGATAGTCACATATCAGTCATCCTGGCCTAGTGTCCCCATTCAGACAATGTTCCCCACTGACTGGTTATCAGAGGAGCTGCACTTATAGGTGGCGTCCTCACGGTCTAGGCTGCATCTGTTGGCTGTGCGTGAGTCTTTAGGCAAAGAACCGATGGAGCAATGGAAACAGAAGGCGTAGAAGAAGGCAAGCAGGAGCAGGAAGCAGACAACGCAAAAAATGACCACAATCAGGATGGTGTGCACCTGCATGTGCACCTCCTCCCATGGGAGCGGTGTGGTGGTGGTCAGGAGGCTGGAGGTCGTCAGGGTTGCATTAGGCTTCATGGAGGGCAGGTGGGCGACTTCCGGCATGATGGGAAGCCTGCGTGGCTTGAGGATATTTTGTTTCAGCTTCAAGGAGACGGTTGGATTTGCAGGCAAAGATAAACACGGACAGTAATGAGATACAGAAGTTATTTTAATTCAAGTGGAGTTAATTATATCAAATGATGAATCAGCCTGCTGAAAACTACAGAGAGCACGGGCATAAAAATAATGACTTTGAATGATTTTCACATTCTTAAACCAAGCCAGCACAATGATAAGCCAAAAAGAACATTATTAATCAACTTCCAAATATGCTCAATTAACCTGCTGCTTTTAAGCAGGTTAATCATCTCTCTCACCGACAAGTAAACACAGACGTGGCTTTTGTTCCTACCTGGAATGTGTTGTCGTCCTGAGCAGGCTTTCTTTTGATGAGCAGAGCTTGGGAAAATGAAAGAAATGGAGGATAAGAGAGGGAGGGCTGGACTGAAGAAGTGAGGTGGCTGGTGGACCAGGAATAACAGGCATGGTTTCCATGGCAACACTAGCTGAGGGGCCACTTGAATGGAAGTGACATCACAACACCTTAGGATTGATAGTGTGTTTTGAAAGTGTACAAATGGGAGATATTAGGAGGTATTAACAGATGACAGTGAAATTACTTTGAAAAATGTACAGAATTAAAACCACAATATGAACATCTAAATCACCTGTTGTTTATATAGCGTATAGATAGGGAACAGAATTTACCTGCTCTATTAAATCCTGATTTCTGGAACAAAATAAATGAAATGAGAGTGTGTCAGATCACTTATTTGTAGAGAGCAAAAGCCTCCTCATTAGCCCTGAGATGAGTCAGGCTCTCTAATACTGCCCCCTGTTGGTAGAAGAGGCAGCAGTGAGCAACACACTGCAGACTGCAGCCTCACCTCCCCACCGGCTCAGCTCCTGTGCCGTCTGGTCTCTTTCAAACAGCCATAATGATCCTTTAGTACAAGTTGTAATTGGTCCTGCACCCCCTGCTGTGCTCGCTCAACAGGAGCTGATGCCTAAAAAATGTTTTAGGACTTGCACCAAATTTTAGTTGCCATGGAGATAACTCAATATTCACTCATTTTTAGCAAGTAAACCAGAGTGCTGTTTTTCCTTTATTTATTTTTTTTCCAAAGCCACTCATAAATACCAGACAAAAGACAAGAAAAAAATATTCATTAGCATAATTTCATGTAGAGGAGGACACGGAACAAAGCCCGCCAGCTGATGTGATTTTAGAGTGCTTTCAGATGGTTAATTACAGCTCCAGACAATAGAAACAAAAAGATCCATTAAATCCAACTGCAGCTGAGTAGAGCCAAAATGGCTGAATGGAGGACTTACACACCAAGGTCAGTGTAAAGGACAAATATGTGAGGGAAGACCTCAGGGCTGTGCGGGCCTTTAAGTCTGGGGGGGGAGGTTTCTGTCTGCTGTCGTCCCAGTGGAGATGAACCGTATGTGGGTAAAGACTGAAATCAATGATCTGCACAATCTCTGCTGCAGGTCTCAGAACAGAAGGTGGAGAGGGATTTTACCTCAAAGTTGCTCACACAAAGTAGGCTATTTGTATCTCTGCTGGGAGAACGAGCCAGTGCTCACAGCTGGACATTAGACGTGTCATATGGCCAACTACCTCTGTGAGGAGGGATCCAGACAGTTCTAACGTCGCTGCGAGAGAGACTGCACGCTATGTAATAGTCCCGGAATTTACATATAAAACAAACATTTTGAGAAAAAGTCTCTCTGATGCAAATTAGTCAGCCTCTCTGCGTGTAATTTGCTGCACTGTTTGCTCTGCTGTGCCTTGAAGATTTGATATCTTGTTCTGCCATGCAAGTGTTTAATTGTGAACTCTCGTCTCTCTCACTCTCGCTCTTTCAATTAGTCTCTCCCTCACTGTACAATGTAAGTGCTTGTCATCGTGGTGTGGAAATAAACTAAGTTGACAGCTGAGCAGGAGTGGATCGGCTCGTTATTGTTCCTCTTGTCACTCATGGAGCGCTGACATTTACAGTCACATTCACATGTTTCCACTGGCAGCTTTTTACAACTATCATTTGACCATTAATATCTTGTTTGTTTGTGCGTGTATGTGGACAGAGAATTTGATTACTGATGTCTACATAGGAGTTGAAAACAAGAAAGCAACATAGCAGAAATGACTAATTATTTTATTGTCAAAAACCTCAAAACACACACTTTACACTCACACTGAACTGGTGCCTATGTAACTGACAAACCCCAACACTTCTACATGGCTACACACTCAGCTTGGTTTTCTCGGTGTTTCAGAAAGCACACAGATTCACCAGACAAGGACCCGTGGGATAAGGGGGACAACAACACACATTACTTAGGACAGAACAATGATTAATAAGTGCCTAATTCACTTATTGTAGCTAAAAACTGTCTTTACAGTAGCTACATTTGCAAAATATTCATAAAAATGACAAAAATTGTAAAAACAAAATTATTATTAGAATCTGTGAGGGGGCAGGATCTGTCATAGGTGAGGTGTGTCGACATTAAATGAAGTGACATGTTTTTAATCCCTTATGTGATGCTGGTTCTCGGTTTGACTCTGGTCAGTGTTGTCTGTGTCGCTCTGTCACTTCTTCTTATTCACAATGTTGTTGCAAATCCAGTTCATGCCATCCTGTCAGGGAAATAAAACAGTACGAATCAGTGTCATATTCAAAGATAAAAAATAAACCATCAAACTAAGCAAGTCAAAGAGGTTGCTGGTAGAAATATGGTCTCCATTAAAGCTGTTAAGACTGATTTTCAGCACACTATTGTACAGCAGGAAGGAGCACTTTTATTTGGTTAATTAGGTTCTATGTGAGGAAAAATCAATAAATCAAGGTTGGCTCTAGGTCTGACCTGAACTCCCTCTCCAGACACGGCTGAGCAGGCCTGAATCTGCCACTCACGGTCCCTGTACGTATGAAGGTTGAGTCCCTCGGCGATCTCACTGGCCGGTGACGCTGTGGCCAGATCCTGCTTATTGGCAAAGATGAGCACTGGAACGCCCTTTAGATTCTCCTCATCAATCAGCTCGGACAGCTCCTGTACATACAATCACATGGAAATGTTAATGATTAAAAAAAAAAAAAAAAAAAAAAAAGATAAAAAAACAACTATCACGTATTAACTTGAGGTAGTTTTAATATGATTCTCGTCAGAAATGACATCAAGCTCACCAGCCCCGTCTCCTCAAACCGCTTCTTGTCCGCGCTGTCAATAACATAAATCTGAAATAACAAAAGTGCTTATGTAAATACATGTGATAAATATATGCAGATATGTAAAATTCGCTGACAAGCAAACAGAAAATTCATGGACAAAAGTTTTCTTTTTGGCCTCGACGCTTTAAACTCCTGAAGGTGTCAGTGACTCTCTCAGTACACAGCTGCTGCTCTTGTACGGCAGCCAAAAAGTCAATGTTAATTGAGAACAGGAGTCACACTTGTCAACCTCTCAAAAATGTTCCACAACATTAGAGTTCTGCCAACAAGCTCCGTCATCAAGATACAATTACACTGCTTAATTTGTGCATATATGTGATACGTAAATGTCATGGATATTTATTGCTTCATATTCTTTTTGTGGTGTATTCTCAGTGATCAGTCAGGACTCCAGGGTGACACACAACCACTTTGTAAACACTAATTTGGATCCAAGAGGAGAATAAAGTAAATGTCTCCCTGGGGAAGATTTTAATTGATTTGAATTAAGTTCAGTGACTCACCAACAGGTCTGTGTTTTCCAGGTACTTTTTCCAGAAGGGCCTGATCTTCCTCTGTCCTCCAATGTCCCAGACGTTGAGTTTCATGCCATGAGAGGCTACACTCTTTATGTTGAAGCCCTGGAGTGAAGCACAAAGCTGGAGTCACTGCACTGCACATCACTGCCTTCAATTTAACACAGTTCCAGTACGCAGCACCTGGAAAGCCTCGCAAATGGTTATGAAGCAATTCATTTAGCTGCGAGGTACTAGAGCACAGGTGTGTGTGTTAAATGAATCACTGTTTGGTTACTCTGTAATGTAACCTTGTTACATATCAGCAGGAGAGCAACATGTGCTCTGAGCCCTCCTAAGGAAGTGGTCACTGTGTTAATCCGCCGCCGTTTTTTTCACAACGCGGCTCCTTTCTGCTGCAGTCGGCGAGGTTGTATAACAACTTTATCCTGAGGGCCAGCTGAGGAGCAAATCTGAGGATAAGACTGGAAGGATCAAGTGCAGTGTATGTTTATGTGTCAAGTCTGGTTTAGCTTTGTGTTGACTTGTCATGCTGGACTGCATCATCTCCGCCTGATGTCTGACGAGCTGTCACACTTGTCCAGGACCTGGCAGTACATCTGCTCTATGTCTTGCCTTGTGAGAGTAATGCAAGGGTATTAGATAATAATATTAGAGGTTAGATAATCACATGACAAGAGGGTGATAAAAAAAAGAAAGGCCTCACTACAACGTTAGGATCCTCTCAGAAAATATGTGGAGAACAAATCGGGACGGTCGTTTCCTGCTGAAAGGTTATTTAACATACGACTTAACAGGATGATTGGACAATCTCAAATCATTATTTTACTGATTGATGGTAAAAGCATGTGTACTGTAAGGCCAATTGTTTTTATTTCACGGCGTGTCAGAAAAGCAAAGGTCGTCTAAATCACATTACTTTGAGCGACAGCGTGCACTGGTCCAGCTGGTCTCACAAGATTAGATACAATCCCCCTGCCTTTTACAATGCTGCGTTACAGCACCATGAAAATACAGAATATCTTTTGGAAAGTGTGAATTAAACGAGATAAATCCATCAGTGTATGGCTGCTTTTGCAAAAGGAATTAATCACAGTGGGCAAATTATCTTTAAGGAGTGGCAACTTGGGGGTTATCATAATGTTGGTGGCATATTTCTGGCAGATGCACACATCTAAAATACACCTTATAATGAACATCAGGTGATAACAGTATAAAGTGGCTCAGCTGTTCACATCATATCATATGCAATGCAAGCGACACTTCTTGCCTTATTATGCTATACAGTAAGTGACGTTCCTTCAGGTCACAATGTGTTTGTGTGAGTTTTAACATCTAACTTCCTCTCACCTGCGTCGGTGTGATGGTGTTCACATCTTCAGAGGCGAGGCTCTTCAGCAGAGTGGTCTTGCCAGCGTTGTCCAGCCCCAGAAGCACTATCCTGACCTCCTGCTCTGTGGATCCCTTCAGTTTCTCAATGACAGAGAGTAAGCCCTGCGTGTGGGAAGGAGGGTGGGATGTGGAGGGAGAGGACAGGTCATAAACTTATTGCTGCATTAACACAGCATCCTTTATTGTTTGTGAAGTATCTCCTGTGGAAGTCGACCTGGTTTACAATGGTTTACAATACAAAAGCATGTGAGTGCCCGTCTATTTATAACATTATATTTTTGAAGGGGTGCAACGTTTCTTTGACACACTCTGAAACATCCAACATCGTATCGGGAGATATATAAAAATGCAAGCATAGTTTTCAGACATACTTTACACCTCAACACTGATCCCACTGACCTCTTTCTGATTTGAGGTCAAAGCTCCAGTTACATACAACACTGCTGACCACACTTGCGTGCCCATTTTGCTCCACCCACCCACCCACCAATCTCCAGCCCTCCTTCTCTTCCTACTGTATAGTTCCCACCTCTCTTCTGTAAAAAAAAATTAATCTGTTCCTTCATTTAGAAAAGCATTGGTTTTGATTAGAGCTCCATTCATATAATGGTGCACTGTTTAATGTGATTAGTCTGAAGCGAGGTTGCGCAATCGCAGACTGACACACTGCTGACAAAAGAGGCGCTGCAGCTTTAAATATTTCATTCAAGGTGACAGGTACTACAGTGTATGTGTGATTAAGTGTAAATCAAAGAGCAGTAGAGGTTCAGTTTAGATGTATAGTCATTATATCAGCAGTGTATCAGCAGAGCAATTTAGAGAATCCAACCGTCTCAGCAGAGCCGCATCTTAACAGCTACTAAATAATGTAAAACAGCTATTTGTACACACTTTTGGAGCCATAACTACCTGTAAATAGTTGCTTGTATCAAACAAATACTGAAGGTTCACATTTGGGTTCACAAGTCCTGTTCCTTCAGATCAGGTCACTTACCTTTTGAGCTTCTCCCATGGTGGCGTATATCCTGTGGCTTGGCTGGAGGGCTGCAGCTACATTCTCCAGTGAAGCTCCCACAGGTGTGTTAGCTGTCCAGGTCACCCAGGTTAGCTATCCAGAAAAGCTTCCAGCAGCCTCTGTCTTCTCCTTCTTCCTCCTCTGTAAACTTGAGTGGGTTAAGTGCTATGTGTGTATGTGATAGTAATGTCTACCTGGGCGTCAATTGCTCCTCACTGTCGCCGTGGAGTTAGCAAGCAGGAAGAGGGGGAGGGTGGATGGGACTGGGATTAGGAGGCCCGAATTAGCCCTAGTCATCCATGCAAAGGCCACCCCATCCCCCCTCCCCCTCCTCCTCTATCCATCCCTCCATCTCCACTTTGCAGTGGCTTTACCTGGATTATCCCTTAGCCACCTGCTATAGGAGGAAACTGAATAAACAGTCCTTCCTGACACACTATCAAATACGGATATTATGAGGAGAAAATAGATAAAAGATAAAAGTTCAGACATGTTGCCAAATGGCTGAGGGGGGAAACCTGCTGTTAATGCAGAGAAACAAAGGCGCTGTGAGCAGCATGAGGAGTGACAATGTGCACAGAGCTTAACACACGAACTCCAGAGGATTATATCATGTTGTTGAACCACCAAACTTATTATTTCTGTGTTCATAAGTCAACTCTCAAATCCCACATCCATCCCTCTCATGGAGAGGAGTAGATAGCATTATCATCCCATATATCCATTACATGCCTGCTGCTGTAAAGCTGCTCTGTGTGGGTCGTCTGTAGTGTGTGCGTTCCTGTGAGTAGAGCATTCAGTGGGATTAGTTTGAGCGCGCCTGTCCTGTGTCTGGATTATAACGTTTCTAGACTCTTTTCCTCAACTGAGCAGGCTTTCTGGTGGGCGTGGTTAACATTAATGCTGCGTTGAACGAAGGATCCACCCTGATCTGGAAATGGCTATACATAAGCTCGTAACCTCAGCTGATCACACACACACACACACACACACACACACACACACACACACACACACACACACGTAGCCTCAGAGACAGAGATTAAAGACAGTTTATTTCTATATCACATTAAACCACAGCAAATTATGAAACAATACAGCAGAATTCTCTTAATTTTTTCCTACATTTTCTCTTAGTTTTCAGTCAAGAGAAGAAATATGAGATGACAAATCCAGATGCAGAAAACATTTTTAGCCATCCAAATTTGCTCTTACACAGGTGGTGACTGATGAATCCCAAATGATCATAAGTAACCTAGTAGCATAGGTAACACCCCTTAAACTCTCCATAAGGGTAGGTGTCGTGCTGTATGCCCGAGAACTGGGGAGATGCCTACAAAAAGACTGTAAGAGGAAAAACTTCTGCAGTTGTAAAATTACCGTACTATTAATTAACTTGTGATTTTCCAAGGTGTCAGACCTGAAGTTAGAGGAAAATCAAAAACAAACTCAAAACATTTTTGATCCTGCATCAGCAGCAGCGCTGGAGGAAGTATTCAGATTCTTTACACACTGTAAAATACTTACTACTAACTTTAGTTACTAGTAAAAGCCCTGCATTGACAATGTTAATTAAAGGGGCAAAAAGCGAAATCGTTTCACCGCTAGGTTTGCTGTTGTGCACTGCCTGTAGACCAAAACAAAGTGTGTCATGAGCCACTCCTCCCTCTACCTCTGCTCTTCGCCCGCGAGCCAGCTGCCCGCTAGGCTAAAACATCACTCTCACTCACGGAGAAGAGTAGGAACGTTAGCGTTAGCTCCTGGTGTTAGCACTAGCTGGGATCCGGCGATGTCTCTGGCCGAGTCGGCTGCCACCGGCTACTGGAGTAACTTACAGCTATGGAGCACTTCTATCAGCTCTTCTAGTCACTGAGCCTCACCTCCATTTCAGCAAATATATTACAAAAATGTAGTCTCGCGAGGAGGCTACATTTTACAATGCTAATTGAAAATGTTAGCTGGGCTGCTTGTAAACAATGAGCTGGAGATCAACACAGAGAGAGGGTGTGTGAGGTCATGCTATACTCCAGATGAAATTACACCTCTAGTTCTTCACATAGCAATTTTTTAATTCCTTCAATCTAGAAATGATGAATTTCGCTTATTGCTCCTTTAAGTTACAAATATGTCAGTACAATCAGGAAAATGTATTTACATACTTAAAGTAAAAGTAATCATTGTAGAACATTTTATATAAATGTAATAAATCAAAAATAATTAGAATTATTTTTTTTTAATAAAAGCAGAAACTGGAACCATGAACTTTTTTTTTTGTATGAAATTTGTCTTAAAAGATCGTCAAAAAGGTTGCCAATTAATTTTCTAGCCAATCGAATAATCGTTCCAGCTGTACTTCTAGTTGTTATATTGTTTGTGTGCAAAAATCTTGACTTGTAAAGTAACTACAGTTATCAGATAATTGTAGTGGAGTAAAAAAGAACAATATTTCCCTCAGATGTGTGTAGCAGAAATAGAAAGTGGCATGAGATTAAAATACTCAAGTGAAGTAAAACTACCTCTAATTCGTACTTAAGTACAGAACTTGAGTAAATGCTTAAATGTATGTTACATTTCAGCACTGGTCAGCAGAGGGTCACACAGTAACTGAAATTACAGTAATGGTGATGAGTGGACTAAGTATTGTAGTATTTCTTTAGCCTATAAATTTAGTAATATAATAATATTAATTAAAACATAATAATCTACATTTCTTGGTAAGAGTGCCACACGTAAAATCGTCTCACCTGAGAGAAGAGCAAAAATAATAAAACATTGGTGAATCCCAGAAATAAATGGTCACTGAGAAAACATGAACAAATCATGGATGCCAAAGAAAACCTCATGTTTTGCCCAGAATCACTATCAATGAGTTTTGAAGGTGATCGGCTGGTTCTTTTTTAGGACTCTCTTGGTGTGAACGGAGCTGGAACCCTGCTCTGCTCGTCCTTTGCCTTCTGCCTCGCCCTGTCTCTGTGTTTAGCTGCAGAGTGAGAGAGAGAGGAGGTGTCATACTTCATAATGCACACAGAGAGAAGTCAAATCTGTAATTCTAAAATTAGCAATATGCAAAAATTAAGGTAGCAATTTGACAACCTGGCAAATATGTTTGTTTGCTTTCCTGTAGAGATAAGAGGATCGAAAGCACTGTCATGCCTGTATGCAAAATATGTAGCTGCCAGTTAGCTTAGCTTAGCATAAAGGGGGAGAGAGTGAGCCAAAGTCCACCTACCAGCATCTTAAAATTTCACGATATAGCTCCTTTGTTTTACCCTAACAAAGTACAAAAACTCAAAACCACTCAATAGTTTGCTCAGTGGTGAGGAGTGAATTGAGATTTTGGACACTTATCAATCATCGTCATTTTTTGTTGGCATCACTGACAGCTGTAGAGTGGCACAAATGGAAAATTTCTGGACTTCACCACACTTGCAGACTCACAGACTTTGCGGGCTTGTTCCCATGAAGTCTGAGAGTGCTGACGATGGGCCAAATCTAATGCAATACAGACGTGACATAGTTTTTTTTCAACTGCCAACTAAAAACACTAAACAACCTTAATATCGATGTGTAAAAACAACTGCTGTATTAAAATAGTACTTAAATCATGTGGGCCAAAAATAAGATTCAACCACATCATGATACAGGGTATAAGCTCCTCCGCAACGAGAGAAATAGACCTGGGGCCTTGCAATCTTGGGCCCACAGAGCCTTGACGTGACGACAGTGAACACGTCACAGTGCATATGACTAAAGTCCAAGAGGACTCAGTCCAGGATGCCAGAGTGTGGACATTTGGATTGAGCCCGCAGAATGTGATGCATGACAAATGGATACATTTTCACAATCGAGACACTCCAATGAAATGGTGGACAGTTAATATGGTACACTATAAAGTAAATGTGGAGTAATATTGGGCACAGCCTAATTCTTGGCAAGTGGTAGTAACATCTAAGAGTCTCTGTTGGTTGCATGACAACTGCTCCTGTCCAAGAGATATGAAACCACCTGTAAAACTCGCCATTTTGTTTCTTCAGTTTTTGTACGGATTAAACAAACCACATATAACATGTTAGTAATGAGTGAGCTTTAGTGGTTCTGGTGAGGGAATATTGTTGCTCTGGACAGAGCCAGGCTAGCTGTTTACACCTTTGTATGGTTTTGCTTGCAGCCAATCATCACACGTGTTCTACTAAGCAGCAGCAACAACCCATACAATCCGTGGCCTGATGAAGTCGAGCATGGTGCATTTAACAGAGTTGGCAGTTAAGAGAGATGGCAACAAAACGTTGGAAAGTATGGCTATACTACACGCCTGTAACATCTGGTGGCATGATGGGTATCGAGAAAAATAGAAAAAATGCTATAAATGAAATACTCTGTTGGTACCAGTATCACTTTAACAATACTGGTGGTAGTGTTTTCTTTAAAACAATACTCAGCCCTAATCGTGAATTATTAAACACACACTGAAATCAAGTGTTCATTTATACAGATGCATAAGCAGCCTGTCTTTAAAATACTTGCTCAGGTGTATGTCACTTGTGAAACCGGTTTCATCAGCCATCATCATCATTTGCATTCAAGGTGATGCATCTAAGACAGAGGAGGTGCCTTGGACCCCTGTGTTATCTAATATTACAGATCAACCACAACTGAGCTCTTACTGTTGTCTCTTTTCAGCTTGAACTTTATGGCCAGCCCCAAAATCACGACCAGGGCCAAGGCGGAAACACCACAGATCACCAGGAGCACCACAGTGTTGTCTGGATGAGGACACAATGACAAATACAGAGACACACACAGACATTAAAAACACATTCTCTCAGGGGTCACTGAGGAGTGGTTTTATTATTCATATCTCTCTAAAAATGTTTCAGCTCTTTCGTTTTCAATTCAGGAATTGTACAGTGGGCTGGTTCAGGTGCTAAAATCCACATTACATAGGCACATGTAATCTGTGGCTGTGTGAAATAAGCAGGGAGATGTCTACTTACTGTTTACAGTGACATCATGTGGTGAAGACTCGTATTTGCCACACCGGCTGCTCACAAAGCAGGTGTACTTTCCTGCTTTGTTTGACAACACCTTTTTGAGAGACAGCTCGGTTTTATTTATTCCGTCCTTGACTGTCTTCCCATTCCTCTCCCACCCAAACTTCAGAGTCAAATTGGGAAGGTTGTGTGTGCATGAAAGGTCGATGTCTTCGCCCTCTTCTACCTTGGATTTATTGCTTTTGATGGAAACCTGAAAGGCTGATGGGCAGGGTAAATATTTGAGGGGAGGGAAGCAAATGTATCAGCGTTAGGTAATCAGATGGTCATCACTCTATGTGTGCACTGCCACAGATGGGGGCGTTGTTCCAGGTTACCTTTTTTGCAGTTCTTTGGAATAGCTGAAGCTTCTAGAGAGAACAGCAGAAACAGAGCCTATATGACACATCCCGTTTATTTTAAGATAAAAAATAAAGTTCTTTTTGAGAATATTTATTAACCCACTCTAACTTATTCTACTCAGCAATAAGAACAATCAAATTTAGAAGCATTTGCATTATTTTTCATGTTTGCCATGTTCGATTAACCCCACTGTGCCATCACACGCCAACATCAATTACTGTATCTAATATACCATATGTAAAATTCACAGGATTATCTTTAAGTAAACCAATGGAAAGAAAGACAGGCACTTACTAGTGATGCACGATGCTGGATTGGTTGAGCAGTTGGCACAAGGATCTGTAGGGAAAACAGAGGTGGAAATAATAGCATCAAGAACATTTTACCTTTGCCTCTCACCTCGCAATTATTTAATGGCAGACAATGTTTGAGTACATTAGCTGCTACAGGACACTTACAGAACGGTACATACAGTCTACATGTTTCTGTCTTTCATTTACCTGCCTGAGCTGCTCCTGTGGCGTTACAGTTCAGACATACCATAGGAAGACATGTAGAGCCAGCGCCAACGCCAGCTAAAATAAAGAACAAATAAAATAAAATGTAAATGTGTAGAGCTGAACAGACATATGGAGAAAAGAAAATATGTAACTGTAATCTTCAAAAGTGGCTCCTTACCAATGAGGAGATGACCGAGCAGGAGATAAAGGGATATCTCCCTCATAACTATTCTCTGTGGAAAAGACTCGTATTAATAAATTGTTTTAACCTATGAATAAGTTCAACGGTAGAATGAGACTCCTCGTCTATACATGTCAGAGTTTCTAAGAATAAAAGCTATAAACATTTAAACAAATTAGAGCAGGTCAAAGCACTCACACATGTAACATTTTGCACATGAGGTCTTAAATATCATTATAAAAGGTAGAAAAATGTTGTTCTAATTACCTGTGGTGCTGCTGTCTCCTCACACGCAGAGAGGTTGAATGATGACCTGCTCTGTTTTGCCTAACCCAATGGTCTTTGCGTCAGAAAAGGCACGGCAGAGCTGATTATAAACACTGATACCAATGCAAATAAATTCTTTCCTGGAACTTAACGGCACAGACAACACCGCTGTTTGTGTGTTTTATAGACGGTCGCAATGGCAACGATGACTGTAAGGCTGCTTTTTATGATGTTGAGTGACACTAAGGTTAAAGTTATGGTATTTTTACACTTAAACAAAGATAGATCAAGAAATATAGTGACAGAAAAAATAAAGAAAAACAGAGAGATAGAGGTATACTGAAGTATAACCTGTTATAAACAAAACAGTGCTTTACCTATGCAAACTACCCACTGCCACTGCACACACTGTACACTGTGACACATGCCAGGAATAATTTTGCTCAGAATCTTTATGGTCAAATTGACTGAATTCAAAGACCTGAAGCTTGAAAATACAATATCAGCCTTCACTGAAGTCATCCACGGCCCTCATGCATAGTATTTATTCTCGCAGTGGCCAGCAGAGAGTGCTGCTGATCATCCATCTTTTTCTCTTAACACTCATCTCTTCAGGGTCATGGGGAGCTGGAGCCCATCCCAGCATACACAGGGAAAGAGACAGGGTGCACACTGGACAGACTGCCAAACATAAATCACAATCCTAAGCCTAACAGCCAAAAGGCAATTTAGAGTTTTATTTAATCAAACCTGCATGTGTTTGAGCTGTGACGGGAAAACAGAGCATCAAAACAAAAAGCAAAAGAGAACAAACACACACAAGGTGAACATGACCATGCAAACGTCATGGAAATAACCAAACGGGGTTTGCGGATTCAAATCATCTCTGAATCACTTCCCCACATCAAGGATAATGTACTATAATGGCTGGTGTTGTTTCCCCATCGATTTCTGTTTTCTGTTATCTCAACATTATACTGACCCCACCTCTAACCTAAGGCTGTACCCTGATAATGAAGGGCAGCAGTATGGGGAAACATTATCTGAAGGGGAAACAGACTTTAACACAAGACCATGGTCTCAGATATTCTCCCTAACTGTAAACTCTTTATTGTTAATTATAGCATTAAGATGTTTTAGAGAAATATCAATTTGAATTTAGTGCTCATCACAGCATTGAGCCAGCTCTCGTCAAAGCTGTAAATAACCTGACATAGTGTATGAATCAAAAGAAACTCCCACTTTTACCAAAGGAATACATCCACAAAATGACCATTTGTTTATCAGTTAGTTATGTTGTGTTACCTTGAATTTGAGAGGAAAACTTAGTTTCACATGCCTATACAGAAAATAGTGAACATATAGATTTATTGATTGAATAGGGACCATGTTAAACAACAGCACAACTACACCAAAGCATCTGTTTACAAACTCTCACACAACTCGTGCTGTATAATCTGAGTCGCATTTATCCATTCATGTGCTCAGTACTTCCCAAACACAAGCCGTTTTCTGGAGGCAGACAAGCAACACAATGTTTTCTTCACAAAGTCAAGGTAACACAACATGACTCATAGATATACAAATTATCATGATGTGGGTGAAGTATTCCTTTCACACAGGACCAAGGTCTGAGCTGTTCTGTCTGCCTGTACACACTTTGTTATTATTTATTACAATAATCTAAGTGGCTCTTTGTTTATGAGAGAACTATCAACCTGTATTTTATGCTTATCACAGCATTGAGGCAGCTTTAATTAACACTATGATCTCACAAAGTATATGAGTGTGTGTACTTGCATTTACCACTTGACTATGATATACTGTATGTTTCAGTGTGGGGCATCGCTAGCAGCTAAGCTTGGGCTGTATCAAGGTATTATCGTATACCAGGATATTGAGAAATCCCAAAGATTTTCAATACTATCACAAACCAGACCTCTTTCTATTTAACTGGTACAGAGATGCTGTACTGTATTGTAGTGCACAACACACACCACCAGAGGTCAGTCTCTACTTGGAGACTTAGGGACTTAGGGTGGTGGGAATGCAGGTGGTGGGAGTGATATTACAGTACTAGTAAAAAAGAAAAATGCCTCTGCATCTGTTTGGCAGTATTGACACATGTAACTTTATCTGAGATGACTTCTTCCAACCACAAAAGCAGCATATAAGCAACATGTTCATCATTTCCGCTCAGCATACCGGTGTCCACCATGGTAACAAGTGTCATCAGATCCTCTACAAAGGGTGTATTTCCTATCTATTCATTATTCTATCAGCCATAAGTATTTAAACCCCAACAAGAGTTGTCTGAATTAGTTCACTGCTTATCAGAAACACAGAATTGTAGGCTAGACAATGACATACACGCTACAACAGGTATGTCCAAAGTCCACCCGGCCCGCGGCTTGTCGTTCAAAATATACTACTTATTTTTCTGTTCGCCTCATGATCGTAGGATTATCATACAATTTGTAGACATGCACCAAGTAAGAACTCCACAGGTGGAACTAATGAGTTCTTATAAACAGACGTAATCAAGCAAATCAACAGTTACCCAACGGCAGATGTTTCCTGCAAGGTAGCAGACATAGCCACAGCAAAGAAGCGTAACGTTGACAGAGAGGGCTGCCATTTTTGGTGGAAAGATAATTACTTTCTCACCAACTTTTTCACAGTTGCATTTGTCTCATTTTTATGTGTGTTTTTTTACTAATACAAATTATGTGAGAAGCAGCTGCCCAGGTATTTCCACATTATCTTTTCGGGGCCACCATTCAAAAAAGATTGGACACCCTACCTCGGTGAAGTGTCACCAAGGTAATAATATATATATATATATATATATATATACATATATATATATAAATAGATTCAGCTCAAGCCTACTATCATATCTTTTCAGTTTAGTATTTTTGTGGTGAGCCATGGGTTCAATTTTTGGCAGCAAAATGCTGCATTCTTTGCTGTACTCTGATGCTAACGTTAGTATGTTAGAATGCTAACCGTTAATTTACTAACATGCTAATTTAACATGCTAACATCAGTGTTAGCATAATAAAATTAGCTACTAGCTACTGTACACATGTTCACAAGTTATCATATTAAACCCCAAATAAGATGCTACTGTCAGCATGCTAAAATCCTCACGGTACTAGACGTTAGCATGTTAACCTAACAGCTTGTGTTAGCAAATTAGCAAACCATTTGCACGTTAGCAAGCTAATGATAGTAAACAGTTGAAGGTGGAGTAACTTACAGGTGAGGTGATAATAACTGTGCCAGAATTTAAAAAAAAATATATACTTAAGACTGAATTTAACATTGTGGGAATTCAAAGGACACTTTTGAAGTGTGTTACATTCGGAAATATTCCTCTTAATTTCACAATAGTCTCTGGACTGGACCAGATAAGGCTAGCAATTATACATTAACTACAATGCTAAAAATGCTGCAGAACAAAGTGCTACTATTGGGATGTTTATGTAGCTATATGTCATATCACCTGACACCACAAGTTATGTTTTCTCATTTTGTCTTGCTGATTCCCTTTATTATTTGAAGGCTTAACTGCATTGCAAGTGAATACTATTTTTAGTATTGTGTAAACTTTGCCATTTTAATCACAACTAGCTTATCTATGCTATGTGCTGTAATGTCACTTCTTAACACAGCCACTTTGCAACAGGCTTTTATATCCAAGAAAAGTCACTGAAACATTTAAGTCAGAGCCAAGCTACTTTACATTTCTAAGGACAACATTTTGCACTGTTAATTAACTGTCCTGCATCACCTGTGTGGTGTGCTTCTGCGCATGTCAGGACTCAGCTAACAAGTCATGGCAGTTGATTAACTCTCACCTGTAAACTTCTTCATCGCTCTCGTCTTCACTCGCGGTGTATTTGTTTCCGCTGAAGATGGTCGCCCTTAGAGGACTTTATCACAGTTTCTCCCGCCTGGCAAAAGTTACTGCAAAGACGCAATTGAGGAGATATGACAAATGTTGCACCATAGCCACTGGCATCGTGGCGGACAGGAAGGTACGACAGTCATTTCACACACAAGCTAATCTGAGAGTGCATGCATGCTCGGCAAAAAATAAAGTGTGGTGTACAACCATGGGCGTATCATGAGACAGTGGGCCCCTGTGCACAGACAGGTAAAAGGCCCCACCACCTCCCCTGCATGAGACTGTGGTGATTTTGGCTCTTTTGTCAATCACCTTATTTAGGCCTATTTGTTACATGAAACCATAAAATATGATCTCAGTCAATTTTTTTTTATAGAAGTAGACATTTTGTGTCTTTTTTTAGTTGCTTTGTGTCTCTAAAGTAATTTCATGCAGTTTTTTAATGGGAGGGGGGTTGATTTTGTGTCTTTTTGGTTGTTTTGTGTGTCTTTGTAGTCAGTTGGTGTCTTTTGAGGTAATTTTATACTTAAGATATAATACTGTTTTTTGGGGAGGGGGTGCGTTTGTGTCTTTTTGGTCGCTTTGTGTCTCTTTGTAGTCATTTGGTGTCACCTTGTAGTCGCTACAAGCCTTTGACTTAATTTTGTGGGGGGTTTATTTGGGGTGGGGTTTCCTTTTTGGTCATTTGTGTCTCTTTGTAGTGTTTTTGTGTCTCTTTAAGCTAATAATGTGGGTTTTATTCAGATAATTTGGTGTTTTGGTTGCTTTGTGTCTCATTGTAGTCATTTGGTGTCACTGTAGTCATTTTGTGTGTCTTTGATGAATTTTGTGGGGGGTTTATTTGGGGTGGGGTGTCATTTTTGGTTATTTTGTGTCTCTTTGTAGCGTGTTTGTGTCTGTTTGAGGTCATTATGTGGGATTTTTGAAAATAATCGTTTTGTGTCTCTTTGTAGTCATTTGGTGTCTTTTTTGGTTAGTTTACCCCTCTTTGTGGTTATTTTGTGTCTCTTTGAGGTCATTTTGTGTCCTTTTGTGTTTGTTTTGCCCATTTTGTAGTTATTTTGCATCTCTTTGCAGTTGCTTTGCATCTCCTTATGGTCTTTTTGTGTCTCTTCTCGTCTGTATTAATTTAAGTGACATTTTGCAAGTAAAGGCAAGGGGGTCACCTTGCACTTTGAGCCCCTGGGCCTGTGCCTGGCAATAATCCATCCATGTGTACAATTTGCACTACTTATATTAGCCACAGTGAATATATATCTACATTCATTTAATTGCTGTTGTTGCAGAATAATACTCATATAAAGTTAATGGTGAACTTCTGATGCTCTGTGTGCCAAACCTCATGGTAATCTGCTTGAATTTGTTTTTACAAAAGGAAGCCAATTATTGTTAGAGAGATGTGAAGTTGAAGTTAATGCTCCATCTCAAAGTTTAGTAATGTTTGGAGAGTGCAACGAGTTTGACTTTTATATTGTAAGGCAGGAAAGCCCTCTTAAAATAAGTGAGGAGGCATTGTTTTCTACTTTAAATGTCTAAACCTCAGTGACTTCCAAGTAAAAGGAAACTTCAGTGTGACTTAAAAGGAGAAGAGAAGTGTCACATGCTTAAAAACATTCTCAGATGCAGCGCTGTTACTGCGAAACTGCCGTCTAGATTGTATAATGGCTGTAAGCTGTGTCAAGTAACTCGCACAGTGACTGTACATCAAAAGCAGAATGAGTGCGTTTGTCTTGTCTGTGTTCCCACATCATAGTGTTTCTCAAGACGTAGGCTGAGAACAGTTTGATCATAGTAACCATACTTCCTCTTTTGTGGCTTGTTGCTATGGCAAGACTTCCCTTCCAGGCAGGAAGTGACAGGAAGACCCAAGTGATGAGTTCTTGAGTGTGTGTGTGTCTGTGTGTGTGTGTGTGTGTGTGTGTGTGAAGAGTGTGTTGGGTGTTGGGTGGAGCACTTTACTGTGTCCCCTGACAGTGTGCACATCGCATAAAAACTTCAGCTTGTAGTCTGGTGTCTGAGCCACCATGGCGAAGAACTGCAACGCTCTAGGGATTCCTGTTGGCCACTTGGTGAGTTGGCAAGCCTCTTGATAGTTTTGATTTTGTTCTGCAGCTGTTCTTTGGGTCTAGTGGTTTGTTCATACATTTTTGCTGTATAAAGGAGGATTTATCAGCTCTTAGACAGAGGTTTTCAAGACTGGAAGCGTAGTGTGAGGAATAAGTTGTAGTTAAGTGTGTTGAATACCTGTCACCTGTAATGATTTGGCTCACAGAAATGTCTTTTTTTAAGTTTTAACTGCTTTCAGTCTGCCTTTTTAGCTGTACTCATGCTGTTGAGTTGACTCCGAGGTCAGAGTACCAAGAGAATGATAGTTTCATGTGTTAGCTTGTATTGTCTGCTTCGACTCCTCAGAGGTGCCAGAGCCAATCAGGCTGTGTGGCTAACAGTTGGTTGCTCTTGAAAACAGACCAGGCCTGCTTGAGTCAGAAGCGGAAACCAAGCCATGCCTGTGTGCCAATCTGTCATGTGTAGGCCGACTTGGCTCCGGTCAGGTCTGTGTGAAACTGTTACGTTTCTTGAATTGGTTCAGTTCTGCAAAAGGTGTGAAAGTGTATATATAGATATACTTCACGCGGGCAGAGAAATGCTGGGTGTTTCTAGAGTTTTAAAAAAAGCCTGTCTGTGCTTTGCATTTTGTCTGATTGACAATGTTCCTATAAGTAGTGCTGCATCAAACTCTTCCCTCACATAGTGTGTTTGCATATTTTGTCACTCCTTTTAAAGGATTTGCAGAGAATCCTAATCCTTTAGACATTGTTCTGTGTTGCAGTGTGTGAGAATGAAAGGTGTGCGAGCAACACTGTGATGAATCATTTGCTGTCATTACAGTTAGTGGATGAATGTGTATGTTGGCTTCCCCTGTGAAGTGTGTCTGTAGGCACCGACATGTTGTGTTTTTGGAGCCAGAGTCTGAGAGCAAAAAAAAACGTGAAGAGGTGGAGTCACAGTGGAGCTCGCACCTGCAGAAACTGCCAGCCCATGTCGGCCTTATATGGACAAAGTTTATCAGTTGTGAACAGCGGTTGCCTTTGAGCTGTTGTCAAGCACTAACAGAAAATGACACTTTCTATTTGCGTGCACTAAAAATCCAACACATGCAGTATACTGTATTTTCTCACTGGCAATTTGTTTTATAGCGTGGGTGCAGTGCTCTTGTGTTAAAGACTTTTTGACCATCTATTTCTACATAGGAGATAGGTCTTACTCTTATCGATACTAATATAGCTGACTGGACTCAGCAGCATGCTGATTTTTGAGTCACATCAGTGGGTGCTGAGAGTTTTCTCTCAATCTCATTGTGACATGTAGTTTTCTCTATGACTCAGCAATTGTCTCCGTTGCGTTTGATGTAAACGCTTTATGGGTTATTCTAGAAATTAGGTTAAAATAAGGTGATTTCTATGAAAACCTTGACTTGAGTTAATCTAAAGAGAACATTTTTAAAAATAATTTTACAAAGCTAACCCAGAGCTACACTGATCAGGAAAGTTGAAGTCTGCTTTCTACAACCAAGAAAGCTCCATGTACATCAAAGACAGATCTTATCAATTCACAATAATGCAGATATAGATAAAATAATATTTCTGTGCAAGCACTCAGATTATGCTGCCTGATAGGTGGCAGATTTCTTAATCTTTCTTAATCTTATTTTTACCCAAATGGCATTCAGAGCGTGCGTGACAATGTTTCTTCCAAGTTTATTTTTACACCCAGTGTACACTGTGTAGGCTAGTCTTCTGAGTCGCAACCTGCCCATAGACAGACAGAAACACTCACATTCACACCTCTGGGCAAATTTTAGATGTGTAGACGGTGGGAGGAAACCCAGACAGACGAAAGGTCATGTGAACTTGACACAGAGAGGCCTTGGATTAAAACCAAGGACCGTTGTCCTGTGAGCCACGTTTAAATGATATTTCTGTATAACTGGATTCTTGAGCAGGATCTTGCTTGTGCCATTTTTGGAACTCAACACCAGTTAAAACCGATCCAGTTAACCTGCTGATCCTGTTTTCTGAAACAACTCCTGGGGGGTGTTGATCAGTGTCTACTAGAGCTGCATTGATTTATTTGTTGTCAACTATTAAATTAATTGTCAACAAATTTGATAATCATTTATTTTTCTTAAGACAAAAAGTGAAAATTGTCTGATTCAAGCTTCTTTAACTGTGAATATTTTCTGGTTTCTGTGACAGTAAACCTAATATCTTGGAATTGTGGACAAAACAAGACATCTAAGGACGTCTTCTTTGGCTTTGGAAAACACTAATCGATATTTTCACCATTTTCTGACATTTCATAGACCAAAGAGCTAATCGATTAATCAAGAAAATTATCAACAGATAACTAACATAATCATTATTTGGCAGCCGTAATATGTAGGCCCCATGATACCTGATTGGTGTGGTTACCAGCACTGGTTTGCAGAACGTATTGGCAGTATTTAAGTGTGAACTGAAACAGAACTTTTACAAAATGTGGATTTCTGTAAGCTCTAAAGCTGAATGAGAGCCATTGTCATCAGTGTCACAACCACTTCCTGTGAAAACAGCCTTGACTGATTGCACTACATTGTTACATAGAGGAAAAAAACAAAAAACATGCAGCTGGTGTTCACATTTCACTTCCTAAATGTATGCCTCTGTGCTTGCTTATATGCGTCAATCTTCAAGTTCTATTTGGAGTACACTGTACAATGTGCATTAAAGAGCTGTTGCTGTAATGTTTAAATGTTTTTTTTTTTGTTGTTGTATGCTTTACTTTTGATTGCAGTTTCGTAGAGAATAAATGACTTTAAATACAGTTCCTCTTTGAGTATGTTATCCATGACAGCCTCAGCGAGGTATTTTCCATTTTATCAGATGTTTTAGTTTATTGTCGTTCCCTACCTTACCTCTCTGTCTCTCTATTCACAGAGCCAGGCAGTGTCAGACGGAGGTAAGCATGAACAACCAGCATGTGCTCCGACAGTCCTCTACATCTCGCAATCCTCCAAACTGAAACGTGTCTGTGCATGACAGGAGAAAATATCTGATTCAGCCTCGTTCTTGGTCATGCTTTTCTGTGCTGATAAATGGGTGTGTTTGTGTCTGGATGTGTTTGTAGAGTTGAACATGTCTGCTCGTGGCTGTGGAGGCAGCAGCTCCAGTCTTCCAGGGACTCCCGGCGGAGACGTCACCCCAGCCAACAGTGTGCTGAGCTGGGCTGTCTCATTTGAGAAGCTGCTGGAGGACCCCTGCGGCGTCCGCCACTTTACGGTGAGACACACTCAGCAACACATGGCATGTTATGTTGTAACTTTCAACAAGCTCAGGGATAGGTGTTAATAAGTGCTGGTGTTTTCAAACAAATTCTCAGGAAGTGTTTCATATGTGTTCATACACAGTTCTGTGTCTTCCTCCACAGACCTTCTTGATGTCCGAGGTGAGCGCGGAGAACATTTTATTTTGGCAGGCTTGTGAAAAATTCAGGATGATCCCAGCCAGCTCCTTGAATGAGGTATGATGGGACTTTTTTTTACTCTGTACATGGTTAATCATCTTACCTGTAACTTGTGATTCATCATGATGTGTGTTTACTCAGCACAAGCTCCCTTTATAAATACTCTTCTCTGGAATTTTCCTGAAACTTATTTTTGTAGTTGTAGACAACATGTTGAATGTTTACAATGTGGGCAGCTTGGTTGCTATACTGCTGTAATTGTGCCTGTGTGACAGTCAGGAGGTGCAGGTTTATTTTTTTGCTTTGATATTACTGTTATTATGTAACTGTATTTTTATATGTAGTTAATCAGCCTTAAAGGTCCAGTGTGTAGGATTTAGGGGAATATATTGGCAGAGATGGAATGTAATATAGTAGGTATGACTTCTTTAGTTTATAATCACCTGAACACAAGAATTGCTGTGTTTTCGTTACCTTAGAATGAGTTGTTAATATCTACATAGGGAGTGGGTCCTCATCCATGGGGTTTGCCATGTTGCACCGTCATGTTTCTACAGTAGCCCAGAACAGACAGACCAAACACTGGCTCTAGATCGGGCCATACCTGTTTTCGCATCGGCCACTGTAGTCGGTAGCCCCCATCTGCGATGACCAGTGTCGGAAAACCACTGATTTCTTTAACATGAACCTGCTTATTCAGTGCTTTTACCGGTTTAAATCACCAAGTCTGTTGTTTCAGACAGGAAGTGACATCTGTGGATAATTCATCTCACGGTAAAAACCTCATGAATGTCTAGAACTTAAGTTATCAGACAAAAAAGGTGAGCCGCATTAGCAGGGGTTGTGCTGGCTTCTCTGCTACGAGCCGAACAGTGTCAGACAAACACTGATTTTTTAAAAACTGCTTTAATAAGCATTTTTACCGGTTTAAATCCCCAAGTCTGTTTGTTTTGGCGAGGAGGAGACCTTTGTGGATAATTTGGCTCACGGTAAAAACCTCCTGAACAATGAACACTGAAGGAATTCTAGGCACATCAGAGAAGTTTGAGCAGGTTGCAGTCCGCAGTCCTCACTGCTAGATGCCATTAAATCCTATGAATCCTACACACTGCTCCTTTTAAGTAGCATTGATAAACAGCTCAGTAAAAAATGTATGCATTTCCTGTTGACCTCAATGACGGATGAAGCTGTTGTTCAACCATCGTTCTCGTGATGTTTTCCTTCTTTTACACCATTTATTTGAATAAAAGTAGCCCACTAGGAAGCTTAAAAAGCTGTATTCATCTTTTAATCTATTTTGTACCTCCTGGCAGACTTGCTGTTCAGTCAATTAAATTCTATTGTAGAAACAGGAAGTGCAGAAATTGACAGGGTTGTTGACTGTCCATGCATCAGTCGAGTTTCTGTGGCTGCTCAGCTCTCTGTGAAATGAATTGCCTTTTAGTGACTTATTGATTGAATGACTTCCAGTGTGGTTCCTTGGAAAGGGTGGATTTGATTCTTGGTACACTTAACAAGGAAAGACACCAAGTCGGTATACATATATACACACACTGAGTGGTTTCGTAGATTGGTTAATGAAAGCTGCATA
Organism: Epinephelus moara; assembly: GCF_006386435.1. NCBI lineage: Eukaryota > Metazoa > Chordata > Actinopteri > Perciformes > Serranidae > Epinephelus > Epinephelus moara. The sequence goes on from NC_065509.1 coordinate 20,693,361, forward strand.
CTCAGCTAAATACTCAAACAAAATCCAAAGGGAAATTGGTTCAGTGTGTCACTGGGGTTTGGTTAAAAAGATGTCTCATTAGCTAAGAAACAAGCTGTTCTGTTCCCAGCTGAAAGTGTCAGCTCGCTCCATCTACAACACCTACCTGTCTGACAGCGCTCCCTACTCAGTCAACATCGATGACACAGCCAAGACAGAGGAGAAGGACCTGGAACAGCCCACACCTGACATGTTTAACAAGGCTCAAGCACAGGTTGGTGTGCAGTCCACACTCCCATATTAGCTCCGTAATACAGTGATACGTTGTCGGTGCCTCTGCTGACTGTGTGTGTGTGTGCATCCCTGCTTTGTGTCAGATATTTAAACTGATGAAGATGGACAGCTACAGGCGCTTTGTGCGCTCTCCTCTCTATCAGAGCTGCACCTTGGCAAGTGTAGAAGGTAAACCTCTATCTCAGCTCTCTAAAGGGCCGGCTCGCATGGGATCCTGGGAGGACATGGCTACCAGAAGCCCCTTCAATGATAAAAAGGTAGAGTGAGAGGGACAAAATGCACTAAGGGGTAGAAGGGGGAAACATGCAAGGTTTTCTTGTTTTAGTTATGCTGTTGACATGTCTGGCGTCACTGTGTCAAACAGAACAAGTTGGACTCCAACAGCTTGCCAGGTGGCAAGAGTGCCTCGGAGAAACAGCGGCAGAAAAGAGGATCCTGGGGAGGTAGTGCCCGTCAAGTGGCAGATCTTGTGCTTCTGAGTTATGCCTTGATATACATCCTGTCACTTCATCTCACAATTTCACCCTGGCTCTCTTTTTGTCCTCATTGATAACAATAGATGCATCCGACATCCATGGTTCGGTCTCCCGGAAAGATTCCCACATGTCCGTCAAGTCAAGCAGCAGCGTGGAGCTCGGCTCCCTCCACAGGCAGGTGGAGGTCAGTGCATTTGTGATATCAGGACACACGGGGATTAAAAAATACTGCTCAAAGTGACAAATCTTACAGTTTAGAAAAAAATCATCCATAAAGTAAATTGTAAATTGTTTTGAAGTATATTTTTAAATCTTGTTTTCTCCATCTGTGATGTAGAACGGCAGATCAACTCCAGAGCAGGGTGGTGGTGGTGGAGGTGGGAGTCGAATAGGAGTGGAGGGGGGCTACTGCTGTGTATACCTACCCGATGGCACTGCCTCCCTGGCCCCAACACGTAATGGCCAACCCATCAAAGACATGCTGGCTAGCCTGTGTGAGAAGAGAGGCTTCCCGCTGAAAGATGTCGTCATCTACCTTCACGGCAAGGACAAGGTGAGATCTTAGCTGCTCTTTCTGCAGCAGCAGCAGCTGCAGCTTTAGATCAAGAAGCTGTTAAAAGATATCTACTGTACCCGACTGCAAAGTTGTTTTGCAACAGGCGGTATGAGAAAGATGACTACCCTCTTCCTGTTCTAACATCCTCTCAACCTCTCACTCCCTCTTTTCATTTCTCTAACTTATTTGAAAGTATCTGCAGTTGATGCTGACGTCTCTGAAAGTTACTTCTCTCTGTCTGACATGCCGTTTGTTCTCTTTACAACAGCCCTTATCGCTGGACCAGGACTGCTCCGTACTGAGAGATCAGCAGGTCTCTCTGGAGCTCAGGGTGATGTTTGCGTGAGTCGACTGTTATTTCCTTCACTTCCTTTTTTTTTTTTTTTTTTTTCTCTGCCTTTGTCACCATAGCAGGCATTCCCACCCCCGTCCCCACTTCAGCAAGCCACTTCTCACCATATTAGAGGGAAGTCCTTGTGTTAACACCAGACACAGAGCCTGGCTCTCTGCACTGTAATCATTTTTAGTCATCATTTGAATTACATGCATTATCAAATTGCCACATAAAATCAGATGTGGATTTCCTGCTAAGGTATCATGGGGTGGCAGAGACAGGCTTCAAACGATTAGACTCAATGATACAATACAGCACTGCATTCACTGTTTGCGTTTACTGTGTGAGGGAGGTAATTGAAATGCATGTGTGTTGCAGGCTGGAGATTGCCTTCACTGGTAAGACGGTGGGGATCATGGTGAAGTCCAGTAAGACGCTGCAGGACACACTCTCTGCCGTGCTGCAGAAACATCACCTCAAGCCACAAGAGGCTATGGTCACCATGGTGAGTGTCTGTATGTATGAATGGGACCATAATATGTCGTCAGCGCTTAAGTAGTTCCACCGAATAATCATAATTAATTCAGGGTGTCTGCGGGGTCTTAAAAAGTATTAAAAGTTGATAAATCAAATGTCGGAAAATTAAGGCCCTTAAAAAGTATTAAAAAGTCTTAATCGCGATTTTATGAAGTATTACATTTTCTTGGCATTCAAGCTTTGACAGAAAGTATCCATGAATGTATAATTTATTTTCCTCCTCGCAACTATTACAAACAACGATGTATAGGTAGGCACACTCGGACTGCCTCTCGGCGCCGTGCGCGTACCTGTGCAACATCACGCGACAGCGCACGTCCAGGCGCCAAACAGAGGAACAAAAGACAAAAAAATCCTTCTCATCTTATCTGGGTTCTGTTGTATGTTTGTGCTCCATATATTTAATTGCAAACTACAACTGATTAGTAATTTAAAGATGCGTTGCTGCTAAGGACAGCTTGAAGTGGCGATGAGGTCTTAAGGTTTTTTTGGAAGGTCTTAAAAAAGTCTTAAAAAGGTATTGAAATTAACCGCAGGATTCCTACAGTATACCCTGTAATTCTAATAATTATAATAATTTTCTGCCTGTTGTAAAGGAATAATTATTCTAGTTCAATCAAACAAGTAATTATCTTATATATCTAGTAAGTACACATTTACATGGACATGAATAACCTGTTTATGAGACTTATCCTGGTTATGATCATATTCAGGATCTAGTGTTTACATGAGCACAGAGAAATCAGGTTATTTATATTCCCTGTATACATGAATACTAGTAACCGGGTTACTGACTACTGCAGTCTATTTGCAAAGGTGATGAAGTGTTTACAAAAACAAGCTGGCAATTGGGACAGGAACTGTTAAACAGTACACTGTACATTTACTGCGGCTTTACAACTTAACTGCTAATTTCTTTTAGCTCTGCACGTATCTAATTTCTCTCTCTTTTCCTCTTTTAACCGCACACACAAATGTACACTGCGTAGTAACTCGCCTAAAAGCAGCTACACTACTCTAATAACACTGTCATCCACACCGATGCCAGCCTGTCACATCACTGCGTATAGCACAGACGAGCAGTGGAAGAAGACAAAACTCAATTTCCTCAATGCTCCAGGAGTGAGACCCTGTCGCTGCCGTCATGTTTTGTATTTCTCTTACGCACTTAGTTGAAGCCGTGCCTGCGCAGGTAGTCGGGTGCTCTCAAAAACCCGGTGCATAAAGCAGCAGTTTCCCAGTTGGGATAGGGTCTTATCCCGGTGTCAGAAAACAGGATATGGTGTGTACATGCTTACACACACATAAGAGGGATATTCCAAAACCCGATCACAAACGGGTGATTCATGTCCACGTACACGCACTCATTGATGACTCACGTCTACTTCTCAAAGCAGCAGACTTGTGCGACATTTTTAAATGTACCACTTTTTAGGCATTCTGTCCGTCTGTCGTCTGCCTCTCCTGCTTTCTGCAGCCATTGCTAGGCAACCGTTTACGCGTCACCGTGCATGTTAATATTTATATCAAATCTGTAATTTTAATGTGAAAATGTAATGTCGCACTGCCATGTTGGTGGAATAAGTGACGAGGATGACACCATCTTTGTAATGCAGGGAGTTGTGTTTTCTCTGTCATGCATCATTTTCTGTGGGGTTTCTTCTTTATCCCCACAAAACTGTGCATCTGATTGTGAGTCAGCATCTGTCTGAAATGTCTTATTTCCTTGTTTGTTGTAGGTTGGAAGCGACGAGCCCGTGAACATGACGGGCCCTGTGTTCAGACTGGCCAATAAGACGCTACGGCTCGACAAAACTAAAGGTTAATACACTTGACCTTTTTAAAACGCAGTGTTTCTCTTTAATGGGACCCAGGGAGAATCATGTTTACATATTTTTAATAATAACTACACTGCTCCTCCAAAAGCACAAGCAGCCACAGGATGAAAAGAAACCCACTTGGCCAACGAGTAAATTAAATGAGTTCAATCAAACAGAGAAAGGCACATTCGAGCCCTCCAGCCACTGTTAGTTGTCGAAGATGTGGGCGATACATCGGTGCAGCTTTGTGTGTGTTCTCTTGTGCTGCCTGAGCCCTGCCTGTGCCTTCTTATTCATGTAATTATTTCTTAATGGGTCCTTGAAGTGTTCCTGCATTTCTTGGTCTCACTTGCTCTTAGCTGGCGGCAAGGAGAAAGTCTTTTCAGTGTCCACTTTAGTGCCCTGGTTTTTCTGCGTCACTGTCTGCATGTTCCTTTTTGCCCACTCTGATTTCTTTGTGCGTCTCTCTCCGCGTCTTCATTCTTTTCTGTGCGTTTGAAATGTCTGAGTCCATTTGGTTTGTTGAGCACTGTGTCAATTTGAGTTCACTCACCTCATTTCCCAACTGCTGAGAGACCAGAACCAACTTCACTTTGGATCAGCGCTCCTCACCTCAGCCCCATTATATGCATTAAGGAAGAAGGGAATGGATTAGATTGGAGTGGTTGCATCCCAGCAGGACCAGTTTAATTGTTGTCAAGAATATTTTATCTGGCCAATATCAGTGTTTAACACAGTGGGGAAGTAAGGTTCTGTTACATCATCAGCAGTCCACTGATTATCTTTTTACTGGAAGGGAAGGTTCTGTCAGAAACTGAGTTGTATTTTTTTGTGTGTGTGGTTTTAACAGGAAAAGACCAGACCAACATTTCCAAAGGCAGCGGGTCTGCTGCAGCCACACAGGTGAGCCAATGTTAACGGACTGCCGAATATCAAAAATAATGTTGTTGCCATCGTAACAAAACAAAAAAACATACAAGAAAAACTGCTGAGATTAGAGCTGCAACAATTAGGTGATAAATCAATTAGTCGTTTGAAATAAAATTACATGGAAACTTTTTTTGATCATGGAATAATTGAATTGAATCAAATATTTTGAATATTTTTTAAAGCAAAAAAGCCAAAGATTTGCTGTTTTCTTGCTTCTTAAATGTTAGAATCTGATGCATTTCTTCATCATAAATGATAATAAACTGAATAATTTGGGATTTTTGGACTACTGGTTGGATAAAATATACCACCTGAAGACGTCACCTTGTGCTCCGGGAAATGACACTGGGCACTTTTCACTATTTTGAGACATTTTATTGACAAAATCATTGACCACATTATCAAAAAAGCAATTGGCAGATTAATCGATAATGAAAATAATCATGAGCTTCAGCCCTAGCTGAAATGATCTTGGTTATTATCAAAATAAGAACAGAATGAAGGTTTTCATTTGAAAGCAACGGCTTTGCATGAACAAGGGAGTGATGATTTGCAGGCGACCTTGGTGACAGCCTTTGTTATATTCTTATTTAATTACCAAAAACGTGTCAGTGTCTTGCCTTTTTTGTAATCATTCAGAAGATAATCTTTTTTTGTTGGTTATATTGGGAATAGAGTAGGAAATATTTTTGCATCCAATGAAATGTGACACGTTGTAGAACGATAGCAGAGAGTCATGTACAACTATGGACACTTTATTCTCATTACGGAAAATTTACAATGGCTGGCAGTATTGCACAATAGAACAGTGTTGTAGTCAAGACCACCCAAACCGAGACCAAGTCATGACCAAGACCAGGACAGAGAGAGTCCCACACTGCACAACACACTTATGATGAAATGTGGATCACGCCAATCATAGTCACTCCTCAAACTGATCCAACAGATCCAATTTCCCAGTTTCCCTTTCATTCACCTCTTTTATTGCCATACTGTATGTGCGTGTGTATCAGTGTACCATTAAAAATGTCTTGATAAAATGATCAAAAGGCATTGCAGAGGTTAATTTTATGTGTGGGAATTTCCCTTTGTTTTCTATGAGCAAACAAATTCAAACACTCAGAGGCACATATCAGTTTAACCATCTGTATTGAACACAACTCACACAACAACTCTTGTGCACAGGCAGTTTAGTGATATCCCCACAGTGGTGGTCTTGACTGGTCTTGAAATAAAATCCATAGTCCTCTTTGTCTGAAACAGACAAGACCATGTAAAAGTGCGGACTCAGTAAAGACCTACAAAAAGTGGCCTTAAATGTGCTTGGGACACATCTTCTGGACACCACCAAAATCACTGTTGAAAAGCATCAACATTTCTCTGACAAAATGTATTGATCCTGTGATTTCTAAAATTTGTAGTAAAGAGTGTTACTAGGATTTAAAACCTTGGAAACTTTACTTTGAACATTAATAACGCTTGAATCTTTTGGTCGCAGGCAGGAGCAGCGAGCGCAGGCGGAGTGGAGGCCCGATCAGTGCTTCAGACAGACAAAGCCAAGACTCAGCACAAGCCCAGTAAGAACCGCGACATGGAGGGTAGGACATCTCAGCAGCATCTAGTAGGGTTAGGCAACATGGCAATATGCACTGTAAGAGGATAGATGTTTGATAACTGTCACTGTGTTTTCCGTTCTATTTACAACAAGGAATCTATGGCAAACAGGATGTTTTAATCAATGTGGGGACATACCTTGACCTCTTGAGGTCGAGGGTTCTTTCTAAGAATCACTGTTGTATACATATTGATTAATAATAACACAATTGTTATTATTCTATATTTCTTAAACTCATTGAGAATACATTGTGTTGCCTAACCCTACTCCCAACTATTAAATGTGAATGCAGGAGGCAGATTAAAAATAGCACAGTGTTATTTATTTATTTATTTGAAACAAATGTCAGAATTAGCATGATGTTTTTGTGTGTCAGTGTTTCTGGACATGCTGACGAGGGCTCAGGGCTGCAGGGTTGATGACCAGCGAGGCCTTTTGACCAAAGAGCAGCTGGAGCTGCCTCTGTTCCTGCAGCTGCCCTCAGACCGGGGACAGGACACAGAGCCAGGTGAACCTGGTACAACCAGCTCCTCCTCTGCAGACTCCAGAGAGGACAATGTGAAAGAAGAAGAGACGTCGAGTTCAGGTGGTGCAACGGCGGA
>NC_065509.1:20705503-20733010 GCF_006386435.1 Epinephelus moara
GTATTTTGACAGGTGTCTATATGTCTGATAGTCTGTCTGTGAACAGATCTTATCAGCAGGATAGCCTCGCAACTGTGCAAGATGCAGTCATGAAACTCAACTACAGGTGTAGAGTTGGGATCAAAATGAAGGCTGACATTGAAGATGGGTGTGGTCGGAGGGGCCATTGGCTCCTCACATTGGTTTCAAGTTGTGGATTGCTGTATTGTGAGTGGAGTGATCCCATCCCAAGGTGGTCTCTAGTTGAGAGGGATGAGTAAATACCAAGCAGCAACCCCCATAGAGTCCTCAGCTTCTCAGTCAGCTCCACCCCCTCCTCCTTCACACCGCCAGCCTCTGGCCCAAATATGGTCACTGGCTCCGGCTGAAATGCTGAGCTCGAGGTTTCAAAATGGGAGTCCACAAACCAAAGTGTTGTAGCTACGTCCATTATTTTTACAGTCTTATGGTCCATACATTATATCTTTAAACTCAATAATTAATTATAATGTATTTGCTCTGAGGACCCTGAAAATGTATTTTCTCAATCAACTTGATGATGTTGTCCTAAATGATTCTTTCTTTCTGTCTTTCTGTCTTTCTGTCTGTCTGTCTGTCTGTCTGTCTGTCTGTCTGTCTGTCTGTCTGTCTGTCTGTCTGTCTAAACTTAAAACAGTTTTGATTATTTAACCTGAAAGATTTCCATATTTCTATTTGTCTCTGTACTCTTTTTTCCCAATCAACTTTGTTGAAAAAAAGTAAATTGTACAAAGACAGCCATCGAAGATTCCACAAATTGTCACCAAAAAAAAAAATACAAACGATAGACTAAAATGAGCCATCATGGAAATATAAAATAAAAAGCGACAGCTGATGTATGGTGGATAAAATTATATTATTATTCACATGTTTCAGAGACTCCGTTAGATTAAAAAATTCTATCAAAAAACCTTTTTAATCAGGGGATGATTCGGCAAATTCAGATTTGTGGTTTCTCATAAAAATAAATTAATCAACATTGCTTACAAAATAAAGAAAGTTTGTCTCTGTACTTTCTAGAATCAGTGAGACACAGATGATGTCACAAATTTCTGTTCCCTAATCAGGATTAAGCAACATTTAAATTGAAATTGAAATGTTTGTTTGGTCTCTGTAAATCAAAACTAATCAAACCATGCGCCCACAGTCCTGATGAAGCAGATTAGCTGAGTTTTTATTCAAACTCTGCCTGAATAATACCTACAGATCTGTTAAGCTTATTTAGTCATGAATATTTTATGTTGGAGAGAATACTTTAAGCCAGATTTTAAGGGGCTTTAACTTTACTTTGCCATAGTAGATGCCATTACTCAAAGACATGAAAAGAACCTTTTAAAAAAAATGGCAAATGCATATTGCCACAAGTAATATTCCAATTTGTGACAAGTTTCAGGAAACCTAATGCAAGGTCAGCACAAGGTCAACTTACTTGGTGTTTCTGAAGCTTTCAGCGACACCGTGTGGACTTCCTTGACAGATTAAAAGCACTCAGCACTGACAGCCAGAGCTCAGTAGGCACCCCTCTGGTGAAGAAAGCCACAAGATGCAGCCTAAAGAATCAGAAACACCAAGTAAGCTGACCATGTGTTGACAGTTTTTTTACCAAACTGCTTTTTCCAAGGTCTAAAATGAGCCTTCACATTCACCTTTTTTTTTTACACATATCACTGTTCAGGTTCACTGATCAGTGAACCACGTCTTCTAAACTCTCTGACGCCTCACGCTTCCATTAGGATCTCATTTGTCTCTCCACCATTTAAAGGCCCTACAGAACAGGAAACCAGTAACCCCCCCCCATCGACTCTGAGATGCCAGGAAGTATTTTGATTGATCTGATCCAACTGGTCAGATGTCAGACAGAAGCCGACTTTGACGAGGCAGCACTGAGATCAGTGGAGTATAAAAATCTGTCTCACGCAAATGGACCCAGACCCAGAGGTGTTTTGTTCCCAGCCACCGGGGCTCCTGACACCAGCTGTGGATCTGGCTGTGACTGTTGGCTGGTATTCATTGTGGCCTTTCAGTTTTGCAGACATTGTTTTTTGTGTCCTGCCTGACTCCCACTGGGTTTGAGGGTGCTGATATATTTCTTGCTTGAAGGGGGAATCTATTTCATCCCTTTATTTATACACATGACGTTTCTTTAAAGATTCATCTCTTGTTATTAGAGGAACTATTTGTCAATCTCAGTTTTATATAATCTGATACCCTGTGATGGCAGTGTCAGCAGGAACTGGGACAATTTATTTGGCCCGAATCTGGGGCGTCATTCATCCCAACACTCAGCCAAGTCGGGCAAGCGGGCGTGGCCCAATTTATTTCTTCCAATGTGCCAAATTTGGGCCGATGTTGGGCCAGGTCATGCTGTGATAGTGGCCTTGTAATGGCATTGTTGGCAGCCAGAATGGGGCCAGTTTATTTAGCCCAAATCTGGGGAGTCTTTCAGCCCGACTTATTTCTCCTGGCGCTCCAAATTTGGGCCGATGCTGGGCCAGGTTGCTTTGGCTACCTGGGTAATTATTTTAAATTGAACTGGACCCATCTTTACATTATAACCTTCAGTAACATTAATATTTGTAAGGAAACAAAATGAGAAGTGTAATCATCAATAAAAGACATTTTAACAGCAGCTCTGTTTCTGTGATTTCTAATCAACTTCAGGTGAAACAGGTGTATTTTTCTCTGTCTTTAAAAACCAAAATGAGAGGCAATCACGGGAGCTGCTCTGTGTACTTCTCAGTATGACAATTAGCACCAAAAACATTGAGGTAAAACCACTGAGGAAAATCATTCTGCAAAAAATTCAGATCAGTGAAAAGGCTGCAGCAGTGGGTCCCTGAGTCTGCGTCGCCATCTAGTGAGCAGAGGACATAACTGCAGATTTGTCAGGTTGTATGTGATCTCATAGTGACTGGTGCTCATGATAGCAAGATAAGGGATCAGTTCAGCTTTTTGTCCACATTGAAATGGTGCTAAAAATGAATGTGAAAGTTTATATCAGTAAGCATAAAGTAAAGAATTACTAAAATATCTTGCATACAACTGCGACTGCAAAGCTTCCTTCTCTTGTCTTTCCAGTTGCGCAACCACAGTATTCCAAAAGATATCATCTAATCCTATACCTGCATCTACACTCCCCCCTCTCCTGAGATAAATCTTCAAACCAGCCATGGAACAGAAGGCGAGTGAGGTATGTGGAAGCTTGAAAGACACAATCTTTGAGTCATGCTGGCGCTGTCTAATTTGATCCTCCCTGTGCCTTTGTTTCTCTCCAGTGTCCCTCCACCACCTCTCCTCAGAAGCACATGAAGAACAGGTCCAAATCCACAGAGGAGATGCAACAGACGAAGAAGGTGAGCTGCAGCCTGAGTTTCAAAGCTTATTTCTCACAGTTGCATACTTTTATACTCGGCTCATCTAATGTGACTGTCCTGTCTCACCTTACAGTCCTTTTCCTCACAAAAATCCCTACCAGGCAGACCAGAGCTGGAGAGAGTGAAGGTGAGCTGTTCAGGCATATTTCTGAACAGAGTGATGCTGTCATGCATGTATTTTTATGCCACTGTTTGATACATGTATTTTACATATATTTAAAACATGCAAATGCAAGCTGAGTTGGAGCTGTATTGCGTCTCCTTGTTTTTCAGGAGTGTCCCGACGGCTCTGACACGCCGTCGTCCTCCACGGAGGAACTGAAGGGATAACTGGAGGGACATATGAGTTGCCATCAAGTGACAAGATCATCATAAACACTACATACATTAAAATGTACATATGTACACAGGGAAACATACAAATCATTAGGAAAGGTAGTTGTGAACTAGATTATACAAAAAACACAAGCAATGAGCTTCTGATTGGTTGATGGAAACGGTATAAAGACATGGTAAACTGAACACACAGACTCATGCACATTGAAACAATTGCATGTAAACAAAAGGACACCCGTGATGATGCTGTTTCATTGTACTGTGAGTGTTGTATACATACCACACTGAACGTGTACTGACAATAAAGTGATGCTGTCGAGTGAATGTGTCTTTACTTTATGTCTTTTGATGTGATGACAGGAAGTTGTTTTTGTGTTAGAGTACGTGTGCATTGATCATATCTTAATCAGGACTGACACAACATGGGGACAACTAATGCTAGTTTTGAAAAGTCTGTTTCAGATCACTTCATGGGGAGGGGAGGGGGGCTTTTAGAGATGGAGATGTTCCCCTTTGGAGCCACAGACTGGGCCATGACAGGAAATAGCACAAACAAACCCCAGTTGAAAATATAAAACAAACATAGTGACAGTGTGGGTATAAAACACAGCACACTACTAAGAAATGTAAAAAATAAATAAATAGTGGGTTAAATAAAAAATAAATAAACAAAGCTTAAAACACAAAATAAAATACAGCGGAGAGAAAACTGCAGTTCACTTTTTCTGTTTAACTTGCTATTTACACTTAGAATTAAAGCCTTCTAAAAAATACTTTGTTGTCAAAGGCACCTTATAGCGCCCCCCAGAGGTTACAGACTCACATTAAGGAAGTAAAGGGAGTAAAGGAAGTAAAGGGTTAAATAACTAGTTTACTCCTTCTTACAACTGAGGAGTTATAATGTTGAGTAGAATCAAAAACAATTTAGCTTTTTTTTTCTTCCTAAGATTGATTGTCTCACATGAAGATGAAGTTGTGTGCAATTCTTAAAAAACATATGGTTAAAATCTCCAGATACTGTGCCAAGATATTCCAACAAGTGGTCTGTCAAATGTAACAGACCCTGTTATCAAATCCTGCTTGGCACAAATAATAACATCTGTAGTCTTCTCGACATTAATCTTCAAATTAGGGCTGCAGCTACTACTACAATTCAGTTCGATTAAATTAGATTGAATTTTATGTATAAAGCCCAATATCACAAATCACAACTGGCCTCAGAGGGCTTTACAACTTGCACGGTCCCTGTGTCCTGGGACCCTCCCCTTCAACAGAAAAACCCCTTTAACAGGAAAAAAAATGGTAGAAACCTCAGGAAGAGCAACTGAGGAGGAATCCCTCTTCCAGGACGGACAGATGCACAATAGATGTCGTGTGCAAAACAGATCAACATGATAATAGTGCAGTAATCCATATGACAAAATGATGGATGGATGCACAGCAACAGCAATAATAACAATAACTATAATAGAAATATGAATAATAGTGGTAGTATATGAAAGTGTATATGTTACATGTATATATTGATATATGATAGCATGTGACAATGATATATGTCTATAATAAAGATAGCAGCAAGCATATTAGGGAGGACCACGATCCACGCACAACTGTGATCCCTGGGAGCTCGTAACGTGCATTAATGGGACATAAAGATTGCAAATATAGAGAGAAGGAGAGGAGCTCAGTGTGTCATGGGAGGTCCCCTGGCAGACTGGGCCTGTCAGCCTAACCAGGGGCTGGTTCAAGGCAAGCCTGAAACAGCCCTAACTGTAAGCTCTACCAAAGAGGAAATTCTCAAGTCTACTCTTAAATGTGGAGACTACTACTAATTTAGTAACGGCTAACATAATATGCCAATTATTTTAAAGGTCCACCAGTGTGTAGGATTTAGTGGTATCTAGCGGTGAGGTTGCAGAACAGAAACAGAAAAAGTTTGATTTGTCCATTCTGAGCTACTGTAGAACAACATGGCAGACTCTGTGGAAGAGGACTTGCTCTGTATATAGATAGAAACGATGTAACAACTGGTGAACCAGGTGAGAGTGGACTCAAACGCACGACTCTGGAAACAGTTCAGGTAAAATAACAGTCTTTACTGGTCAAAGGGTAGGTTTGGTTCACAGAAGGACTGTCAGTGAAGGCAAGCAAATTCAATAGGGATGAGGCAGAGGCAGAATTTATTGCCAGGCTGAATCTAAAAACAAAGAAAAGGACACTGGGAAACAAAAGGCTGGAACGCTAGGCACACAAGGAACTAAAACAAAGTGGCACTGAGAGAAAACAAGATGTACATCAAATACTCTGGTGAGGGGAAGGATAACGAGACACAGGTGAAGCTAGTCAGAGCGGGACAGACAATCAGACACAGGTGAAGTCATCAAAAGGGAGGGAAAATACACAGAGGCAGGAAGTGAAGTGAACTGAAACGAGAGGAGATGTGAGTTTCAAAGTAAAACAGGAAACAACATGAATGAATTCAATAAAAAACAACCTAAAAATCACAACAATTCTTAGTTTCAGGTGACTGTAAACTAATAAATACATAACTATAAATATTATAAACCATTTCTGCCAATAGATGCCCATAAATCCAACATACTGGACCTTTAATTTATTATTTTTTTGGTATATAAAATGTCAGAAAATAAGGGAACTTCCCCATCACAATTATTTCGGGGTCCAAAGAGATGCCTTTACATAGTTTGTTTTCCAAACAGTCCAAAACTAAACATACTCACATCTTTCAGTCAGAGCTGGTGGATTTCTGTTGTTTTTTAAAGTACTTAAACGATTATTCCTTTTAGCAAACAGTTGCCGCTAACTTCTCCGTGGATTTACTAGTGGATTAATTAACTAAATGTTTCAGCTGTATTTCAAACTGCAGATTTTTTCACAAAGTCTGGAGAGCTTGTGATTGGGCAAAATATGCAGCCTCACTGAAGGGTGCAGTTTTCATGTCAATAGCATACTTGAACAAACAAAACCACAAACATTTCTTTATGAAAAGAAGTGTTGATGTCCGTGTATGACCTGCCATATGTCCAGAGATAATTAACTGACATGTTTCTATGACTCCCATCAATCAAACAGCAGACTGAGAGCTTACTGAAAGAGCATCATATGGTATGTCTCAGTGTAAGATTAACACAGGATAACACAACCACCAGAGGAGGACCAACAGCGTGTACCTACTGCTCTTTGATTGGCAGGTGTTTTGAGTGGCAGGATGGTGTACGACGACCCGGTGGCCTCTGTTTGCTTCATCCCCAGGCTGAACAGCAACCTCCCTGTGACTTGCACATCTGGAGAGGGGATTAACAGCATCATGGGAGGGAGGGGGGTTTACCAAAAATCTCTGAAACAGCGCCAGAGATTTAGCCATGTGTGTATAAGTGATTACACGTGTGTGTCAATATGTGTGTGTACATCTCTGTGTCTCTTTCCCGCTGCTTAGTGCTGCACCAGATCTAGAGGATTCACCCCCTCGCAGCCACTGAGTCCAGCTGCTTGCACAACAACAAAGCTGTTATCTCTCTGACTCCCACTTCTCATAACAGTTTAGAAAGTAACAGCTCTGGTCTAGTGGGTTATTAAGTTCTGCTCGTCCGCGTTCATGGATGCAAGTCTGAGGTCAGCAGGTTTGGCAGATTTGGTTGAGAGCACTGCTGATATGACAAAACCGTAGCTGGACTAATTGTTAACAATTACCCTGTTGCTCAGGCCCTCACAATGTTCTCCCATGGCGAGGAGGACATTGGCTGTGGGTAGTGGGGTGTGTAAGTAAATGTGCGTACGTGTGTGTTGACAAGATCTCAGAAAATCTCCCTGATAGCTCATTTCCAATCACAACATGCTTGATCTTGAGTGCTGGCAAAGTACTTAAGCACCTGAATGTTCAGCACAAGTCAAGCAGATTACACTGTACGTGTTTGAAATACTTCCACTGACTCATCTCATGCAAGAAATTATCATTTAATACCCTGGCTTTAATCTGTGCCAAACTACAAGTACGTGATGAAAACAGCTATGTGAGAATATGAGTGGACTTGAGAGGCCTGTGCAGGAATGTTTTTCTTCCAACATTTACCACTAGGTGTCAGATTTCTCCTGCTCTTGCACGTGAAACTTGAAGCGCCTCTAACAACAGGGATCATTAATCCCATCAAACAGTCCTCTTCATCTTGGATTTTTTATCTAGCATCTAATCAGGTGAAAAATAACTGGTTGAACAACGTAATTCATCACCTAATGCACGACGTGCTCTCCCAAGTCATGCATCATTAGCTTGAAGCTTTGTGTTATTGATTAACAATGAGACCTCTGATGATGGAGCGAGTTAATCGACACAAGAGGAGGTGTTACCTGGGAGCTTATTTAAAGATGATTCACAGTTTGGTTTGATGCTTTTCTGTCTGGGGGGGGGTCACACACAACACCTGAGACTGTTTGAGGCAAGGTAAGATACTTAACTGCATATGCCAATATCAAATATTTATTAAAAGTAAAAGACAAATCAGTCAATACTGAAGCTGTCGGTTGTTATTTGAGATGAATAATTTATCTTGAATGGAAAACTGGCCTTTTATCTAAAGCTGAGGGACCAACAGCTCATACATCCTTTAAAATGTTGGCAAGTCAGCCATCACTCACTGACAACTAAATGTTTCATTAATCCTTTTATTTTTCTTCTTCAAGTAAAACTCAAGTAGAAAGATTTAGGAAGGAAGCATGGAGATACATACATGTGAGTCACAGTGACTTTAAGGCAAACTCACAAATAGTACAGAGAGAAACAGATGAGAGGGGGCAGGTAAATTAGATGATAACATTCAGCACACACACACACACACACACACACAAAGTACATTCAGAGTGTATTCAGCTGCAATCTATGGAACTTGTCTCACACCCTCCCACATACGAACCGACGTACATATGCTAACAGGGGCCTCTCATGCACATCAGAACCTGCAGGAGGATGCCACACAGAATGGGAATGATGTAGCGACTGTAATCACTATAATTTGGACAGCTGTAATTACTGAACTCACTTCCATCCTCTTTGCTTTACAGAGACGCATTAGTACTCCCTCCTCCACTGGAGTCCCCAAAATATGGCAAAGTGGCTGACATGAAAAGGGGGAAAAACGGCTCTCTTTAAACCGAGAGCGTGAAAGTCTTTGAAGGGAGTCGCTGCTCTATAGACAGTGGAGAGTCCCTTTAAGAGCCGACTTGCAGCTGCAGGAAACGGGGGACAAGACAAGTTACATGGATGCTGATGTTTCCTTATTGATTCTGACAAGGGGTTCATCTGTTGAGAGGCGAGACGATGCCTCACGGTGTATTTAGTTTAAGTGTGTGATTTGACCTCAAATCAAGGACAGATGCCAATTACAGTCAACGTAGGCCGCCTTTGTTCCCCTCTAATTTCTTGTCTGTCTGATCTCAGTGGTGTGGTGAGGGGTGGACTTGCCTTGTGTGCAGATATATTGGTCTCCTCTGGTTTCTTTTTCCTGCTGCAGGTGGCTGATAAACACAATCAGTCTCGCATGTTCCCTCTCCAACAGTGTCATCCTGTGATTTTAATTGCCTCCATGTCTCTTCACAGCATCCAAGGCACCATGTCCTCTCGATCTATAACTATAGTGTCCTCTGGGCGGAGCACAGGGCTCAACTGCAATGGTGACTCTCAATTCCCATCATTCTGCTTTTTGTGTCTTTGAAATACTTCAGAGCTGATCTTCCCCCAGTTGTAAACTCTTGTTATCTGTTATCAGGGGTGAGGATGCACAGCACTCAGCTCTCCTCACAGCCTAAGCTCCCGCAGGAGGAAGACAGGGAGTCTGGTCTCGGCTCCACCCTTGACCTCAGCAGCAGCTTCGAGTGTTCCAAGCAACATACCAATCATGGCTCCAGAGAACCTTCGCTCAGGGAGGCAGACATGCTCCCTAAAAAGAAAGGTACAAGAGCGGCGTGAAGAGGAGAATCACGCATTCACGTCCTGGGTTGGCGGCAGGTCTGATCTCTCTGGAAAGGCAAATAACAAGAGCAGAAGCCGAACCGCACGCTCATTAGATAAGGACATGCTCAAAAGACACACAGGGTCAGTGGGATCACGCAGTCTGGGCAACAAAGACAAAGTCCTGCTGTCACTCAGCAGTATTTGGCTGCATATGGGTAATGCAGTATGTCAGATGGCTCTGCTCTCTATATGTGTGCTTACTGGGGTTATCGCTCATCTGCAACACACAAATCACAAGAATGAGAAATAGGGCAAAGTAGTGTCCAGACACATTTTTGTCTCATCTGTGGTAAAGTTTTTGATAACTTTCCACTCCACTGTAGGAGACTTTGTGAGAGTAAAGCATCTCACTGTTTGTTGTTGTTGTTGTTTTGAACAGACAGCTACCCACAGACCACAGGAGGGAGTCTGCACAAGATCAAGCAGCTCCTTATCAATCTATCCAAGATCCCTCTCCTCCTCATCCTCCTTTTTCTCTTTGTATGCTCTTTGGACACTCTGAGCTCTGCCTTCCAGTTAGCAGGGGGTAAGTACCATAACCCTCACTGCCCCCTCAGCGGGTTGATAGTGACTCAGCCGGCTGATGTTTGACAAATAAGTGAGTCACTGCAGAACAGTTCACACTGTCCTGCCGGAGCCGTGCTCTGTAATTTACCGTAAAGCTTCATAGGTTGACCTTTTTGGATTTGGGGAAACAAGCAGTTTGAATCTTGTTTAACATTGCTCTTGGCAACCTTGTCATGTCTGAGACCAGCATTTTTTTTTTTGTGTGTGTGTGTGTTTCTTTGTGTATGTGGGCGGCATATTTAACCAGGTAAAGTGGCTGGGGACATTTTCCAGGACAATGCAGTGCTGTCTAACCCTGTGGCAGGGTTGGTGGTGGGAATCTTGGTTACTGTGCTAGTCCAGAGCTCATCCACCTCCACCTCCATTGTCGTCAGTCTCGTGGCCTCCGGACGTGAGTAGGCACATAAAAGTGTGTGTATGTGTAAATGTGCAAGCACCATGTATCATAGCACAAGTTATTTTAGGTTTTAAATAAGACTCTGAAATGTCTGGCCTCATTTAGTCTGATATATATGTTGTGTATGTGTGTGTGTACTGTATACACTGTATGCCTGTGTCTCTCTAGGTTATTATTTTGCATGGAAACATATAGTAAACAGAAAAACAGTAACACAATAATAAATACAGAAAAGCCCCCCATGGTGTATATGTGGCAATAACAAATAGATCTAATTAATTTCTGGTTTATGGTTATAATCTTGGTTTTCTGGCTCCCTGCCCCATCTCATGCTGTGCTGGGCCTATGGAGGATAAAGCCAATTATGCTACATGATTTGCTGCGAAGCATTAAGGACCAAATTAGCAAATATGGTTTTGCTCAAATGCATAAATATGGGCAGATGAATGTGTATTAAGACAGAAGATTTAGCTCTGTAAATATACACATAACCTACATTAGTGTTCACCAGCAGTCAAGTTTAAACTAGCAGACGTGCACTCTCCTTGTAACATAATTTAAATGACAAGGCTGGTGTTATTTTAGATTTGTCGTATTGTTAACAAATCCCATGATTTTTCAATACTTTGCAAGTTCCTGTCTGTGGTTCTCAACCCCAGGCCCATTTGTTCTCACCAACGACAAAATCTTGTGCTTCAAATCCAAATTTTCAGTTTTAAAAGGGCAAAAAATGATTTCCTGAAACATCTGGGCACTGTAGTTTTTACCAAACTTTAATCAAACAGGAGTAAATACAGCATTTGTCAGGGACTATTTTCAGATGTGGATTAATACACATTTGATGCTCTTGTATTTTCAGTAGCCAAAAGGTGTATGTGGGACTGACTCAAAATAAACTACAGTGCCTGTGTTCATCAAAAACAAAGGGGAGCATGTCAGGTGGTGCTCATGGCTCATGGCTCACTGATGTGTCTGCAGCTCATCATAAACTGTATCAGGCTTTAGCTACGCAGAAAATGCTTGACGGTGGAATACATTAATTTATTTATTTTTTTTTGTCTTTCAATGGGATCTTTTTGACAATAAGAAAAATTTAAAATATCATCTGCATTATCCTCTACATTTAATGAAAACGACTTAATTATTAATAAGATAAGATAAGATAAGATAAGATAAGATAAGATATACTTAATTGATCCCCTAGAGGGGAAATTCAAATACCACAGCAGCACTAGACAAACACAAAAAGACATTAAATAGAATAAGACAAAAGAGAAAAAAATGAAATAAAATGAAATAATAGCAAATGAATAAAAAGATAAAATTAACGTAAGCCACCACCAGTTTCAACCAATAATATCATGACATCCACCCATCAATCAGTCTGCAACATTTAGCCGGAAAGAGCTAGTTACAGAGCTAGTAACAGTATGCTAAGTCCATGTGTGTCTGTTTCCCCAAAATTGTTATGGGCCCTCTGGCTAGAAGGTATTCACTTGAGGAAATGGTGTGACATCTATCCATCCATTCATTTTTCATCTGCTTATCCGGGGGCCAGGTCACGGGGGGAGCAGGCCAAGCAAAGCACCCCAGACGTCCCTCTACCCAGCAACGCTATCCAGATCCTCCTGGAGGACCCCAAGGCGTTCCCAGGCTAGATGAGATATGTAGTCCCCTCAGTGTCTGATCGCTGAAATCTGTGACAGTTTCAGATTATGCCCAAGGCATTTTACAGCAGACTGCCTGTGCAACTAACATTACATGGAGCATACTTTGTTTTCACTCCCGAAACAATGTGGCTGAGGTCTAAGTTGTTTATTCATTAATCAAGTTTATTCATTCATTCACCTCTCCCTCGTTCTCCTCCTGTTGTAACACTGAGGGAGCCATACGTGGAGCATAGACTTTAAATATAATGGACATAGCTCCCTTGACGTCAACTCATTGGTTTGTGGACTCCTGTTTTGAAGCCTCAAGTCTGGCGTTTTGGCCGTCGACATCTTAAGGCCCTGACACACCAAGCCGATGGTCGGCCGTCGACCAAAGTCGGGCGTTCGGTGAGTGTCTGTCGGCCTAGTTTTTGCGGTGTGTCCCGCACCGTTGGCACTTCAGCGTCTGTGTCGGCGTTGGCGGCTTTTTGGCCGATTGAGCATGTTGAATCGGTGGCGGAGCTTGTCGGTGAGAGAGATCTCTCTGATTGGCTGTTCAGGTTTTACTTCCTCGCCCCTGTAGCGAGTGAATCTGCCTGTAGTGAAACAGGGGTGCGGTGCTTCGTCCTCAGGCTCCACTTCACTCAGCTGCCCACAGACCCGCTGCTTCTTTCCACTTTAACCTGAATAACAAACTGGAGCTAGCTGGGAGCGGCTAGCGGAGTGTTAGCTGCAGCATGACTGGAGGGAAGCACAGCCAGTTAGCCTCTGCTAGCTTCCCAGCTAGCCCCGGCTCTCCGTTAGAATCCAAACGGAGCACCGAGTCCTGGTTTGTTATTTAGGTTAAAGTGGGAAGAAGCAGTGGGTTTATCGGGCAGCTGAGTGAAGCCTGCGGAGGAAACACTGGGACCGTCTGGATGTAATAGTCCGTGGAGGGGCTGCGGTGCTCGGCTGCACAGATAGGAAACCCCTCTGCTGACAGGATGTATCACTCTCTCACTCTGCTCTCTCTCACCCAGGCGCAGAACATACGTGCCACTTGGCCGTCGGATGTAGTCCGTGTAGTGTGTTCAAATGCAACTGACACAGGGTGACACGAGGTGACATAGACGACGCAACAGTTGGCATTTGTCCCCGCTAGTTCTTTGATGTCGGTTTGGTGTGTCCGCACCTTTAGGGTTTTGGAGCCAGAAGTGACCATATTTGGGCGAGAGGTCTAAGCTGTGAGGGAGCGAGGGGTGGATGTGACTGAGAAGCCGAGGACACTATTGGCAGACAGCCTGTCACTCAAAGTGGCCATGCCCTTAATTATGTGCAGTTATGGCACTTCCTGTCGGCTTCATGTTTTAGCCCCAGAGTCTGCCGCTTGGTGTGTACCCAGCAGTTCTCTGTAGCTCTACTGAACTCAAAGCCCCCCCACTTTCGGTGGTCCAATCAGATACGAAGGATTAATTTAAATCCACCTCGTAACTTCAATGCTCGATTGATTAGGAAATACCTCACAGTATAGAAACTAAAGAGACTCTAACTTCCGTTTTACGGGACTTTAATCTTCCTGTCATGCGATTCTTACCACACACTGACTGACTGGCCATTTGTAAAAATCAACTGAGAATTATCGTAATCCAACAGGTTGGATTTGGGGTCAGAGAAATAATGAAATCAAACAATTTCACACCCTGTAATCTCTCGGTCAGTCTAATTTATCATGCCTCATAGGACCATTACACAGCGAGGTTATGACCTGTCTATTTCTAATGAGCGCAGGCTCTGAGGTCTCTCCTCCTTCGTCTACGTGGTTAAGGTGAACGATATCAGTATTCAGTAGCTGCCTCTCTGCTTCTAAATCCTTTCTGTAAGAGACCTTAGGAGAGAGATTATATGCAATTATCGAAGAGAAAGAGACGCAAAGGCATGGATGTGTGTATGAGCGAATGTGTCCTGTAGGTCATCATCATTAAAGGCATTCTCAACAATGAACATCCCTGCAGAGTGTGAAGGCTAAGCTGCCTCCACTTGCCTGCAAATTACAATCACCTTTCATCCCTATTAAAACTCCTGCTCCACTCTGAATTGCGGAGGGTCACGTCTTATTAATACATGCGTGATGCATTACCATTCACAATGAAGGCAGACATTTACCTATTTGAAATGTTTTCACTGTACATGCATATACTTTTACGAATAATAACTTCCAAGTAAAATGTATGTGTGGTCTCACTTCACAGTGCTAGAAGTGCGGTCAGCTGTTCCAATCATAATGGGGTCCAATATTGGGACTTCAGTCACGAACACCATAGTGGCAATGATGCAAGCAGCAGAGAGGAGCGAGTTCGAGCGGTGAGTGAAGTAAGGTGGCGAGGCAGAGGATGAGTGCAGGGGAAGAGCAGGGAAGAAGAAATTGAAAAAGAAAAGCGAAGAGGATAAGTGGTCTAGATGGAGGAAAGGAGGATAAAAGTGTTGAAAGTGCAAGAGAGAAAGCAGAGGAGGGTGAAGAGAAAGCATTAGCAGCTGCTCGCTGCCTCTTTGCTTCAGCCTCCATTTGAGTGTAATTTCTACAGCAGTGACAATAATGGCACCAATCCACATTGATCCCACACCAGTAACCCTTTGGCATGAAAATATAAGGCACTGAACAGATGGCATGTTGCTTAATCTGTGCCTGGTAAAATAAGCATGATTTATTAAACTTTCATAACATACTCACACACTGAGTCAAAATAAAATGCTCATTACATCACACACTTTCAAAAAAAGTTGAGCCATGAAAAGCAGATTAACAAGCAATCATTTGGAGTAGTTGATCACGCTGATGGCCGACCTTAGGTAACACAAAAAATAATTGCAATCCACTGCAGTGCCTTCGCCGGGGCAACAATCCACGACTGCTTCAACTGGCTGTCGGTGCTGGTTCTGCTGCCGCTGGAGGTGTTGAGTGGCTTCATGGCTCGGCTGTCACACCTGCTGGTCACCAGCTTCAAGCTTCAACCGGGGGAGGAAGCACCTGAGCTGCTCAAGGTCATCACAGAGCCAGTCACCAAACTCATCATACAGGTAAAACTAGCAGCCCATTGATCAGTTTCGTGACTGAGGATTTATTAAATACCTCCTTTAAACAGCAGCCTAATTGTCCAATCACAGCTTAGCAACCATAACTGTATGGCAGGTCTGTCAATCTTTGGATTTCTGTAGAAAGAGTGATACTGGGTGTCTTTTTTTTACTCTCCAAAACCAAAAACACAGAAGCATAAGTGTAAGGATTTGACTTTACACATTGACTTTATCTGCTCTAACCACAGACTGTATATAAAGATGGACAAGGTTCCTTCACTTACTCAGACTGTACAAAACCCCCCCAAAATATCCAGAATACAGCTGCTGCCATCTTGTGCTGATGACATAGGTTGGAGCCAGAGTCTGCATGGTAGTGATCTCCGACCTGATTGGCAGGCGTAGGTGACCCATGACCCCAAATCCCCTTTCTATAGCATCAAATAATTAATTAAAACCAAAACTTGTAGGCCTATGTACAGCAGTGCAATTAGAAGTACCTAAAATGACAGAAATCATCTTAGGATTGACTTACTTACTTTCACTTTTTAGTTTGGCCCATATCCTGTCTGCTAACGTGGAGGGGGCGGGGCTTATGACCTTTATTGAAGTCAGCTACCAGACGGTAATTGAGATGTTTTTGGCTGTCATGTCATCAATCTTTGTTATACAGTCTATGGCTAACTAGCTTACTGCCTACAGTCACAGAGTGGCTTTGCAGGCCAATAAGCATCAACCCAGTCTCACTCGGAAGTCTGTGAAATCCGTCACTTGGTTGGTGACTTCCGGCATCAGACACTGACGAATAAAGCCCTCCTTTCACATCGGCGTGATACACGTTAAACAATAGCAGTGCCCAGCGGTGTCAGGGGGAAACGCAGTGGGACAACATTGAAAGTTAAGGTGGCAGAAGTCCAAGTAGAGCGGATGGGAGGGGTTGTGGATGGGTCCAACAACTACTGACTTTCACCCGGAAGGCCGGTGTTTGCTTCCCATAAGATTCTAAAGCCAAACCCCGTTCTTTTTTCCACTGCTCAACTACATGCTTTTGTTGCCTAAACCCAACCATGTGTGTTTGTCGGCAAAACATAACCACGTGCGTTTGTTGTTGAAGGAAAAAAACGTCAATTTGCATTGTTGTACCAACAAGGTATGTAAAAGGAAGAACTTGACGTGGCATCCCGGAATGTCAACAACCAGGGAACCCAAGGTACCTTGCATGTCATATCTTAACGTGGAAAGTCTATGACCAAACATCATTTTGTGGCAAGGTTGGCGTGAGAATGTGTTGCAAGCACAGGTTACCTTGGCTTGTGGGTTGCAGATTCCATTATAAAACTAGCACATCCACTGTGCAGTATTTCCCCACTATGCAGAGGCCAGCTGTGGATGCTAACATTACAGAGGTTAGGTTAACCTGCTCTTTAAGCTATATAGGCATCAAGTTTATTTTTTTAAACCTCTACAAGAATGTCATTTTATACGGAAGCGCATTGCATTCACTTGACGAATAAAAAAAGCCCTGTTTTTCGGAGTAATTTATTTATTTTTCTGTTTTTTCATGGTAATTTTTCTTCCTGAACGAGGAGACGAGATACTTAAATAATTACGTGCCTTACCCTTATTGATCCCGTAGTTGAAATTGTCTAGGAGCAGGAGCACGGATCCATGACCAGGAGTTACCATGGATGCAGGGGTCACTTGCAGGTGCCATGTGGGAGCTTCTCGTGAGATTTTGAAGTATCTTGTCTCCTCGTTCAGGAAAAAAAATTACCACGAAAAACAAAAAAAAAATACCACAAAAAGCAGAAAAAAAATTACTCAGAAAAACAGGGCTTTTTTAATTTGTCAAGTGAATGCAATACGCTTCCATAATTTTAAAACCAGTCAGCTGGAAACATAAAATTGTCAGTTATGCCAAAAGAAAGTGTTCATGCACAGCGAAAAAGATCCAAAGCAACAGAATACATGTTATTTTCTAAACATAAACTTTTTTACCAAAAATAATATATTCAGATGTAACCTCTTTGTTATCACCAACATCCTGATTAATAACTTTAATTACATTTTTTTAGTAACTGTAGCAGATTATAGTTACATTCATTCTGTAATTTAAATGTATCCATTATCAGACAAAGAAAATGTAAAATTGTGACTTTAAATGTATTAGACTGAAATGTCAGGCTCTCCTGAGTAGAATGATGTATGGTACTTGATGCTGACTGCTCAAATTAGTTAGAAAATCAAAATAAACTCAGGAGAGTCAGGTGACCCTGAAATTGTTCTAGGTCTTTCAGGGTTAATTACATTTAACTAGTTTTTAAAGGTGCTATATAAATAAAGTTATTATTATTATTATTATTATTAGTTACTCCCCAACACTGCCTGATGCTGAGCTCACAGCATCAAAGTTGAGCTGGCCTCGACTTTTTCCAGCGCTCCAGTGATGCAGTGTAGTATCAACCAGTCATATTTTTTGTCTCTAGCTGTGGTGCTGTGTTATGTAGCAAAGTTGGCTGAGGCCACACTGTAGCTGTTGGCCCATAGTGTGAACACAACAGCAGTGTCTAGCACAGCTGTGATGGGAATTGAACTCAGGCTTTCTGGTGGAAAGACTGAAGGTTTTAATACTTTCACCCTGCTCTCCTTTGACTCACTGAACTTTAAGGATGAAAAATATTTCTCCTTTCACCTTCAGCTGGACAAGTGTGTGATCACAGGGATCGCCATGGGAAATGAGGACATGAGGAACAGGAGCCTGGTGAAAGAATGGTGCCAGACTGACCTTGTTATGGTAATGGCCCCATCTCCGCTGCTGTCTCCTGCACACGCAGACACATTGTGTCACACATTGGCGCCAAATAGAGCCTGACACTGTCGCCAGTGAAAACTGTGTTGCTAATTTGTGTTTTCCTCACAGATGCTTCTATCTTTCTTTCTTCCTTTCTGCAGCCCACTGATAATGTGAGCACGGCAAACTGTGGCCCCAGTCATGACTTGTCCCAGTCATCACTGAAGTGTGAGTTCAAACTCAATATTACCTGTAACACTCCCTCTGTTGTGAATTATACAATTTAATCTAGTAGCATTTTCTTCTTAAAAATGAAAGAAAATGTGTGTTGTTGGATAATTTCCTCATGATTGCTGGTCCTGTCACTCTGCAGGTAAGCATTTGTTTGTGTCTTCCGGGCTGTCAGACCTCACAGTGGGCCTGATTCTACTGGCAGGCTCTCTGGCTGTCCTCTGTACCTGTCTGATGCTTCTGGTCAAGCTGCTCAACTCTCTCCTTAAAGGCCAAGTCGCAAAAGTTATCCATAAAGTCATCAACACAGGTGGGCGTGCTCTTGAACCGCTCAAGATTTTACACAGTGTATCAACATGTAGCAGCTGAATATGCAGATGCAGTTTTCAAATGAGCAAACAAGCCAAGAAAACCTTTATAAGCTGCTTTGGATGCAAATGACAGCAAACAGGCTGTGAAGATACAAGTACTGATGTGTTTCTTTTTTGTGCACTGATGTGGATAATTTCAGTCTCTCCTCTCTTTGTCTCAACAGACCTGCCATATCCATGTGGGTGGCTGTCAGGGTACATGGCCATGTTTGTGGGTGCAGGGGTAACATTTGTGGTCCAGAGTAGCTCTGTCTTTACTTCAGCCATGACTCCCCTAATAGGTGGGTGAAATATGCTTTTGCTTATGATAGATTATACACTATATTCTAAAAGTTAAAACATACTAGATACAATGTCAATATGAGAAATGTGTAGTTGATAAAACTCATCAAAGCCTAAAAGCATGGACATCTATGAGCAGAAAATACATATGCCACACAATAAACATGACATTTTGTTATGCTCTGTCATTAAAGCCTCATACATTTGTTATTTCAGTGTGTTAAACTTATATAAAGTATTATGACATGACACATTTATTATGACACATGCCCTGCTGTCACCAAAATGTTATGCAATACCAACATCTGTCAAAACTAAAATGACAGATTCGAAGGCAAATGAATAAACAGACACATTTAGCATTCATTATAATCAATTTAAGTACATTTAAGTGCATGAGCAACACTTCCTATGCTTTTTTTTCTTTCTGCGAAACCGTGTGGTTTTATTCTGCAAAACACCAGAACTGAGAATAAACAACATAGTTAAAGATTCAGCGATGACATGCAAAGTGAGTTCACAGTGGGTGACTGCTTCCAGCAAAGAGAGCAAAGTGACTTGTAAAATCACAGTATTTATCGGCTGCTGCAAGATTTCACACAAACGCTCTTTGTTCTTTGTTGGATTTGTTTATACTGTCATGACATTTAAGGATAGCATTAAAACGTCACAAATTCTCAGTGACCTTAAGCACTTAAGGGTTTTCGCACTTGTGTCCATCTCACTTAAAGCTACGGTTGGTAACATTTATGAAAATATTTTTTTGTCAGATTTGCTTAGACTGTCACTATATCCACACGGTAGTACATAAGACAGATAATCTGTGGGAAAAAAAAGTGTTACACTGCCTCCTTGTAGTAATTCAAATGGCACTACTGCACGTGAAACATAGACTGTATATAACGATAGACAACACGTCTCCACTACTGTACAGAAGTGAAGCAAAATTATCCAGGATACAGCCGCTGCCATCTTGCTCTGGTGACGTCATTTGGAGCCAGAGTCTGCACAGTACCAACCTCCGCAGTATCAAGTACCCCTCCCATACACCTGTCTGACCAATTGTGACCAGCAGCACTGAACGTGAGCCCACCAATTGGCTCACACAGTTGTCAGTGATGTTGTAAAATGGCCGTTTTATAGTATTAAACTAATTAAAAACCAAACTCATCAGAAAAATGAACATTTGAACATACAGCAGTGTGATAATGACAGAGAACCATCTTTGGGAAAAATTAATGTGACGTGTACTTTTAGTTTTTTTGGCCAGTGTCCCATACACTAATATGGAGAGGGTGGGCTTTATGACCTGTACTGCAGCCAGCCACCAGGGGGCGATCCAGATGTTTCGGCTTTACTTCTGGGGAGCTGTAATGTCATCTATCTTTATATACAATCTATAACCTAGCCCTTTTTAAACAGGAATTGTGCAAATTTCCAGGAAAGCCCAATCAGTCTTCGTTCATTGGCAGTATAAAACAAAATCGGGGAGTGCAGCAATATCCTGCCTGCCTACTTTTGTTCATACAGAATGTGCCTTTTTCGGGGCAATGGGCGTGAGCAAGTAACAAAACGTGTGGCTCAGCATGTGACGTAAAAAGCCTTGCTCCGAGGGAAGCTGTGACAATTCTCTCGTAAGTCGGCCGTCAACTTTTTTCAGCTTCATACGCCACTTAGCAACTCCCATAGGAATGAACGGGGCCCCACCTCCGACGCCGTATTTAGTTCTCTTTATATATTTATGTTTTACAGCTAAACAGTGCACTTCAATATGTTTGTGAAAACACTTGAGATCAAAAATAGGCTCTGATTGGTTGTTTTCTGTGAGCTGTGGTGGATTCAAGTACATGTCAGAAGCACACGGAGTGGGAGAACACACTTGATATTTTCTCAGACTGTCTGTCTCTTGTACTTCTGTGCGGATGTAGTGATACTTTCAGCAAATATGACAAAAAGTAGTATTTTATAAAAGTCACCAACTGCATCTTTAAGTGCCTGCTAATAGCGCACAGTGTGAACACAGCAGTAGATCAAGTTGCTGCATGGCTTTGTTTTAGTGTCTTGGATGTGCAGTATCTTCCTTCCTCATGACCACCACCCACCTCAGTGACCACAGGAGGCCAAACCATTTTCAAACACCCCGAGCTATTAAAAGCTGAACAATATCAATTTAACCTTGTACAGTGTCATCACCTCTGTGTGAGTGTGAAACCTGAGGCGGCATTGCTTGGTTATTAAAGTGTAAGAGATATATGAGTGATGTTAAATGACTAGTTGATCCCTGGCAGTTGTCCACCACTTTATTCTGTCTGAAGAAATACTTGCAGGCAAATTGGATGGTTAGTCATAGCAGCCTGACGGGTAATTGGTGGTACTTTTGTTGGTTTTACATCAATATATAGATGGAAACCAACCTTAATTGCCATATAAGACTATATAACACTTTATAGTCTTTCATTGCAACTTTCCTTTGTGATTCAGTAGAAGTGTACAAGGCTTCAAAGTGGGAGTCTTGTGTGACTAATGCCAATGTGACACATTATGCTTATGTGCTTTCTGTGTGTAGGATCAAAGGATATGGTACTGTAGATGAAGAAGAAACAAAG
Organism: Epinephelus moara; assembly: GCF_006386435.1. Lineage (NCBI taxonomy): Eukaryota > Metazoa > Chordata > Actinopteri > Perciformes > Serranidae > Epinephelus > Epinephelus moara. Next base: position 20,727,202 of record NC_065509.1, read on the forward strand.
CAAATTAAACATAATTCACAGTGCACCAAAGCAGTGAGATTGTTCATACTTATGACTTTACTTTTCCAATAACGTAACCTCAGGTGCTCGCTGCCCACCTGAGTGCCACACCTGTTTCTCACTGTCCAGCTTGACTCTGCTGCTCAGTTAGTTTTCTCCTGTTTGTGTCGGCTGATCCTGGTGTTTATAGTCCGGGGGCGATCCCAGCATCTGCCCAGTCTGAAGGTTGGACTGATGTTAAGTTTCTTCTCATCCTGACCCCGCAGTTATGTTTTATTTGGTGCAAGCCTTCGTGGAGTCTCTTGTAATGTCTTATTAAACTGGACTCTAACTGTGCAGAGTTTCAGATCTCATCCTTGAGCTGGCCAGCAATGTGCAGAGGTGGCGATCAATCATGCTACATGCCTGAACTCTGCTTCTGGCATTTGAGATTTGCCACTGCGTTTGAGAGCTCAGACGATCTTTTACATGCAATGTACTGTATGTCAGTTTGGGATCACTTTGTTTTAAAGGTCCGGTGTGTAGGCTGTAAGGGGATATATTGGCAGAAACAACCTGTCCAACTCGTCAAATACCGATGCTTGGGCAGTGGCCCTCTGTGTCAGATACCAACGCACAACGGCACTCTTTAGCATCAAAATGAGATGCACTGGGCAGTGGCATATTTTGTTGCTCAAAGCAACTGCTGTAGTACAAAAAGCGAAATAAGTCAGCATAAGGTGGCAGGTAAGAGGGGTGGATGGGTCAAACAACCTCCGGACTTTCACCTGGGAGACTGTTGTTCTTGCCCCGTGAGAAACCAAAAGTTATTTTAATAACAACATAGCGTGCTAGTATGTTTAGCATACTACGCTAGTGATGTAAGTGATGTGACATATGTCATGTGACACTAAATTACATAAGTAACAAGCGTACTTATTTAAACCCAACCATGATGCCTTTTTCCAAACCTAACAATGTGCTATTGTTGCCTAAATCTATGGAAGTAAACCTAAAAACAAAATGTTTTACCTACATACGAGACCGTCACGAGCATAAACTGTACATTTCCTGCGAAAAAGGAAGTTTATTTGGAAAAGACACGATGCATGTAACAAGTATAAATTGACATGGGGTCCCTGAGCATCCAAAACTGACACTCAAGCATCATAGCTTGACGTGTAGGGCCACTGCCCAAGCCTGAATGCATTGGCAGAAATGGAATATAACATTCATAATATGTTTTCAATAGTGTGTAAACACCTGAAACTAAGAACTGTTGTGTTTTTGTTACCTTATTATGAGCCATTTATAGCGACATAAGGAGTTGGTCCTCTCCCATGGAATCCATCATGTTGTTTCTTTGGACAAACCAAACACTGGTTCTAGATAGGGCCATTCATGTTTCACATTTTTGTGTCAGCCACTGCAGTTCTCCTACACCAGGGGTACGCAACCTGCTCCTCCAAAACCCCATGTGGCTCTTTAGCCCCTCTCCAGTTTCTCCCTGTGGCTTTGACAGAAAATCAATAACCGTTGTTTTGTTTTGTTTTTAATTTAAATTTTAATTTATTGTTGTAGGCCTAAAGTGATTCTTACATTCTTCAACTGTAAAAATGCATAGTCTTTACACTGATTAAAATGAATGTTTTTAAACATTTCGTCAACTAAAATGTGCATCATATGTTGGGCCTGATGCCTTTTCCTCTAAAAACATCACTAGCAATTGCTGCAGTCGTCTTCAGTCTACCTAGCCAGGCTAGCTGTAGATTCCAAATCGAAAAAGGCAAAAATCTCAGGGGAAAATAGAAAATGTAACAATGCGCGGACAAATTTGTTTGCTTTCATCGGCAACGCTGCAAAGTAAAGTACCAAATAATAAAAAAAAAAGTCCACTTTTGTTGCCACCTTGTGCTAAAACATATTAATGAATGCTTATTTAGATCTAATAGTAATGTTGATAAGCTAAATTTGACTTAAAAGGCTGCGTTACCTTTATTTTGAGGCTCAAATATGTTTTGCGGCTCTAGATAGTAAAAGTTGCAGACCCCTGTCCTACACACATGACACCTGGGAGAAGTTTCAGTGGGTTGTAATCTGTGGTCTCACCACTAGATGCCTTTAAATCCAACACACCAGATCTTTAAAGTTGCTGTAGCAGAGAGAGAACGACTAAAAACAGCAGCAAATAATTTTTGCTGTCAATCAAACCTGGAAGAATTGCTGCTGTAAATCAAGCAGCTCGTAAAGTGGGCTGCTGTTTCCAAGGCCACTGTTTTATCCCCCAAGTTATAAATTCCAACACCACAACCTCTAAACAGACATTTACTGCAACAGTTATAAATTATTAACTGTACATTGAACAAAGGTTTACCCGATTGCTCCTGTCATGTAATTAATGACTAATTTAATTTAGTGTGTCCTCATACTAGCAGGAGAATACCTCAGATTTCCTTGTTGGCTTACAGCTCATTTTCCATCTAGATGGGGCCAAATAAGGACATAAATCTGCTTATTTCCACTGATTGAGTCTTGTGGAGTTAGTAAGAACATTTTGCAGAACCGGCACTGTATGCCACTGGCTAAATGAAGCATGTAAAATCAGTGATGACTGAGTCATCAGCCTGCTACTCACTGATAAATCTGAGATGGGAATCATGTTTCATTTTAAACAGGAATAGTTAGAGGCCTGGGAAGAAAGCTAAAAGGCAAGAGGCATGGATGATTTCCAGTCTGCAGATATACTTCATTAAATATTTCTGTTAATTTTACTTTAGATTATAGCTTCACCTCCCCTTCAACCACTGCTGTCACATCACGTATTGAGAGAACCTTTAAAATAAAATAAAGAGTACAATTTCGGCAGTTTTAACTACACAGATAGATGCTAAAGCAGCATCGACCTACTTTGGTTGTCAGTTGCTGTCAAGCAGCCACTCATTTGATAGTTATTAGTCATCTTATCTGGCAAAGTTATATTTCAGCCTCTATAATTCCTCAGTTGCTTTTGAAAAAAAATTGGCTTTTGTTCAGTTTAAACACCAAGTACAAATGATTTTATATTTTGTCTGTTTTTCTGAGATATAATTTGAGTGGTATGAACAGTTCAAATTGTTCTTTTTAAAACATTTTCTGCATTTCTGTCAGCGCTGTGGTTTTACATGGCTTGTTATCCTTGTGAAAGCAGTGAATTTAGATTTTATCGACTGCTCAGAAATGTAATCCCAGTCAAAGATTCCGCCTTTACAAGATAGAGCAGTGTAGCGTTGACACATTTATCATTGCTGACACTTGTCTTTGTCACACGTCTTTTATCGTGGCTGCAGCTCCGAAGGTAGAGCAGGTTGGTTACTGATTGAAAGATTGGCAATTTGATCCCAGTCTCTCGCAGTCCGCGTGTCGAAGTATCCTTGGGCAAGATACTGAACCCCAAATTGCTCCCTAATGTGCCATGGGTGTGTGTGTGTGTGTGTGTGTGTGTGTGTGTGTGTGTGTGTGTGTTTAAGCTGAAAGCAGATGGCACCTTGCACGGTAGCCTCAGCCACCAGTGTGTGAATGTGTGTGTGAATGTGACATGTAGTTTAACACAGAAGAGACGTCAATAGCATCAACTAGTTTCTGAGAAAGAAGTAAATACTACAAAAGCTACATGTGTAGCACCTCCTGATTATCCATCTTTATTTACTGTCCTTGTTTCCTGTCGTCTCCCTCAGGTATCGGTGTGATCAGTCTGGAGAGGGCCTATCCTCTCACCCTTGGGTCCAACATCGGCACCACTGCCACAGCCCTGCTGGCAGCCCTGGCCAGTCCTGGGAACAAGCTAGCAGCTGCCATACAAGTAAGCCAGTGTTTCATACAACCAGCCATTTAAAAACTGCAGGAGAATGAGAAAAAAAGAAAAGTAAAGGCACCATTACCACTACCCTCCCACTTTGAAGGCAAAATGTATTTTCATGAATATATTTTCCACTGATATGCCTCTCAGAGGGGAGGATGCACACAGACAGCGAGACAACACTAAGGGAGCCCCGCAAATATAATTTTTCCCTACTCGAGCAAAAAACATGGGAGAATTATCTGCAGATGGTAGATTATGATAATGTTTGTATGTATATTTATGAACATGGGTTTATGCATAAATAGGCTGGAGGCAACTAAGTGGACGCCTCAGGGAAAACTGTTTGTTAGTCTTCTCGTTGACATGAAACTGAAAACATCTCATGTTACTGGTTTATAGAATTAATGATACATGATGACAAAATAGTTCATGTAGACTCTCTGAGGATGTACATACCAACACACACTGACTGTTACTTGCATCCTGCAGCACTCACACATTGTTTCTCTCTCCTTTCTTTGCCTGCAGATCGCTCTGTGTCACCTCTTCTTCAACGTCCTTGGCATTCTGCTGTGGTATCCTCTTCCTGTCATGCGCCTGCCGATAAGGATGGCTCGAGTCCTGGGTGAGCGCACTGCCAAGTATCGCTGGTTTGCAGTCTTGTACCTTCTCCTCTGCTTCTTGCTCCTGCCCTCACTTGTGCTGGGCCTCTCGCTGGCAGGCTGGAGGGTGATGGCAGGTGTTGGGGCTCCTTTCCTTGGTGTGACCGTCTTCATCGCCATGGTAAATGTGATGCAAACTCGTAGTCCTCACCACCTGCCTACTAAGCTCCAGAGCTGGGACTTCCTGCCCCAGTGGATGCGCTCTCTCAAACCGCTCGACCGCCTCATCACCAAGGGGACTGCATGCTGCGGTTCTGCATGTGAAGTGGGGCAGGGAGGAGAAGAGGAGCATATATCGACACAGACGACATCTGACGACATGCAGAAAGAGTCGGCACAGAGGAAGGCACAGCTGGCTTATGACAACCCGGTCCTGGACTACCTGGATGAGATCAGACCAGGTGTAAGGGTGCTTAAATTAAAAGGGTTAGAGAGGTGCAACAGCACTCCACTGTAGTCAGAGTGACAACTTTTATGCTGAATTTTTTGTCAACATCATAATTTGGAAATTAAGCCAGTTTTTATCATTAATTAATAATTAATGATTTTCATCCATGTTTGATTTTCGTCCAACTGAGCAAGCTCTGCCTATTGATGAAGATCATCTGATATGATAAAAAGCCCCCAAAACAGTTACTGTATGCACCTTGAGTTAACTTGTCACTTGTTGTCAAGATCAAGAATGAACTTTGAAATTCAGTTGATGATGAACTGCAAACAGATTATGAGTCTGTAACTGCATTAAAGGTACCTTGAGGAGCTTTTGACCACTAGTGGTGCTATGGAGCAATGTTTTTATGAGTCATTGCCTATTCTGTGTGTGCACAGGTATGAACAAGCATACATTCTGCGTTTGGTTTCCTGCCATTTCACTGATTTGCCAAAAAATGTAGCAATGCACCAACAAAGGCAATGAAGAAGAAGAAGGCCAGCAGTTGTAGTGAGAAGCGCAAAATGTAAACTTAACTAGCCAACAACATTTCTTGCAGCAAATGTGTAAAATGGGTTTATATTAAATAAGTACTGTTGTAAAGATGGTCTTGGCATAAAACTAGGCTGTCTATGCAGTAGAAAGGTGCAAATACTTTTGAAATTGGTGCTAAATGACCAGAGAAAACAGGAAAAAGGGCTGTGGAATTTGCTTTTGCTCCTGAGGTATAAAACCTACATCTCCCAGAATGCACTGTGCATTACCTGACCAATAAATGCTCCCACTGGTGGATGATAAAATGCAGGCTTGAAACATAGCTGCAGACACATTCCCTTTGTAGTGTACATGCATGCGTGCACATGGCACTGGGGACGGGACGGGGACGGGGGGGGGGGGGGG
>NC_065509.1:20733030-20737190 GCF_006386435.1 Epinephelus moara
TAATTCTCGGTTAATAAGACTGCACAGCTGATCCATTGTTAGCCCGGTGTTTGTGCTACGACTAATGGTGCGTTCAGTTGTACTCGTAAGTCGGAGTTTTGAAGTCGGAAAAGCATTGAAATCTAGCATCTACAAGCATAAACGTTGGGGTTTTCGTTTCATTTCATTAACTGTCCATTTTTTTTAGAATTCCATGTTCCATGTCCCAGTTTTTAAACTGGGAAGTGCTCAGTTCGGAGGTTACATTGTTCAGAGCTCCAAGTTCCGACTTCCAATGTAGGTGTAACGCACCATAAGGCACGATTCTCGACCCAACCAAAAGATGTAAATATCCTATGCCTGTTGCCTGTTGACTTTCCCAGATGTGGCGAATATTTGTTTTGTAATGTTGAGTAGCTAGTCTGACAATAATAAGAAGGCATTTGGACTTACCTGAAGTAGGCTAAATGTGAAATAACAGCATTCTAGGCTGTAGGTGAATATCTTTAATGTTGTTATTTTTATGTATAATGTTATTTTAGTAAGCAGCAAGTTAACTGAAATTTTATTTCATGCTATGTAGGCTTTACTTATTTTTATTTATGTGAATCTGTTGTTTAAGTGTTTATACTTCCGTTTTCATCCACATTGTTATGTTTATAATCATTTACATGAAGGCACGAGTGTGAATCATTTCAATTTTATTTTATTATTAATTTTTGCACATAGGTTCTTTGCTTTTTTTCTCAGAATACAGTTAAAGTTTCTGTGCTGAGATTCTTCATCCTGCTGAGATCAGCAAATGTTTAAATAAAACATATGCAGAAGGCAAGAAGTTTTGGTGCGTGATTGACATACCAGACAAATAACAGTTTGATCATGTATGGCTAGTGTTGATCAGGTAGGCCTTTGTTTACCAATGTTCATTCAGTCAGAAAACTCACGATTCTAATGTTTAACTAATTGAGTTGGAATCATTTGCTGACAGCTTGGTCCCCCCCAGTTCAAAAATCCCATCTGCGCCCCTGCGTACATGACACGCCCCTACAAATCACGCCCACCACTAGTACAAGACAAACCCACCAATGCAAGGGCTATCTGAACCCTGCTACAATGCTACACTGTAGTGAAAAAATGAGACCAAATGTTGCAGTAACATAAAACATGAAGATGTGATTCACTTTATAAGTAATGGGATGCAACCCTTCCCATTACCCTTATCTTAACCTTAACGCCTCTCTTTTAATGTAATACTTCATAGTGAGCTAAGTGCTGATTTAGCATTAGCATAAGTAACAAAATGTGACCTTCCCATTACCCTTATCCTAACCTTAACACCCCTCATTTAACGCAACACCTCATAGCTAGCTAATCGCTAACTTAGAAATTTTGTTGGGACTTCCCCTTCTGGGCCGAGGAGCGAAGGGGGCTGATCATGGACTATCCTGTCGGTTAAAGTGAGCGAGTCATGTAGCAGGGCAAGTCACGGAGCTGCAATAACAATATGGCAGCTAGCTGGTAACAAACAATTTTGAGTTACAGTTAAATGGTTGACCAAAACATGTTTTTGAAAACCTTTTTGGCGAGAAACAGGCAATACAGTTGCAGAGTATTGGTTCATGCTTAGTTTTAACATTTGATCTCAGTAGCCTATTATCAGCCTCTGTATTTACATTACAGGAAACAGTGGCACCACCTTTGTAATCACAAATGCTGGTATTGTAACCAAAATGTGGAGTTAAAGGGAAATTTCGGTTTATTTCAACCTGTCTGCTATCGTCCTAAATTTGTTTCAAGTGACTAGAGATTTCAGGCACGGTATGAGATCGCTGCTTGTTCTCGCGATATTTCGGCCGCGCTTTGGAAAGCAGAGCTAAATGGTAAACAAACATGGCACCACACCGGTAAGGTAAGACAACACGTTTAGGCTACATGTCGTTTTCTATATGTTCTCTGACATTTATCCTAACAATATGAGGCAGTCTTTGTGGAAAAAAAGCTTGTTTAGTGGACTAACTTTGCACTTGAAGGTTGCCCGTTCACTTACGTTTTAATAGGTCTGACGCTACTATGCGCCCTGGCTGTATCTAGGCTAACGGCTAACATGCTAACTATTATTTTTATGTCACTAGTCACTTGAAACAAATTTAGGACAATAGGAGACAGGTTGAAATAAACCGAAATTTCCCTTTAAGACATTTTAGGCGAGAAATAGGCAACACAGTAACAGAATCTTGGTTCATATTTGATAAGCACTTTACAGTTGACCAGAGATGGATGGGGTCTCTCTTGATCTCCTTCTGTACTGCTCGTGTCCGTTGTGGTGGGCATATGAAAATGTGTACTTCAGGCAACAGCTCTAGAGCCAGCAAAAATCTGCTGATAATGAGAAACATGTCAGAAGGAAGGGAAACAAGCACTGCTGTTAGCCCACAGTCTAATGATAAAACAGTGTTATTGCCGGGTGGGTAAATGTTTGATCATTATGTTAAAATAACATGTACTTACTTGTTACATAAGTGTTGGTGGGCGACTGAACACGCACAGACACTACAAAGGATTCAAGCAATGATCATATTAGCTTCTTGATGTTATCTACAAAACAGTGTATGAATGTGCTGTAGCTTATGTGTGCGAGCACTGTTATGTTTAAGTGGGAGACTATGCAGAATTCAGGAGGTGTTGTTGAATGTGTGAATATGTGCTGTGTTCTGTGTTGCATTGTGGCAAATGATCATGTGTTTAAGAAATGTTGACTCCCTGAAGTCTTTGATTTAATGAGAGAATAAAGTCTGGCTCTTTCACTTTTAAGGTGACAGACTTTGAAGAGTGCTTTGCAAACAGGATGAAAGTACACATTAAATAAATAACTTCTCTGTCTTTGCTGGTAGAATTGCAGCTTGGTGTTGGGAACTGCCAAAAAGAGAGATTTCATTCATTCTTATATGTCTTACTTGAAACTTTCACTTTTTTTTTGTCCATTCAAGGACCTCACTAATCTGCAAGCGTACACTCCAGCCATTTTTTTGTTTCAACAAAAGCAGCTTCGTCTCATCATACTCCTCTGATCCTGCCGTGCTCTTTAAAGTGTTTGGGTTTTAAATGAGATGCAGCCATCTCCTCCACCAGACATGGCAGTCTGGACGGAGTTTGCATCACCCTGCTGAGTCCAATGTGAATCCCCGGAGGCATTCGAGAGCAGTCTGAGAAGAAAGGGGAGCCAGAAACAAGAAGCCACCATGACACTTACCCCTGCACACACTCACAAAAATACACGTTACACAGCACCACTCTTATCTCCGAATGAGAGCTGATCTGAGTGCTGATTATCTGCAGTGTGGGACTGAGCAGGGGGAACTGCAGTTTGGATCAGTGGTGGAGTCCAGCAGGGTCGGGTTAGAGTCCTGCCAGGCCTTCGCATCCAGGGATTCGCAGTGAGGACCTGCCAGAGCTTTCTGGCGTTATCACTGTTTTTCAGCCTGGCAGATTAACACTGATTGACATGTATATGCTCCTGAATTATCCCTTTTTTCGCTTATCTAAAATCTGCAAAAAATGTTCTATCTATGACTGTTTGCATTTCTGTGTAATGTGATTGTTGTGATCCCATTATGTGGAATCTTTTACCAACCATGGACTGTGAAAAAATAATGGATGTAGCCACTGTGATGTCACCCATTGGTTTGTGGACTCCAGTTTTGAAGCCTTGAGTTTGGCATTTCAGCCGTCACCATCTTGGATTTTTGGAGCCAGAGGTAACAATATTTGGATGAGATGATGGAACTGTTGAGGACGAAGGGTGGATCTGACTGAGAAGCCGAGGACACTTTCAGGTTGCTGCTTGGTTTTTACTCATCCCTCTCATCTAGAGACCACCTTGGGATGGGATCACTCCAGTCGCAATACAGTTATTGTCTTTAAAAATACACTCACCAGCCACTTTATTAGGTACACCTTGCTAGTACCAGGTTGGGCCCCCTTCTGCCTTTAGAACTGCCTTGATTCTTCATGGCATAGATTCAACAAGGTGCTGGAAACATTCCTCAGAGATTTTGGTCCATATTGACATGATAGCATCACGCAGTTGCTGCAGATTTGTCTGCTGCACATCCATGATGTGAATCTCCCGTTCCACCACATCCCAAAGGTGCTCTATTGGATTGAGATCTGGTGACTGTGGA
>NC_065509.1:20737337-20833016 GCF_006386435.1 Epinephelus moara
GACATGTTGTTGGTTCAGAGATGGTCTTCTGCAGACCTTGGTTGTAACGAGTGGTTATTTGAGTTACCGTTGCCTTTCTATCATCTTGAACCAGTCTGGCCATTCTCCTCTGACCTCTGGCATCAACAAGGCATTTTTTTTTAGAGAACTTCTGCACAGTGGATATTTTCTCTTTTTGGGACCAGATGGTTGTGTGTGAAAATCCCAGTAGATTTCTGAAATACTCAGATCAGCCCATCGGACACCAACAACCATGCCATGTTCAAAGTCACTTAAATCACCTTTCTTCCCCATTCTGATGCTCAGTTTGAACTTCAGCAGGCTGTCTTGACCATGTCTCCCTGCCTAAATGCATTGGGTTGCTGCCATGTGTTTGCTGATTAGCTATTTGCGTTAACAAGCAGTTGAACAGGTGTACCTACTAAAGTGGCAGATGAGTGTCTGACACTTATTTGTTTTTGTTTTATTTGCTCTAACACTGTGTCCTAACTGAATGCGACAGAGAAAGCCAAAGATTGACCGCACTGATTTCTATTATAATGTTCCAACTGGCCACGAGCGACACTTATATTCCAAAGTATTTAGATTACATTAGTTTGAGTAATCAAATGCACCACAGTACAAATCATATTTTAGGGCACGTTTTAGTAATCTGTAGCAGTGGAATACGTTTTAAAAAATTAACCCTCCCAACACTGCTGTGGTGATGCTTTGTAGACACCCTGTCACTCAAATTGCCACATCCTTAATTATGCGTAACTTTAAGCCTTAATAACATATGAACAGGTGAGTTATATAAAAATTTATGAATGAAAGAAGTTATTAATGATGAAATCAGCTATAGAAACCAAAATCATTTCATCTACCAGTCTGTAAACATGTTTATTTCTGCTGTAAATTGGGAATTTTAACATGAGGGTCTATGGGGATTGACTCATTCTTGGAGCCAGCCTCAAGTGGCCATTAAAGGAACTGCAGTTTTTGGCACCTCTGTGTTGGCTTCATTTTTCAGCCCTGGAGACTCCTGCTTGTTCCCAACATACACTCACTCACACTCATTTACTGTACATCTCTCTCTTGGAAGCATGAAGTTAAATGTGTGTATGAGAGTTTGTGTTTTTACAGTCTCCCTTCAGAGACTAAAAAGTAATTTTGTTCTGCCTTTTAGGCACAACTCGCCTTTTTGCAAGGCTGAAGTCACATCCCATTCTTCAATAGCTAATTTCATGAACCTTCTCAACCCTCGAGCGCTAAGATTTTGCTTCCCAAGCATTTTGCTTCACTACACAGGTGCTGACACAGCAATAATCCATCAACAGCCATTTCTTGCAGTGTTAGAGGCTGTCGGAGTATTCCTCAAAGGGATTACAATACACTTAATCAAAATTATGATCTAGAGACATCATTACTGCTGAAACAACAGAAGAGTTTTGTGTTAAAATGAAACAAACTGTACTCACTGTGTGTGCAGGGTTTCCCCTGGGGAGCCATGTTTGCATAAAAAGTTTTTACTGCGCTACTCCCCGTAATAATTACAAATAGCTTTAATTTAAAAGACTTAAATAGCATTAGTCATTGCACAATACTGAATGTCTAACAGTAATTAATAATTAAGAATAATGGCTAAGCTCACTGATAAACTATCAATACAAAGCAAATAAAGCCAGATTGCTTGTTGAACCAGGAAATGCACCAGTTAGAAGCAGAACTGATGAAGAAAATAATTAAGTTTCTCAAAAACAGGTGGTCAAATCCAGGAATAATTAACTTTTAATCAGGTTTTGACTTGGCAGTCATGACCTATGTACCCCTGAAGTGTAATAGAAAAACTAAAAATTAAATCAAATTAATTCCTTATACACAGAAACATAATTAGGAAACAAACAAGATTCTGTGCTTAAAAAAAAAGCTGTGATGATGTAACAAACTAAAGGGTGTAGATGATGTTCTCTTCAAAACTCAGATATTTATTTTATTTTATTTTATTTTATTTTATTTTATTTTTACAAAATCTTAACAAAGCCAGCCACCTATTCATGGTTTCTCAAATATGAACCACAGTAACAGAAGTGAAAATGATGCATTATTATTCAGCCCATCATAAGAAAAAACATGGCCGGTGGCTGTTCTTAAGTCGGCACTGTGGGGGTCTTTTGGGACAATGTGTTTACCCAAAACTGCAGAAAGTGCTGCACTCATATTTCAGTCATATTCACAAGGCCAAAAGTATTTTACTTTTACATCTTTGCCTCCATCCAGTTGGCCACTATTGCAATATTTATGTAAAGCATATTTTGTTTAATGTGTTTGCCTTTGTTCTAACTAAGGTATGGCCGTGCTTAATGGAGTCGTGAGGATGCATTTAAATGAGAGTCTTTGTTTTGATACAATGATACATCCGCATGCCTGCACATACCACCACAAGATAAGATCTTGATAGCTGTGGCAAAATGCATTAAGTGTAATATCTGAAGCTCATTTGTGCTTTAAGAGGAAGCATAATATCAGAGGTGTGTCAGCCACAGCTGGGAAGGTAGCTCGTTAAAGAGTAATAGAGGTGACGACTCAAGCAGTGCAGTTCAGATCAGCTCTAACTCCTACAAGAACAGAGATGTTAGAGGATGTTCAAATTTTTAATTAAACTGACACACAGGGACCTAATAATCACTGAAATCATCCTTTGCCTTTAAAAGTCCAGTGTGTAAGATGTAGTGGCATCTAGTGGTTAGGATTGTAGATTGCAACCAGCTGAAACTTCGCCAGGTTAGAATTCCTTAAGTGTTTGTTGTTGAGGAGGTTTCGTCCAGATCTGTCCTTTTTGGTCTTATCTGTCTTATTTTTTGGCTGCACAATCTGCACGCAGACAGAAAAGTGGGCAATGATAGCTCAGGGTGATATAGAAAGTGCCGGCATTCAGCACAAAACAGAATATCACAAAGATATTCATGAATTTTGAAATGTGGTCTTAATGTCTAAAAGTATTTGTGATATTTTAAAGTTCTCATAAATAAAAGATGATTGGTGTCAGAATGTATGCAAATGCTTGAATGGAAACTGATCTAAATCAGCCAGAGATGTTAGCACCGCTCTTTATCTGTGCTGCACTCATGTAATTACCTCCTTAGCAGCACAAACACATTTGCACTGAATGCAGCCGAAATAGAGGAGAAAGACAGAGAGAGACAGACCAAAGTTTCTGGGGCAAAACAAGCTCTCTCCCTGCAGGGCAAAGTGGGTGGTTGATTTAAAATATGCGTGTTAATGCCTTTTGTGTTGCTGCTGTTATTGTGTGCAGACTGCTAGTGAAGGCTGTTTTTACAGCATGTTTGCTATAACTAAACACCAGCTAATGCATTCATACTTCACCTCAGTTACTAAGCATCCATAGACTGTGTAATTTATTCTTGTTTAAACAGGAAGTTGATTTGAACAGCATTTTTATCCCTATTTAGAGCCATTTGTGGCCATTATTTTTAAACTATGCGTCACGTTAATGCCTACAATTTCTCAAATGTTTTGATAAATAGGTTTGTTGCTGTGATGAAATGTAGAATTACATACACACACAGCGAAGAACACAATAACAACTGTGTGTGTGTGTGTGTGTGTGTGTGTGTGTGTGTGTGTGTGTGTACGCGCAGTGGGAATAACCTCTGGGCCATGCGCAATTTGGGCTGTGTTGGGAAATAATTCAAGCTGCGGATTGACAATAAATCTTGCATAATGAGTTGATACATTCCATTAATTCCAATATTTGTTTTGTCAGGCTCTCCATGACCGGTGTTTACACATGCCAACATTGTTCAAATATAATGTTACATTGCAGCAAAAACAAGGGAGCGACATTTCGTCGACAACCACAATGAAACACATTTTTTCTATTTGCATAATATGGGGCAAAAAATACGAGTGTTTTCAGTAAAAACACAGAAATATGCAATAAAACAGGAGTGAGAAAAGAAGCTAGTACCAGGAATCTGACATCCACAGAACACATTGGCTTAAAGTTTTGAAATTCTGCCATGTGTTGCTTGGTCATCATGACATGCAGAATGTCAGATCATAAATAGAAGGACTGGAGGGAGAAGTAGAAAACGACGTCAGACCAGTGGCCTGATTTCCAGACAACAGCACACAACAGAGACGAAACAAAAGCGTAAACAAGTGGCCTCAGATCTTCTCTGACGTCTAGCAGTGCAATCTGACGTCTGAGTGCTTTTTTCTGCAGTTGGCCTCCTGTCAAAAACACTCCTGATGCGTCAGCCACATTTAATACACATAAAAACATGACATAAAACTATTTAACTCAAATTGAATACATCACATTATATCACCTACATGTGGAATCCTGTGATGAGGTGATGGTTTCGGTATTACTAATTCAAGATGTGCCATGAACTCAGCGACCCAGCGCCCCTGAGATGGTTGAGTGGTGTCTCGGCAGCTGAAAATGATTAACCCTCTAATTAAAAGTGAGAAGAACCCACCAGGCCTCTGCCAGATAATATTAAATCTCTTCCTCCTGTCCCAAATACTCCCTGTAAATTGGAGAGTGTTGAAGATGACTGAGCTTTCTGGGACTTTAATTAAACTGAACCAAACCAAAACATGGCTGATAGTGAGAAGGGAGAGGGGCAATATATTTTAACAATATTACAATATTGAACCAACTTTATTATAAGTGTCTAAATCAGATTAACAAAGGCAGCCAATAAACTCAAATATCTCCAGTGTTTAACATTACCCCTATACACAATGTAACACCTGTATCCCTCAAATATTTAATTGCTCACTGACATAAAGCTCAATTATTCATGAAATAGTATAATTTTAGGAATATTTATCAATGGGCTGATCAACAAGAGGACTTTATAGTGGGCAATATTTTATGATATTTGATTTGCAGGGTTTTCAGTGGGTTCTTAATGTGAAAAGATCATTTAAATCAATCCATATTCCATTAACTGAGCCCTGACTTAACTTTGACTAAACTTTTTTTCTGCTTTAGGGACATTGAGCTCTTAATAAACCCATCAACTGAGAAATACAGGCTTTGGGGTTTATTGGTTTCATTATATTACAGTCTTGAGGGCAGATGTAAAAGTTAAGTGATTTGTAATGCAATTTGGGATTAATTGAGTAGAAATGAATGTGAATGTGAGTTTATTTTAGGGGTTTGTGGGTCACAGAGATATGATAGCCAACAGCCAACAGTTTGTTTGTCACAGCTGAGACTGATGATGACTCCAGAAAAAAATTAAATAAGTCAAGTGTGTGTTGTTTTAGCTATAAATCAGAGCCAAAGCGTGTCAAGTGGACATAAACTGCAGTTGATTGTTTGGTCTTTGGACCAACAGCAGAGCGTGGCTGAGCCAGAGTGATACCGACTTAGCTGATGGGAGGTTAGCGCATGCTAACCAAACAGAACTGATCCAATAGACCTATGCGACAGTGACTTTTACTCTGGGGTGTTTATTTTTGTTGGCTGTTACTCAGCACGACTGTCTGGAAAGTGTCTTTAAAGATAAACAGAGAGAATGAACCTCTGCACACAGTCTCAAAAGAAGTGCATCAGTGTCAGTGCCTCAAAAACGTCACACAAGAACTATCTTTGAAACGTGTTGTCAGTGTAACATGAAGCAACAGAAGATGCTGTTTTTTTTCTGCAACAAGAACATTCAAAAGAGGCATTGAAACGGTCTGTATTAAATGCTCACCCCATGTAACGCTGAATGATGACCCTGCCTTATCCTAACCACTGACGTTTATTTATTACTACCATTACTAAATATTGTGTCATGGTGATGTTTGTTTTGGTGTTTGGTTTTGTGTTTGGGGTTGTTCTGTGTTTTTCTTTTTCCCCTCCTTTCTGTTTTTTCTCCCTGGCAGTGTGTGGGCAGCTGAGGGTGCGGCTAGCTGAGCAGGGCCTTTACTACGAGGCACACCTGGTGCTCATCAGTAATCACTCCTGCCATAAAAACCTGGTCAAGACACCACTCCTGTGCCAGATTATCCCTTTGCAGTTGTTTTCCAGTATGCCTTGTCTGCAGTCACCAGTGCTGCTGGTTTTCTGGTGCTCAGCCTCTGTGGATCTCCTGGACAATTTGCCACCTCACCTGCAACGCCAGTCAGCCCTCAGCCACCACCTCCAGCCTCTTGCCTTTTTTCTTCGAGACAGTATTCCTTCAATAAACACCCCAAGAACTGTCTTTGCCTCTGGCTCTGCATTGTTGGGATCCAAACACCAAAACTTAAAACTTAACATATTGAAGGAACTGACAATATTCATTTTACTAAAATCATATTCATGATTTCATGTAACAACTGAACTGAGTTGAGTTGACTTGAATTCATGAAGAAAATGTTGTTTTTCTCGCATGCCTCCCTGGTGAACATAGAATCCCAAAACAGAGAAAATTCTTGATGAATTAAAGTCATAGGTGTCCACATTTAACACCCAAAACTAAATCTAAACATCTGTTTACAAACTCTTACACAACTTATGCAGGGTAAACCAACTCTCATTTATCCAGTCATATGCTCAGTGCTTCCTACACAGACAGCCCTTTCTGACGGGGAACTGAACTAAAAGCAAAACCTAATCTTTGGTCTTTGTCACGATTAGTTAGTTAGTTTGTGTTATTGTGTGAATTTGGTGTTGTACAAGGTTAGTTCAGATTTACTGTACCACAAACTATGTGAGAATTTGTAAACAGATGTTTTGATATAATTTTGCTGTTATTAAAAATGGATCCCCATGACTTCAAGTTATCAAGAATTTTTGGATTCTTTGCTCAAGGTATGTAAGAAAAACAGTTTTCTTCACAAATTCAACGTAACATGGGGTGAGTAATTGAAATACAAATGGTCATTTGGGGGTAATAATCATCTGTCATTCCCACAGCGGGGAAATTTGCAGTGTTACAGCAGCAGATGGGAAAGTTTAATAACAAGAAGCATCACTGAGATGTAATTAAAATGTAAACAGTCAAATAAAAGAACTCCGCTGCCTTTTATTTTCTCTCTTTCCTCTTCTGCTCTTCATGCGTATACTCCGTCACAAATGAATACAGGTGGCGATAGAATTCAAAGCCCTGAGCTAAATTGTCAAAATCAGGTAACTAATCATCCATGATATTAAAAACCTTTTAGACAACACTAAAATACATTTCTATAAACTACTCTGGTTATTATACTCTCTCCAAATCTCACTCATGTTTCCACTTGTCTGACTGCAACAAGTGACATATTACAGAAATAGACTTCTGTTTACCGAGAAAATAACAAACCGACTGGGTCAAGTGAAAGGTAAAGAGACACTTCAGCCATTTATAATAACACTCTAAACCTGTCTGTGTCAAAAACAACCACTTCTAATGGGCATACAATGACGGTGTTCAATTGCCCCATCTGCTCCCATTACAGCCTGTTGCACAGCTGCCGGTTGCTGCCCGCTTACTCAGTATTGAACCAGTTTCAAAAACTGTTGTTCACATCAGTCTCTTTGACCAGTTTACACAGGGAAATAGAGTCCAGGTTGAAAAATGCGAAAGTTATGCTTTAACATTACGTGTATGTCAGCCTTAAAATGTGAGACACAAAAATGTTTTCTCAAACCATTGGAATGCTGATATGTCTGCATTTTTTTTTTTAATAAAGCAGTGTTGACATCTGTTATCGGAATATAAATATAGAGCAGAGTGCGTTAGAGTATTGCTTCATAACTGGCCTTGTTCTAGCTGTGACCTTTTCATCGAGACTGCAACAGTGGTGATAACTAGGTGACTGTTATCCTCCTTTCATTCCGCCTCTCTAAACATTGCTTTTTACTTTTTTGTCTGCATATACATTTGTTTAGTACTCTAAAAAAATACTATTTTAATCATTCCTGTGATATAATACTGGATTTTTCTGCAACAAGAACATGAATCTTGGCAAAACTATGATTTTCACTTTGGATCTTGCCAGCATGTGATAACAAAAGCATCAAGAAGTGCCAGGTCTTTTTAAGATACTACCGAGTCTGCTGTAAAATAACTCCCTGTTATGTGAAGCTAATGTAATGTTTATTTTCAGCAGTGAGTCAGAATACAGTTTCGGCCGTGTGAACTGGACTTCTTCACTCGTACTTTGTCGTGACCAGCAGTCATGGATGAGTTTGCCTCAGCTCGTTTGTTTTTGTGGATAGCCCTCTAATCGCATGCACATGCACACAATCAAGCGAAATCTGGAAACACACAAAACCACACATACACAGCACAGACCAAATGATCCATCAAATTACTGAAAGGGAAGCAGGACAATGTGTTTGTTTATCCTCGGGATCTAAATAGAAATAAATGGCCACTTTATCACAGTCGTCCCAACGCACACATGCTTTTGCCAAACAACGGGCAAACACACATAGATACAAAAGTTTGCTCCACACAGTAAAATTTCAGGAACAGTGATAAATCATTAGTGCTGCATGTTTAATTCCACCAGGGTGTTAGGAGTCTCCAAAGCAAAACGTTTCTTACCGATGGGCAAAGTCTGTAATTGATTAAAGTAATACTATGCAAGTGCTCCCTGTAACGGCAGAGCAATAACTACAAGCTGAAATCTAGAGTTACTGGGTGGTGAAATATTATACATGTATTATTTCTATTCAGCTCAGGATCAGTTCAGGACTGTGTTCGGTATTATCACTTCGCACTGATCATGTGATTCCAGTTGACACATGAAGACAACAGCCTTTTTATTTCTGAATCTGCCTTGAGCTGTTTCTCCTCCAACATATAGAAAGGACTTTAACTTAATGATGATTTTATCTTGCTAAAGTCAAAGAGCTGTTCTGACGGTGTTTGCTTCCTTTGGGACATATTGACAATGTAACCTCTCATTTCTCTGCTCTGACAACATGCAGATATACTTTAAATAAGTGACTTCAATAGCCGGCCACACTGCACAAATGGTCATCATTAAGAAAGAATGTGCCACAACTATTTACAGATGAACTTTAGCTCTATTCGCTCAGGATGGTGTCACCAAGGGACCTCGTGATTTTGAAATTGCCCCCCATGTCTGTGTTTTGTGCATGCAATAAGCAAAGTCTGTATTTTACTCAAATTTGCTGATATTATCTCCCAGATATGAGAATCTCCCTAACATCAAAACCACCCAGTAATGGTTGAACTTGTCACAAGATAGAAAAGTGTTCCTTGTCGCATGCTGCCATGCATGCATCCATCTCATCATCTTTTGCTCTTTTGATGGATTTAAGCTTGCTCTTTCTGCGAATGGGTCTCAGTGCTGTCTGGTGAGATGAGCCTCCTGACGTGGCACCACAAATGCTGTCAGAACCTTCATTTATAATTGCCATCACAGCGTCAATACTCTTGACCAGGAAAGAGGCAGAAAAAAAGGTGCGTCAGAAAAAAAGATATATATGAAAATTAGAATATTATCAGATGACCTCTGATTTTTGCAAAATATGGTGGGAAACTTAATATTACTTGACGAATTACAGATATAGTCGGATTGAGGTCAAGGACAACCTCTACAACTGTTATCAGCTACTCGAGGACCTCAGGTAATATTAGTTCTGTGTGAATAGAGCTTTTGACACAGTTTAATGGCCTTAAACATCACTTTACATGACTGCATCCACTGCTTGGTCTCCTTACCCCTGACATCACTTTAAAACTGCATTAACAGATTTTGTGGCCACTTGGGGGCAGCAGAAACAAGTTGTGTACACAATACTGGCACATTATTGTGGTTTTCAGTTGATATTATCAGTAAACAAGTGCTTATTTACACATCCAGCAGTTAAGGAGAAACATAATTCACTTGGAGTTTCTCGTTAATGCAAGTCCAACGTTTACTCTCACGTCACAGCAGCAGTACACAAACAAAACCACACTGAACAAGAATGGGGCAAAGAAACAAATAATAAAAACACACATGTTACTGTAGAGTTAAAAACAAAAAAGTATGCCCTTTAAACATGTGTATGCACATATGTAATTATGAGTCACATTTTTTCTCCATTGCCATTTGAGACATCGTCATGAAAATATCCATTGTTGCCATTTCAAAGAAATAGTTTGACATTCTGGGAAATACTCTTATTCACTTTCTTGCAAATACTGATGAAAAGATCTATACCACTCTGGACTGTAAATTTGATGCATCTAGCACCATTTAGCGTAACACTTTGTGGATTAAACAAAGAAATGTAATGTGATAATTTGTGAGCTTTAGATGTGCTGCTTGGCAGATTCAGTTACTTTTAGACGTAGTCAGACTAGCTCTTTCCACTTGTTTCCAGTCTTTATGCTAAGCTAAGCTTGCAGCTGCTAGCCTCATATGGTATTTAAAGCAGTTTCATGGAGTTTATAACTTGTCATGAAATGGTCTCAATTTAATACCGATGTGTCTATATGATCTACATAAGCAAACAAGACCATCAGTGAGAGGATTGGATGTTTCTATATACAGCAGTTACTCTTTGATTGAGGCAGGATCAGTCTAGCAAAGAAAAAATAATCAGAATCAGAATCGGTTTTATTGCCAAGTAGGTTTTCACATACAAGGAATTTGGCTAGGTGTATTGGTGCATAACAAAGAATATAAAAAATATAGAGTAAAACTATAAAAAGGAAATACTATTAACAATTTCATTTATGAAATATATTGCAAGATGTGGTTTTACATCAGTGTATGAATTTCTGCTTTGACACCTTGCCATGGTCACACGGTTCAACAAAAACTCAAGTTTTTAATAACTTTTCATGTCAAAGGTCTCCAGATGGTGCAGACAAAATTTGAAATTGATTGCATTTAATGTCTCGCAGCGGTTTGTTAAAATAGGACCCATGTAAATGACCAAAAATGCATAAAATCTGTTTTGTAAATTCAAAATGGCCGACTGCTTGTTGGGTTTAGGATGTGGCTCCAAGGGACTTTTTTGTACATCTTCGGATTTTACATGTGCCTACCAATTTTGGTATATCTAGAGGAAACTAGCTCTGGGGGCTACTTCTTTAAAAAAAATGTATCACATCTGCACCCGAGACCCCAAAAATATAAACATTTTAACCGGTTCTGATGCGTGTGCAAAGTTTCATGAGTTTTCAAGCACTTTAAGCCTCTCAAAAAAGTGATTTATTTCTAGGAAGAAGAAAAAGAAGAATTCCTTCAGTTTCAATAGGGTCCTTGCAATGCCCTAATGAAAGTTCCAAGCGGTTGCTTTAACAAACAGTAATGAAAATGATATCAATCTTGTTGTCTAACTCCCTGAGTGTACGGTGTATTTCCCACGAAGCTGAACTCCTCTTTAAAGTCAGAGGGTCTTTTTAAAGCAGTTTATAATTATTTTGTCTTTTTAGTAACAACAAGAGAAACATTTTCATTTTTAGCTCAGCTTTCAATCATCATGTGCTGTCCGGCCACTGACCAGGACGAAGCATTATTTCCCACATTACCTCAGTTTTGTACAGAGCTTTTTATGGACTGGAGCCAGATTATATTAGTGAACCGTTAACTCCCCGCCGTCCTCTTTGGCCTCTCAGGTCCAGTGGTTGTGGTCTCTGGCTGTTTACAGATGAGGTTACAAAACAAAAACGTACTGTATAACTATCTGGAAAAGTTTTCCCTTTGGTATATAGATCTGCTGACACTGCATCTGTTTTTAAATCTTCCTGTTTACTGTTTTATGATTCATCCAGTACTTTGCCATTATCTTTTTCATTTCTTTCTTTTTAAATAATCCTGCTGTTTGAATATAGATGTGTCCTGTTTTATTGTTATGCTGATGTTTTGGCCTGTCATTATAGTTCCCTTCCTATGACAGCTGTTTGACAAAGCCATCCCAGCCCAATGCCAACATTTTGTTTCCTGTACTTATGTGGTATCAGAATGTACACACAGTGCCTGCTGTGTATAATGCATGTAAGATGAGCAAAAAAAGATTCAGTGTGGCAGCAAAAATTGGAGAAATCCTGCATTAGATTGCATAAGTATGCCCCATTTTTTGGTATATTTTGAGAATTATAATCGTACTCCATTTGCATGACCAAAAAAAAAAAAAGTAATGGAATTATTATTGACAATTTAAGTGCTCTTTGGCCTCAGCTCTCATGAATATCTACTGGCTTAAGTGTTGTTTTCTTTTTTCAACAGAGTGTGAAGTGCTGTTATATCATCCAGCATCCGTCAGCAGCTAAAGGAGAGTGCTCTTCATTCAAATGGATCACAGGTTAGACCACATGTTTTTGATCTTTAAAAGTCAAGTGGCTCTGTCTGCCCATCTCGCTCACTCATGTCGGGGTTGAGAGAAAACTCTGATGCAGAAGTGCATGTTAGTTTCCTCCTCACACACAGCCAGGAGACAAGGGGGAAAGATAATGAAATACAGAATGCAAATGCAGAAAAATGACACAGACAGGCTATTTAATAATTTTTAGGCATAATTTATTTTGTGTAGCTTAATACAATGACACGCTGAGAAAATCCACGTCAATCAAGTCCGGTTTGTGATGCCACCTCCACTTTGTAACAAAAGACAGCAGACTGCAGACACGTCACTCCTGTCTTTGTGTCTGAGATTTCCATACAGATATACAAACAGACAGATGGAGCGAGAGATGTGAAGTTCTCCTCAGTCCGAGCATGTTGCTTTTTTTGGGTCCCTCTCTCCCTGTTGTTGACAGTTTGTTGGCGGCTCCGGTTAGACGGGGAATTGGATATGTTTTGCCAAAAATAAGGAAGTTTTCTACTGGGACCTGGTCGTGGTGTGAAATGCCTAAATTGAAATCACCTTCTATTTATGGAAATGACTGCTTATACACAATATCTTATACAACGCCGTTTCGTATACATTTTCCCCACACCTTGTGACAACCTAAATATTTCATTTGTGAACATTATTGTGGTGAAAACGGCATTGTGTTTGCCCTGCGTCACCCCTGATGAAACTATAAATAAATAAAAGACACAAAAATGCACAAAAATAAACACCCAAACTTTGAGATTATCCATCTTTGTAAGTGGAATTTAAAACCAGCACTCCTCATTGCATATTTATACCCTTATTTACTGGACCAGCAAAGTATTAGTGCCATCAGTCCACTCAAGCTGTTTGTTAATTTGAGGGAAGCGGAGCGGTGCCACACTCTGCGAATCAAGAACATCATGTCCTGTTGTACAGCTCACCGCTTTTTCCCCTCTGCTCCATGCTGGGAAAAAAGAGGAGGATTTGCATCATTATTGTTGTTGTTTTTTTATTCAACCTTCATGCCCAATCCCAGAGTGGTGTCCTGCTCCCACATGACTGTGTTCAGCCTTTTTTAAAATGTTATTTTGACAGTTGTTGACCTGCTGGGTGGTCCAAAGGCAAAAATGAGTTTTGAGCCCTTTGCTCCGACTCTTTATATTCCGTATTGATCCTGTTGGCAGCATGGCAGTACAGGTTGAAACCAAATAGTGCTGCTATGAACTGCCCCAAGGCTGCTGTGTGTCACTTGGTTTGTGGTAATGTGAGTGATTTGATTCCCGGAGCGGCAGGATGAAGCAGGGCAGGGAACGTGAAATAGCAGCACGATTCTGCTCTAGTGGAGATGCTCAGTGGCCAACAGGTCAGACGGTGGTTATACCAGGCAGCTTCCAGGTGCGAAAGTGTGTTCCTGCACTAAGAGAGCTGGGCTAGCAGGGGTACCTCCCTGAATGAAAAAGGATTTCAGAAAAATGTAGGTTTAAATTAAACTGTGCAAAGAATTATTTGGCCCAAACAACTTTGCAATTAATCAAATTGGCACCAGCTGATTACCATGGTGATTCTTGGCTCTGCTCTGCCTGGCTGATGACCCATTGTTTTACACTGGGGTCACAGAGTTTAAGTATTATGCTTCTTCCCCCTAACCAGCAGTGTTGTAGTCTAGGCCACCTAAACCGAGAACAAATCATGCTCCTGTTAAGGGTCGCGGGGTCACCCTCTTGCTGCGAGGCAACAGTACTAACCACTGCACCGCCGTGCCGCCCCTGCATGAGACAATAAATTGTGGAACAAGGAAACCACAGGCACTCCTGGAAATGATCTGAGAGATCCATCAAAACACCCACTGAAATAAATGAAGATTCCTTTTAATTCAACGTTTTTTTTTTTGTTTGTTTTTTTTGCCATACTGTATATATGTGCGTATGTATACGCAACACATTCTCACTCCAACCTCACATACCGACATTTGGTCATAGACTTTCCACGTCCAGATACGATGTGAAAGGTACCCTGGGTGCATTGGTTGTTGATGTTCTGGGGCAACTTGTCAACTTCAGCTTGTTACATGCATTGTCTTTTTTCAAAATACACTTCTGTTTTCACAGGAAATTTACTGTTCACATACAGTCTCCTTCAAGATAAACACACTACGTCGGTACAGCATCGGGAATTGACGTGGGGTTTTTTTTTTCCTTCAACAACTAACACACCTGGTTGGGTTCAGGAAAAAAAGAACAGGATTTGGCTTTCGAATCTTACAGGTTGCGAACGCTGCTCTCTCTGGTGAAAGTTGGTGTTTTTCGGACCCATCCACCACTGCTTCCACCCGCTCCAGCTGGACTTTCGCCGCTTTAACTTTGGTTCTTGTCACACTGCATTTCCCCCTGATGCCGCCAGGCACCGTTAAACTATAACGGCAACTGGCAGCGCATCATGCTGACGTTAAAGGACAGCTTTTTTCGTCGGTGTCTGGCTCCGCAAGTCACTGCCCAAGTGCTGGATTTTGACAATTTTGGAGTGAGACCGGATTGGTATAAGTGTATCAAAAGAAATGTCTTGATAAAATATTAAAAGGCATTGCTACGGTGAATTTTATGTATGGGAATTTTCTTTTTTTTCAGTGAGCAGACAAATAGAAATCAAACACTGCAGAGCTGAAATCAACATAACCACCTTTATTTAATACTCCTTTTTGCA
The DNA here is from genome assembly GCF_006386435.1 of Epinephelus moara. Taxonomy (NCBI): domain Eukaryota; kingdom Metazoa; phylum Chordata; class Actinopteri; order Perciformes; family Serranidae; genus Epinephelus; species Epinephelus moara. Next base: position 20,752,294 of record NC_065509.1, read on the forward strand.
CAGGCAGTTTAGTGAAATCCCTGCAGTGATGGTCTTGACTGACCTGCATACAGTATAAAATCCGGGGTCCTCTTCGTCCAAGACCAAGACAGGCCGAGTAAAAATGCGGTTGGGTCTGAGAAAAGACCGACACGTTCAAGAAGTGGTCCCAGTAGCGGATTCTGGGGGGTGCAGCAGGAGCGGCAAGTGCTGGAATGTGTACTTTACCTGACAACACCTGAACGCAACACAGGCTCCGCTCCAACTGACTGTGTGTTCAGTGCTGTGCTGCGCTGCTGTGTGAGCTGCGTGTTACACACTGTCCATAACAATAACTATGTCAGGTAACAAACTGCGTCGGACTTGGGTCGTTTTCGGGCAGGTAAATGCGGCCCAAGCTGCACTCTAGTGTGCTCACCTGTGTCTGTGTGTTTGTGTGTGTGTGTGTGGTGTAAATAAGATAAATAACATAAGGCTATTTAGTTTGTTTAATAAAAGGACAAGGTATAGACATGTTCTATAGGAAAGGTAACCTTAAATGACTTCTGTTGTTATCTGGTGCTACATAGAAAATAAAATTAAATAAAATTAACTTGACCTTCAAGGGGGGCGCCTATAATGGTAGGGGAAACACTGCTTGTGGTTCTCAGTTCAGAGGTCAAATAATAAAACCTTGTCTAATGCTGTGGGGGATTTTTTTTGTTTGTTTTTTGGGAGGGCATAGGGGGGTGTCGCCCAGGGCACCATTTAGGCTAGAACCGCCACTGAGTGGTCTCAAGACCAAGACCGATCTTGAGTACCACACCGCTGGAAACCAGAGTCATATAGCTCTGAGAACATGCTTTATGATCATAGGTTGAACCCCCCGACCTTTAAGAGCTCAGGTCTCCAGCTGATTACAACTATAAGTCACACAGGACATAAATCAATCATCAGCAAGGATCCACATGCAGCTGGCATCATGTTGAGGTGTTAATACCATGTGGAGTCCTGGCATCCCCTCTATAGGGTCATTACTGTGGGAAAAAATGGGCTTGTTATACTTGGCTAAGCAAGTGTATGCAAATCTCAGGGCACTGCCCCACAGACAGGGGTGGTCCAGCCTTCAGAGGCCATTAGAGGGCTCCTCCTGTGATCACAGAGCTTGGGTTATGTGATGTGTATCCTCTATACAGGCACATTGGGAGGCATGCTGCTACTGAGGATACTGAGGACGTGTCCTCAGTAATTATTTAGGGAATTTGGGGGTTTTAGTAATTTGGAGGAGGTTTACATTCTACAATAAAAAATGTACACATGTTGGGTATTTCATAGGCTGATTTTTTTTTTTTTTAATTAATAACCAAGGGATTCAGTATTTCTCCAAAAGATCATTCCCGGCAGTGTACAGAAGGCATTTAGACCCTAATTTGCAAATTAAAGTCCGAATGATGAGGGAAAAAAGTTTCTTGTTTGGTTGGCAAGGGATACATTTGGAAAACCTGGATTTTTCTATAATCCTGCTAAAGCTCAGGAACCACACAGTGACGAAAAATAAACGTGGCAAGCTGAGCAAACAACAGACAACAAAAGTCAGTGACACACCAAGTGTTCAGAACAGACTGAGCATCACAAATAAACCTCATGGTAAGAGCATGTAAGATCAGTGGTTTCCACTTCATTTCAAGTACAAGGATGATTACTGAGGATGGATAAAGGCACAATCATTAAAATCCCCCAACCTCAATCACACAGCTTACTTCCCCCCTGTTCTACTCCCACTCATTTCCCCAGGAAGTTGTTTATGCTGAGCGTGCGTGTGTGTGTGGCTGAGCGTGCGTGTGTGTGTGTGTGTGTGTGTGTGTGTGTGTGTGTATACCAAGCCCCCAGGAACTTGAATTTTTACATTTTAAACCATCATGCCAATAATATTTAAGAGCCACTAAGAGTCTTATTCATTTTTTTTTCATTCATGTGTACAGGCAGTGAAGCCACAGAAAGACTGGTGTCATGAGGGCCAACAATGAAGATGGCTAAAAACGTGGGCGAGATACTTCCACTGAGAGCAGCAAGGGCGTAGAATTTGGTAAATGTCCCTTCCAATATCCAGCAGCTACTGAATTGTCCCTAGCATGTCTAAAACAGTTAACAGATCTTGTTCTCGACCACGTGTCCTGCTTCCTTTGAGTTTGGCATTTTTTGCTGATGTGTGTGCGTGTGGTGTCTTTCCTCGATACGGTTGCTATGTGTCGCTACACCTGTTTCCACCACACTTATAGAAATATATATACCAGTGTCCCAATCTGTGTTCTGTGTCAGTGTCACTGTCTGAAGGGATACTACCATATCTACAGAGCAAAAATATAATGCAGCCATATTGGGCTATAGTACAGGTAGATTTGTTCTTAAAATATTCTGACTACATTCTTCAAATCTCAGAGAACACAGATATGTGGGATGTGTTTTGAATGTGCAGAATGTTTTGAACACGAGCAAAGATCTCGCTGAAACACATAATTAATGTCCAGGTGTTTTTAAATTAGTCAAAATTACGATAAAACTTCAATTAAAAGCCTGGTCATAATTAAACACCTATAGTCCCTTTTACCAGCCCAGTGAGGATATACATTTTGACAAATAAACACCCGTCTCACTTAGACACCTAATTTGGTTGCCAAGCAGTACATTTTTTTAATAGAAGTTCTTTTATGTGTCCATTCCTCGATTACACTGTTAGTTAATTATATTCCTTTAGTCCATAAGGATCCTGAGATTAAAAGAATCAGCAGGGTTTTTCATAAAAATGAATCCAAGTTGTGAGTGTTGTTTTAACAGGATAAAGTGGTGTTGTTTCGGTATGCCGGTTGCTGTACTCCTCAAGTTTCCTAACTCACTCTCACTCTGATACACTGTCTATTGGAGCTAGATCAAATGAACGATTCATAATTTATATATTTTCTGAAGCCTAATTTTTAAACCAATAATATTCATACTGGTTTTAAGGCCTGTCCCAATATAGGCCTGTTGATTTCAGCGATTTAAACAAATAATAGCCTAATTTTGTTTTTCTTTCCATACATATATATTTTAAGAAATTCACCAGAGTGCAGAAAATAAAGTGTTTGACCCTCAAAATTTCCTGCGCTTCATATATTTCCCACCAATTTTGAAATAAAATCTATGCCCTTGGAAAGAAGCACCCTTGGAGCTCATAGTATTTCCATGAAGAAAAGGGGGCGGTGGTGGAGGTCAGAGGTTGCCATGACGATTTCATCGGGAGTCATCTCCAGTCACTGTGAATATGTATGATACTCCATAAAAGACTAAGAGCACCTTCGCTGGTGAATAACTGATCGTTTTCACACGCACTCGTGATGTCATTCTATGAATACGCTCTCCACTCTTCTCCTCTCCTCTCACGCTATCCTCGCACTCTTCTCCTAAGCCCTGCCCCCCTCCTTCCACTCTTCCCTGGGTTGAAGGAGGTGCACGATGAGCAGAATGAATCCATTTTAATTGACAGGTTCCTGTTGCACTGTGGCCTGGCTATGTGCAATGGGTAATGCATGAGGGACATACCTGGTTTGGTTTCCAATGAGGAATGACACTGTCAGGCACTAATGGCAGGAGTGTGTGTATGTGTGTTTGTGCACGCACACACATGCTCGCCTAAGCCGGCTTCAAATGAGCACTGGCAGAGCCAAATGTCCGTCAGATGACAGCTTACATGTCAGAGTCTGTTTATGGACTCATTTGGCTCTGACTGTGCGCCTCAGCGGGCTGGAGTCATGAGCAACATCACACACGGAAACACGTCGCTTTGTTTCTGGAAATGATCAGTTTCTAAATCATGATCTTAATCACTGGAGAACAAAGCGGTGATGGCAGATAAGTACACGGTGAAGTGAGGAATTAATCTGATGTCAAACAGCGAGTGAATCATAGGATAAAGTCCTTGTTGCCTATTCAAATGACATAGGGAATTTAAAAAAGGACATTACGATAAGTAGGAGGAGTGGAATGAACACAGTGACACTCTTTGAAGGATAGAAACTGATGTAGGTAACAACAACTGGGAGATGGACATGAGTGCCATTTTCTCTTTAAACAATGTCAGAAAAAACTGGTATTGTGGTCCACATTCATGTAAAATTAAATTCTCAGAATCTCTACAACACTTCACACCACTGGGCTGTGCCTTACAGTAAAGGCAGAGATAAAGAAGTGGATTTGCATAAACCAAAAGCATAAAAGATTCATGCGATTAAGACGGGCTGATAGGCAGAAAAGAAAGGAGATGTAGAAGCAGCCCGGCTCATTTCATGTGACAGTTTCTACTCTTCTGTGACAGATTTTGCATTTGTTTGCAGGTCTGGAGATGAGCAGGCTTCAGGTTTCATGAGTCACAGTTGAAACAGGTGATGATGGGGCTCTGCTTCACCTGGCTGTATACCCAGTGATGAAACTCAACACCTCAGAGTGATTGCACCAGCGTGTTGTCTGAGGCACAAGTCGCTCTGCAGGCTGACATTACAACAACAGAGACTGTGTTTTTCATACATCATAAACAGCATCTTAGTTGAAATATAAGCCGAAGGTTTATTGGGCTTAGTGCTTTGAGCTCGCAGCAGGCTGCCGATAGAGACATGAGATATGTGAAATCACACAAAGAAGGAGCTAGAAGTGCACTGCTGGGAGAGAGCGACGCTTTAAAGAAGAGAGACGGAGAGGTCGACGGTTGGGCGATTTTAATGATACACACAATGCACTCATCTTTTTCAGACAAAATGAGTTTTCTTTCGGAGGTGAGAGTAGCGATTGCAATTGGGAGTTTTTTCGACTCGTTTCTTTTATTCGTCACATGAGACACATTCGACAACAAACGGATCCTTGAAGAGGGGGAAATTACTTTTTAATATTTGCCCAGACTTCTACCCTTTTTATCACCTTCATTATTCAAACACTGTGAACTGGTTATGTCAAGTTTTTTGAGGCGACCAAAGCTGTTATGTTCACTCACACAAAGTCAGTTGAAATGACGGACACATATAACCAGTGGCACCCTCAGAAATTTTGTGTATGCCAGTGAAAGTCTTAGGGTGGCACCAAAACAAAAAGTGTAACTGAATTTCAGTACTTTGATTCGGCTGTTGTATCCAGGCTAATTGAAAACTAATTAAGTTAATCTGTGAACTTAGGTTCGGGAGCAGGGCCACGCTTCGACCACACATCAAGCCTGCTCATGCCTGCTCAACCCATCCAGTTCTGTTTGTCCCAGATTTCCATCCTCCCTACCTACCTCATACCTACCAACATTCCTTCATCCTCTCTTCCCTTCTCCCCTCATCTCTTCTCATTCAATCTGGTGCATACCTCTCCCATGTCTTATTCTAGGTACCGTCTGGGGGGCCTGTAATCAGCTGAGACGAAACCCCCGACACTGAGTCTCCCTCTGCCCGATCTCCAGTACATCCTCCTAGATCAACCCATCCTAACCTCGACCCCCGCTTCCATCCATTCACCAGTCTTCAGTAACTAACACCTCCTGAATTACAATTAAACATTTAAACGACATATTGTTGTAGCGTGGTCCTTGCTCGTGAATGCCAATATGAAGAGTTAAGGAACTGCATACTTATAATTTACAGTTAATATTACTAATTCTTTGATGTGCATAGACTAACACCTATACAGTTTACAGACACCTGAAGGCTGGGCATGCATTTAGACTTTCTGTGACATTCATTCTTATGTGTGGGCCGTGGAGTTTGTGCTTCTTAGCTGATGTAAAGTGCTTGTTCGCAGTTCTGCAGTCTCTCTCTTGGTTTAAGTTCCTACTCGCTGACTCTGGGTTTCTTTTTAGAGGAATGAGAAGCACAGGGAGCTGTTGAACCATTCTGACCTAAGCTGGTGCGTAAAAGTATTTCTGAGTGGGGTGGGGGAATTATTGATGCAAGGTATGTGAGTCTTTTTTCATTCCTGGGAATGTGCTCAGAGGGGTTACGTTTGGAGACAGACAGAAGTAGAGATGACAAAGATTAGCTGGGCTGAATGTCAAGCAGTGAAAGTACTGTAGTTCTTGGCCAGAAAACACTGGGTACACTAATATTCCACTATTACTGAGAATATGGAGAGTTTTCAGAATTTGATGAGTCATGTAAGCAACATATTCCATTTGGATGTTCTGAATTACACCTTTTTCTTAAGAGAGTGTCTTACCAGTAAGACATGTAGGATATGCCGAATTATTTAGGTTATTTAGGAAATTTAATGTTTACATACAGTCTCTTAAAATAAATGCACTACGTCAGTACAACACCGCAAATTAACATTTTTTTCCCTTCAACAACAAACACACATGGTTAGGTTTAGGAAAAAATAACAGGATTTGGCTTTAGAATCTTAGCGGAAGCAAACACCGCTCTCTCAAGTGAAAGTTGGTGTTTGTTGGACTTTTGCCGCCTTACCTTTTGTCCTCGTCAACGTTTCCCACTTGTGCTGCCAGGCACTGTTGAACTGTAACCACAACTGGCTGCGTATCATTCCGACATTAAAGGATGCCTTTTTTTTTGTTGGTTTCTTAAGCTGCAAGTCACTGCCCAAGCGCCGGACTTCGGAGTGAAGCAGTGCTCCAAATACACATGGTTAAGTTTAGGAAACAGAACAGGGTTTGGCTTTAGAATCTGTTTGTTTGACCCATCCATCACCCCTCCCATCCTTTGTTCTTGTCCTGCCATGTTTCCCCCTGATGCCACTGAGCACTGTTTAACCATACCGGCAACCGGCTGCGTATCATGCTGACACTAAAAGACGGCTTTTTTCGTCAGTGTTTGACACCGCAAGTCACTGCCCAAGCACCGGATTTCGACAAGGAGTGAGACCAGGTTGGCGACACATAGCCTTTTGCCTGTTTTCCGTCAGCTCTGTGCGTTGTCATGGATATGTTGTACACAGACCAACTCACCAACAGTTTGCAAGGCTGGTGTAGAGATGCATGCCCCAAAGAAAAGCCCACATTTCTAAATGAAAAGAGAAACACACCTACTTGTCACTAAACATTGTGAAGGATCTGAATATCAACAGGTTTTTGAATATGCACAAATATTGTAACCTTGACTTTTTCAAGGCGGTGGTTAAAGGAATGAAAGAGGGAGTCTGTGTTTTGCCACTGGCACAAGCAACAGCTGTTCCACTTTTCCATATTTTGACTTGACATGTTAGCGCACGTTGATCAGAGCATGGCTGCATGTCAACTGCAATATTGGTGGAATATTCATTTTCATTAGCCATGTAAACAGCTTAGCAAGTATATTTTCCTTTTTGGAATAAGGGCAAAAACTGAAATATTTAATGCATGTAAACGCAGTGAGTGATCCCTTCCTCGGTTATTACTAACTGTGATCAGGAAAGTATTCCTTTAACAGCCAGATATTTCTCTCAGGAGTTGGTGGAGAGCAATAGAGAGTGAAAATTGGACTTCATTTCACCAGGTGGACCGTGGCCAGAAACATGACTTCAAATGAATGCTAATGTCACTCTGTGTCTGCTGGGTGTTCAATTATTCAGCTGTCTGTCTTATCAACTTTATGAGGAAATAATGTGCCAGTGTTGTGTTTACAATTTGTTGTGTTGCCCCAAGTAGTCGAAAACTCAATTAAAAACTCTCATCCTGCCGACTGGGGTACCAGCAGACCCCAGAGGTTTACTTTTTGTCATATCTCACAGGTGCTTTTTTCTTTTGTCAGTTTCAGTTTATTCTTGGGGTCCCCAGGAGTCGGTGGGCCTTGCATGTTAAATATGTTGTGAGGATGATGGTTAGTGCAGGTATTATAATCATCCTCATCATTACTGTCTTTCATCATCAGCATATTTTGCTGATAAAGATGCTAATTCTCGAACCGCAGTTTGATCTAACAGTCTAATAATAATATGTCAAGGTCTGAACCGGTCTGAACTGACCATGCCCTGAATACATTAATAAATTCAACAGCAACCACCGGAGGTTGGTCAAACAAGATTTCCAACTGGCGTTGGGTTCAGTTACTCTTTACAGTCCAGTTCACTGGGAGGCATGAAAGCAAAAACGCTATATGAGTTATTGTGCAGTTGCAGACAGCCTCCGCTTCGTCCAAATGAGTACAGAGGTCAAACTGACATCTTCCGCAGCAAAACCCATTTTGAAAGCTAAAAACATCAGAGGGGTAACACAGCTTTTGTTGCTATGGCTTCATCTTAGTGATGAAGTCAGCGGGGGAAATTGGAAACTGACACATGCCTGAAACAGGATATGTTGATGCCATGTCCTGAGGTACTGGGTGTATTTTTTGCACAATATTTTATTTGTTCAATCTCCGTAGTTGATATTTTTACATTACAGGTTTAAAATATTTGTATACATTGTCGTGACATTTGTGAAGCAAGACAAGGAAACATCATCAAATACAAACATCTCACCGAGAAATAAATGTCATTTCATCAGCCTCTGTAATTTTGCTAATGAGCACACTCCTGTGAAAGTGGGCGACTTGTGTGTGTGTTCCTGTAATAAGAATTAACACAGAGGAGTATGTTTACTGTACAGCAAAATGGCAAGGTGTTATCCCCAGAAAACACATCCATTCTCACAGTGACTAAGCACTGTCAGCACTATTGTTTGGCAATTTTACGTTTATATAAGAACTGACTCTGAGTTATTTATGCAGAGCGGCAGGATTGACTCAACCTTCATGGCATGGCAGTTGCGTGAGAAATTATGCCTTTGAGTTAAAATGACACTAAAAATCAAAAAAACTGCCAACTGAGAAAATGAAAATATTCTCCTTTCATTGTCAGGGTTGTACGGGACATAAAGACATGGTATCCCATTAGGAAAAAAGAAAAGCAGAGGCTTAACACCTGACTCCCAATCTTTTGGAGAATATGACAGGTACACACACACACACACACACACACACACACACACACACATATATATATATCCAGTTTGTTTTGTTCTCCTCTTCTCTACATCTTCCAGCCAGTTCTCCCAGGAGCAGGAGGATCAATGTCTCATCTGCCTGTGTAAGACATACATACACTGTGACCTTCTCTGCTTCGTGGGACAGGTAGCCAGACCTCCTCCCTTGAGGCCGTAAAGATTATACGGACATGACTATATTACACCTTCCTCTCTCTCTCAGATGCACACAGTGCACACACAAAAACAAAGACACCAGTTCCAATGAAAGATACTACTCTAAAATCTATATTTACATATCACTGACAACTGGAGGATTCAGATAATAAGCTTCAAGCTGAAATGTAATCGTCAGGTTTTTTCTTGCACAAAAAAAAAAAAGAATGTTAACACCCGAGTAACACGCATTAACGCTTAAACAGTGGAGGAGTAAATGTCTCTACTTTCAGAAGTGCTACTTGATCTCATACATCCAGTAATTAAGTGAGGCTTGAGTCACATTCATATCTTCAAACACGCAGAGACACTTCGCAGCGTGGTGGTTTGCTCTGTGGAGTTTTAACTGTTGCCTACAAGCCGAACTGTTTCTTTCATTGCCTTTGAGTAAGATAGTGTCCTTAAAGCTGCTCTGATCAGTGTGTTTGTACTAACAACCTGCCATACTCTATCTGCCCGGCACCAAATAACAGACACAAACGCTAGTACTTACCTGGTTCATTTAGAAGCTCCAGAGTCAGATAGTTTGGTTTCTTTTTTATTGGAAACTTAACAGAGACAAAAGGGACTCCAAATGACAAAAAACACGACTCCAAATGAATACAAATGTCGCTTGGTTTCTGGTGGATGTGTAAAAGGGACGTGTTGGGTGTTGTTACAGGTGATTCAGAGACACTTCTGACCACACTGAACAGTGATGCTGGATGTAGTCTGAGGTGCAACTGACTTGAAACTCCCAACCGAAGAGGGCAGTGAGACATTGCTTTACAGTCAGGTGATAACTTCATGGGTCAGGAGGTGTCCCTTTAATCAAGGATTGACCTGCTGAGGGGCCTTGAGGCAAATATGAGCTGCAGGATCCATATTACATTACCATTTGTTCCTCTCTCTGTGCAATGCATACAGCACAGACAGTACAGCTTTCTTTGCTGAAATACTACCTGGGCCCAGATTTGCTGTGTGGAACTTGAGCCCGGTCTCGCTCCAAAGTCGTTGAAATCTGGCGCTTGGGCAGTGACTTGCGGTGTGACAAACCAACAAAAAAGGTGTTCTTTAACGTCAGCATGATACACAGCCGGTTGCCATTAAAGTTTAAAGTCAGGGAGAAATGCGGCGGGACAAGAACGAAAGTTAAGGCGGCGAAAGTCTGACTGGGGTGGCTGGCAGGGTTGGTGGATGGATCCAACAAACACCAACCTTCACCCAAGGGAGCGGTGTTCACATCCCGTAAGACTCTAAAGCCAAACCCTGTTCTTTTTTCCTAAACCTAACCACGTGTTTTTGTTGCCTAAACCCGATCATGTGTGTTTGCTGTTCGAGAAAAAAAAAATGGTATCACCACGCAGAAGGAAGTGTGCATCTACTCATGGACGAGAGGCCTGTGCTTGTGGCAGAGTGAGATATAAAAATAAATGGCGTCCTCCTTGACTGTAATGTTAGCTAGCTCAGTGGTGTTAGGTGAGCTAGCAGTGGATGCACGCTTCCTTCTGCGCAGTGGTACAGTTGGCAGGTGCGGTTTGGTAGAAAGAAAAAAGTTTCCACATTAAAGTGCTCACTACATGATCTGTGGATTATCTTGAGTAATCAGGTCATCACTTCCGGAAAGAGACGTTGCTGTTGCGCTTTGAGCACCACAAGCTGAGTGCCATCTAGCTCCATTATATTGGAGAGAAGGCAGACGTCTCTATAGTCGATCTCTCCAACATTTGGCACTCACATCAAAACAATCCAGATTGATAATACCCCCACAGGTGAGAGGAAAAACATGTATTTTGAAACCAAGAAGCTCTAATTTATATTTTCCCATGACACACACACACAGCAGACATATCCATTCATCCGCTCTAACCTGTGTGAACCGCAGACACTGGACGGTAGCCCAGAGGCTTCTGCAGCATTAGCATGTCCATATGGGCGTGCTGTCAGGATGCGGAGGAGGCCTGCGCCCTGATCTAAGCCCCTTTCTGCTCCCTCCGCTCTGCTCCAGCAGCTGCTTTTTGTCTCTGCTCACTTCCACTTCTGACACCAACAGAGCAGAGTGAGAGCTGATGTACACGTCTCGCTGTGAGATTGAGATGCAAAAAGGCTGAGATGTGTTTGTTCAAGTACGGTAGCCTAAGGGGTTTACTGTGTATGTTAATGTGCACGCATGTAGCAATATGTGCCTACAGTATGTGCTCTATGTGGCTGACTGGTTTAATACATACACAGTTCTTATATAACACTATTGTTTGTGCAGCTTGTCTCGAATCTGTGTCATCCTGCTTGACAATGTGCAGGTGAGAATGGACCCAAACAATCATTTTCACTGAAGAAGCCTTTTCTTTGATGATGGTTGTTCAATCCAAAGTCAGAAGACATTTTACAAGACACTGTGTCAAAACAACAAAGCTAACACTTCAGCTGACAAAATGATGAGAGAGGACCTTGGATTGTCCCAAAAGTAAGACAAATGAGAACTTGTGGCAGCTAAAGCTTGAATCAGGGTGCAGGTGCAGGCTCAGTTGGAGTGCTGAGGAAAAACAGACAGCTTGGCCAACATCACTAATAACCAAGTGCCAAAAAGCTTGAAAACTGTGACACTTAGGCTCATATATAGCATAATTGATATACAAGAACATCTGGAGATGCTTTAGATCTGATGAGAATTCCTGTTTAGGGCCAGTTAAGTACCACATCAATGAGTAAGGCGAAGCAAAAGACAAGACGTTCCATAGTCAGGCAGCCAAATGATGTTCTTGCTTGGAGCAACATGTCTTATCATGTTTCAATCAATTTAGCTGTGACACGACTGCACGTAGACTTCATTAACCTTGACAGAGACAGAGCAGCTCGTGTCTTATAGATTAAAGAGAGGTGTGCTGCGGACGTTCAGCTGTTGTTGAACTCTGGGGTCTGATACAGTTGCCACTGAAGGCTGCCTGCTAACTGGATGCAGATGCAGTGGTGCGTGTGTGTGTGTGTGTGTGTGTGTGTGTAGGAGGTGTATGAGAAAGGGGAGAGAGACAGAGAGAGTGTGTATCATGTTTCTGTAAAACAACATGACCACAAATACTTCAGCTTTGGGTATTTTGATAAAAGTCAAGTCTAAATGTCACACAGTAGTGCAACAAAATATTTGTTCTATACAGGCCTGTTATATTTTCTCACAGACTGTGTTGTCTAAACACACTGCAGACATCACTTATTGTAGATTGTAAAATACACAATGATGAGTAATTAATGTGGGTATAATGACCTTTCAGTTATTGCTGCAAGACCACACAGTGCCTTTACATTTGCCCTCTGCCCTCTGGTGCCTTGTGTTTTTTTTCCTTCCCCCATTTGTGGCGCCTCCCATGAATGACGGCGCCCTTAAAATTTGCCTATACTGCCCATGCCACACAACCTTTTTTTGGCCCTTGAGGGCAGTGCAGCAAGAAACAGAAAATTGGGATATTATCACCCTATACAGTTGATAAAGCTAATATGTTAGCAAAGACCTGCCTACATACACACTTGGATATACTCATCATTTATTTGAAGTGTTTCAGGGCACATAATAAATTTAAGTCTAATATTCAGTCTACAGTACTTTTAGGTCTGTTTTTGTCTCCACCAACTCCTGAGAACTACATCTTTGGCTGGCAAACACTCTATGTCACACATAGAGTATATCACACTATGTTGATCAGCTAGTTGATAGCTTCCATTTGGTGGTGATTAGGTAGCGTACAGTGGGTTTACAAGAGTTTTTTCACCGCAGTTGGAAACAAAGTAGATGAAAGTCATGACAGAGAGCCAAAACTGTGAACAAAAACAATGAGCTGAAAAACACAAATTGTCCGCAAAGGTGAGGGGAATTGTAGAGTTGGGTGGTAATTCTCTGTGGTTTTGTCACCGTGGGATACCCACATTGTATGGGTTCGAAGGGTAGGGGGTTTGCATGTTCTCCACGTGTCAGCGTGGGTTTTCTCGAGGTACTCTGGCTTTCTCCCACAGTCCTAAGACTTGCAGGTTAACTGGTGACTCTAAATTACCCGTAGGTGTGAATGTGAGCATGAATGGTTGCCTGTCTCTATGTGTCAGCCCTGTGATAGTCTGGCGACCTGTCATTCAAAATGAATGAATGAATGAATGAATGAATGAATAGCAACCCCCCCAAGACGGTTAGGTTAAGGAAAATAATCATTGTAAGGCATGACGTAACTTAGAATAACCTTAACGTTAATATTTGGTTCACATATACAGCAGTCTCCTGGGTCAAAGTCCTGTGTTTGTTTGACCCATCCATCCACCCTGACGCCTCCCTACACAGACATTGTCGCTGCTTATACTATGTCACCATAGTTCCTCCTTTGCTCTCAACAGTCTGCAGTGCATAGGTCACATGATCACAGCCTCCTGGTCTATTATTACACTGGTTTTGAACAAACAACAGTGCATTACTTTTCATAGGTTTAAGTAAAAACAATGACTGAGAACAACCTACGTAATTTCATCCACTGTTAATATCAAAATATTAACTTGGCCAACTTTAAGGCCTTTTCTAACGACACACTTGCTTTTTTCGGTACACTCCTGCATCACAATCACACATTTCCACGCATTCACATTTCCACTGTCGTCTTACAGTTTGAATCTTAATTGTGGGCTGCGGGCTTTACTCTTTAGCCAAACAGAATTCACAGTTTCCTTCCAACCAAATGCTACAGCAGCTGAGTCCATTAATTGGGCTCCATCGGCTCAGTAGTTATCATTGTGCTAATCTGTGAAATCAGTTGCTTTAATGTTCAGTTGGAATGGGAGCCACAGGGTGACTTGACTTGTCGACAGGGGAGAGGACGTTTCACAATAATTCATTTGCTGTCTTTAGGTTTCTCGACTAGTTTGTTTATGTTTTACGATCGAGAGGCAGTGACATTTTTGGACAGAACCTCTGCTGTGCCTGATGGCCCTGAATTATTTCGAATCTGTTCTCCTCTCGCTGTCTGTGTCTGACTCATTCTCTCTTTCTGCATGCATCACAATACTGAACGTGAAGACTGCTACAAAGCCATGGGTCGTTTTGGGCTGTCAATTTACAAATGCTTTTTGATGGGTTTATGTCAAACAATGAGAGGCCCCATGCATCAGCTTCCCCCACCTCATTTTTCAATAGTTTTCATCAGCTACATCTGCAGGGGAACCAAATTCAATCTGGGTGAGCTCCTCAAGCTGTAACAGCAACCCTGATCGGAGGTGCATTTCAAATTGAATGCGGGCATCGGGGATAAAATGCTACGAATTTCTACACTGCTGTCATTGTCAGGTATTGTAGTCTGAGCCGCATGAGTATTACATAATTCATAGGTAGAGCACAGGGACCCATCACTGTAATAAGCCAGCGTGACACGAATCCTCACCTCCGCCAGCAAAGAACAGGATGAAATGTAAAAGAAAATCAACTGACTGACGAGTACAGTGTGCTGTAGATGGTGTCATGGTGAGTATAAACACAGAAGCATATCCTAATAAACCCAGGACACGTACTTTATTTCACTCACAGAAAACTTTCTACAGTTTTAAACACACGGACACTGTCAATATGTTACAGCCATTATTTTTAGCCTTGCCAGTAGCATGGCTCGAGGCGTTGGTCTGTTGGTCCAACAATTTGGTCTAGAAAGAAATATCTTAACAACCATTGGATCGACTGCCATGAAATTCTATATCGACATAGACACTGGGGGATGAAACTTATTGACTTTTTGTGATCCCGACTTTACATTCTTGGTTTTAACAGAAATGTCTGACAAATATTGAAAGGATTAACACCAACAATATGGGTTAGGAGGGCGCAATTTATAAAAGAGAGGACGAAGGAGAAGAAGACGAAAGTTGCTGGCCCATTGGGAGCATGGTAATTAAAGGTCAGAATCTGATGTTTGACAAACATCAAACTACCACCAACATAATTTGTGAAACACACAGTCGGTTCCCTTTACTAATTAAAATGGATCATCCTAATGAGGGCGCATTAACTAAAGGTCACGTTTTTAAACTCAACATGATACCCCAGACTCCACTGGTGAGTGTTTAACCCAAAACAGGGTATGATGTTCTTTGGTTCTATACAGTCGAGCCTCTGGGAAGTGTGAAAATTAGAGGTCAGGTGTTTTATTTATTTATTCATTTTTACAGTTTAAAGTTACATGTACAGGGATAGTGCACAATCATAGACATTTCTGTAAATGTGCTAGTTTAGCCACCTTGGCTAATTTTCAACTGCAGTCCCTGACAACCCCGGTCTCACTCCAACTAGTCAGATACTGACGCTTGGTCAGTGGCCCTTAGGGTCAGATACGGATGCACAGAGGCACCCTTTAGCAACAGTGGCTTTGGGGGCACCGTGAGACATGCCACAGTGGTGTAGTTTGTTTATAGCCTAATGTTAGCGTTTTACTTCTGGGGATTGCATTTACAAATAAATATTAATAATATAATATAAATATTTAAATATTATTACATTATTTATTTATGAAGATCATCTTGCTGAGCAAAACGTGTAAGTACCATAAACGTTTGTTTCCCACAGAGTTTGTCTTCTGCAATAATCCAAAATCCAGTGGAAAAATATGGCATTATATTTGTGTCATATGTCGCGCGAGCGGATAACACATCTGCACGCGCGCAGATCTCTCTCTCGTGTAAATTATTTCTTGTCACGCGCGCAGATTTCAACTGCCGCGCGCACTTGTTTGATCTTCGCGCACATATTCAGCAACAGAGTGAAGCAGAGGCAGGTGCGAGCGAGTAAAAAACAGCACCGACACACACAACAACACTGTGCAGCTGCTTTGCGCGCGCTGGCTCGCTCCTGCTCTCGTTCTCTCTCTCCCCTGTGCTCGCTCGCGGTAGAGCTCTGCTTGCTCGAAGCAAGGACTTTTGACACTTTTGGGGCGGAGACCAAGGCTGACCCCGGCCCTCTTATGATTGGTCATTTTCCAGCCACCCACGTTGGTGCCTTTTCGGTTTTCTGCTGATGACAGCTTCCGTCACAGACAGGAAGCTCAGTGGTTTTTTTTTGGTTTGTTTAGCTAACTAGCCTGGTAAGCTACACGCTGACTATGAGGGAGAAAAACACACATGGAACTTGCTATGGGTTGGGGAACTGCAATAGGCTACATACTGATAATAGTAATAATAAGCCACCAAGCTGGACAATGGACTGCCAGACGTTGTCCTTTAATTCATTGTTCATAAAATCATCCCGTTTTTTATCAAAAAGGACGGGGTGCTGTGAAATTATCAACCTTTATCCCATACTGTCCTGCCTGACTGGATTTCGGACTCTCCCGGTCTGCGCGACTANCATTGTTCATAAAATCATCCCGTTTTTTATCAAAAAGGACGGGGTGCTGTGAAATTATCAACCTTTATCCCATACTGTCCTGCCTGACTGGATTTCGGACTCTCCCGGTCTGCGCGACTATAAACAAACAGTTTCATTGGCCCAGCTGTGTAGTTCCGCCGGTGAATTCCGCGGGGGGTCAAAGTCTGGGCGGAAACAGTTTTCACCGCACGAAAGTTCCGCCCCGGTGTGCAAACTTCCATAAGAACCCATGAAATCAACTTTTATATTTTTCCGCGAAAATAATCCGCGCGGATATTCGCCTCAATGAGAATGGACTTTTAAATTGATTATTATTATTACTATTATCAGTATTAATGTGTTGATGACAGAGCTCAGGTGAAGCTACGTGCAGCAGAGCAGGAGGGCTACTAGCCCCACTAGCTGTCCCGGATGTTAGCGAGTGCTAGCACGTCTCTCTCACAGCAGCAGAACCGCAAAGTAAAAGAAATACAGTCCGAGTGAAGCGCTTGAGCCGCGGGCGGATACCCGGCCGTCACCGACAACTAAAGCCTCGACTGGTAACAAGTATGAGGGCCGTTGTGGTGAGCTAGCTCGATGCTAACTTCGGCTAGCGGTAGCGGTTAGCATCCGCCGCTAACACCCGCTTCCCAGCTCACCACAACGGCCCTCCTGCCCGTTGCAACAAAACGCTGGAGGCTCCCGTTGCCGGTGACGGCTGGGTATCGGCCCATGGCTCCAGCGCTTCACTCGGACTGTAATTCCTTTCCTTTACGGTCCTGACAACTGCTGTTGCTGCTGTCTGGGGCAGGATGCTACACAGTTGAGCCAGAGAAGAGGGGCCCAGTTTGAATGTTTTGTTTACAAACTGCAACGAACAAAACTCCAGACTCTACCTTTAATAGATGAGAACTAATAAATCACTTTGATGGTGCATCACTCTAGCCCGTATTTCCCATGGAAGTATGTAGCCTATTGCAGTTCCCCAACCCATAGCAAGTTCCATGTGTGTTTTTCTCCCTCATAGTCAGCGTGTAGCTTCTTACCAGGCTAGTTAGCTAAACAAACCAAAAAAACCCACTGAGCTTCCTGTCTGTGACGGAAGCTGTCATCAGCAGAAAACCGAAAAGGCACCAACGTGGGGGGCTGGAAAATGACCAATCATAAGAGGGCCGGGGTCAGCCTTGGTCTCCGCCCCCAAAGTGTCAAAAGTCCTTGCTTCGAGCGAGCAGAGCTCCACCGCGAGCGAGCACAGGGGAGAGAGAGAACGAGAGCAGGAGCGAGCCAGCGCGCGCAAAGCAGCTGCACAGTGTTGTTGTGTGTGTCGGTGCTGTTTTTTACTCGCTCGCACCTGCCTCTGCTTCACTCTGTTGCTGAATATGTGCGCGAAGATCAAACAAGTGCGCGCGGCAGTTGAAATCTGCGCGCATGACACGAAATAATTTACACGAGAGAGCGATCTGCGCACGTGCAGATGTGTTATCCGCTCACGCAACATATGACACAAATATAATGCCATAGAAAAGTCCCATTGGCTTTTTGACAAGGGGAACCAGGGCGATGGTAACTTACGTGTCGACCTACAGAAAAACGTCATCCCTGGAGCACTCTATAGAGATTAGAAGACCTTACCCTTCCCCCCACGGGACCACAAAGGGAGAGAGTGGTGAGAGACAAAGACCTTTCTGATCCCGTTTCAATTGTGCCATGAATTACACTTATGATGTTGTGTCAACAAAGTTGCAGCTTGCCGTGTGTTTGTTGTAGAACTTTAATTTTCTGTGAAACTGCTCAGTGAACTACACCTCTCGTCTTGCACAATATAAGTCACGAACACCAGCTAGCTAGCTTGATAACTTAACTATGTTTCACGATATCTTAGCTGATGTGTTTGATCTCGCCACTCCTGGTCTTTTTACCAGATCTCATTGCTCATGTGAGCAGGCCTACATCCCGGTACGAAACACAAAGGCATTGTAGCTTCAGTGAGAGAGAAAGTTATGACGTTTCAGGTCTTGTGTAATTTTTCTAATTACTTATTTCCACAGTCTTGTACTGTTTTACAACAAATTGTGACTTTCTTGACTCGCAAACTCATCTTTTAAAGTGACATGTGTAATTCATGGCACAATTCAAAAACGTATTTAACTCTTACCATTAACTTCCATACGTATTTTTTCCAAAATAAGTTCCCATAGCGGTCCACCAGAAGGCGAGGCACTTTGCTTCTCTGTTTATCCAATAGCTGTTAAGTTGTTGGACCGACTGACCAACATTTTCATCCACAGAGCCGTGCT
Organism: Epinephelus moara; assembly: GCF_006386435.1. Taxonomy (NCBI): domain Eukaryota; kingdom Metazoa; phylum Chordata; class Actinopteri; order Perciformes; family Serranidae; genus Epinephelus; species Epinephelus moara. Next base: position 20,771,054 of record NC_065509.1, read on the forward strand.
GCTAGTGTAGCTATAAAGCAGAAATGCAGCAGTGAGCTGGTTTCCACAAATTTAAATACAGATAATCAGTGTCTGTCATATGATGCCGGTCACCACACAAATTAATCTCCAATAATAACAACGGGGATAAATTATAAACATCATATGGTTGCACAATCTTAAATAACTCAAAAAATGTGATCACTGAAGCGTGTGTGTGTGTGTGTATTTTCTCTCTCACAGCCATCCATCGCCTGACTGTTAGGTGTAAATTAATTTACTACTTAATCCCCACACAGCCTCTCTCCTCCTCTGTCACTCTTTTATGTTTACCTTTCTGAGCATCTGAGTGTGTTGGCAGATCTGCCTCTCTCTATATATTTCTGTCTCTCCTCTCTGTTCAGCATCCTCTCTCTGCTCCGGGATGAACTCCTCTCCACCATCTGCCTGCTAATCGGAGTGCGCAGGCTGTCCCCTCCCCGCACCTGTTACCCCCGTCATGGAGCTTGGTTCCCAGAAGCAGCAGAGATACTGCCTACTCATTTAGCCAGCAGTCAGCAGAGCACCTACATTCACTTCACAACAACATAACAAGGTTATTGTCACCCACGTCCGTAACCTGTGCAGGAGCAATTCTTAAAGAGGATTTGTGCCTCATGTGACTGGAGGTATGACACAATTAAGTCAATTTTTGCTCCGTTCTTATCACTGCCAACAGTTTTTACTCAATGCTTAGCTTTAAAGAATTGGAGGCACATTCAAGGCGGTGGCGTCCATCTTTTAGCGTCTGACTCATTGCAGCAGATCTTTGGTTTTACACACTGAAAACTGTACACAGAGGAAGATCAGAGAGATTCCATACTGTGATCAGCTCCAACTATATTTCCTCTGTGCATGTGTTATCTATAATACATTCACAATATATGGCATTGTGAATGTCTTGAGGCTATGTTCCCTGGTTTTGTTTTAATAAGCTGAAAGACTGCTGATGTTTTCTTGGGAGATAGTATGAACGCCAACCCCCATGGTAATAACCGACATTAGATCCCCAAGATACATAATGAACACCCATGAACAGAACAGCCAGTACACATACAGATGCAAGCACACACATGACTCCTACACATGTGTGAGTCATGTGCTTTAAGTTTATCCAACTTTTACACAAAGAAAGTATGTGTCACTCAGCACCTTTGCTCCCTGTCTCCTCGCACACATGAACAAAGGGGGGAGTAAAAGTTGATCAGGGACCAAGCGGAGACATTGGGGAGTTGAACTGCCTCACTTATGCAATGTGCGCATGTCTTATGTAAGCACATGACACACATGAACACACATACACAACATACAGAACAACCTGATGACAGAGGGGCCTCTAAGTTTTCCTGTTCCACTGTGTCACATTTGTGTAGGGACTGGTAGACGCAAGAGGTAAATTGGTCTGTGGGGAGTTCATCACTGGTGCTATCTGACATGAGCCTCAACCGTGCTCATTAGCATTGTACCAGTATATCCAGTGTGGTCAATCTAAAATAGCATTCCTCAGCCCATTTGCAACCCAGTGTTCAGCAGCTCAAACCCCTGTGGACCTTTTTCTTGGGCTCTGGGCATCCTTGACTACACATTCCCTTGTCCTTAAAGATTGATTTCTGATTGAAAAAGAAACAGAGACAGAACACAGTGACCTCAGAGTTGAAATGTTCTGTGTAGAGTGCGGTCCGACGGTGTTACACTGGGCATTATAGGTTTTATATCCTAACAGATGGAAAATTGTGAGATGGAATAAAATCGTAAGTGTCCAACAAAAACTGTGGCCCCGGTGGAACATTGATTTTGTAACAGCTCAGGTCAGGACCCAAAAGTCGACTCCTCAGACGAGACACGGGTGGTTAAAAGGCACTTTATACAAAGGTTATGCTGACTTACAATCTGTAACATGCAGGCTGTCACTGCAGGAAAACGGGAGAATAAAAGAGGCAAAACATCACCAAAAGGTGGATTAAGAACATGTTCAAGTAATTCTGACAACTAAAGATATTAGTATACAGTGAACAGATTAGTCTTCCTTTCCATTTTTAGTATGGATTCTAAGCATTGTTTTATAAATGAGACCCCTGGTGTTGTTCATACTGGCTCATTGTCACACTGTCATGGTTTACTGAATAGAGCAAAACCATGATTAATGTTATTAGTATCACCTGTCAAACAACAGAGATGAACTGCCCATCATGTGCACCAAAAGGTTGACAAGACAACGAGGTGCCGCTGTGCACACAGGTGATTATCATCAGGAGCAAGCAAACTTGTTGATGACATCTAGTGGGCAGGTGAAGCATGGCAGAGTCTGAAAATTATCAACAGATGGTGAGTACACAGAAATCATACACTGTGTCCCAGTTTAGGCGTGAGACCCTCTGACATCCATATTTCCACACTAGCAACAGTCCCACAAGGCTTGTCCCACTTCATTTTGGATAAATGCAGTCTTCTTTCAGCCAAGACTAGAGGACTTGTAGGATGCAGTGGTCAGTATGTTCAAACTGACTGCGTCAACAAAAACTGTCAGGAAATATTACACCAGTGAAGATTATATATGTAGGTTGATTTTTTTTCTGGAAGAAATGTCTAAAAATTCATGAATTACTTACTCAGCCTTTCTGCTAACCCTTAATCTAGATTGTAAGTGACAAAGCAACCAACAGTGCTGGTTTTCTAACATGCTCTCACCCCAAGTCGTCAAATACAGTTGAATTGTCACACCCCTCGGTGTCTTTTTGTGACGCAAAGGCCACACAACTGACATTGTAACAAGTAGTTAATGTTGTGAACCAGTGGTGGTTAGGTGTAGGCAGCAAAACTACTTGGTTAGGTTAGAAAAAAGATCATTATTTTGGGTTAAAATAGGTATGTTCATCACATAACATATGATGTAGATGTATGATGTAGATGCATCATCTAAGTGATGTCAGTGCGCAATGACCGTATGTTAATTGCGTAACATTATGTTAAAACAGCACTAACTTTTGGTTTCACACTGGACAAGAAGTGTGGTCTGTTATGTCCAGTTATGTTTGGCCCATCCACCTTAACCTCCCTTCTATCCTGTGTGTACTCTCCGGCTCTTTATACCACGTCTCTTTCTTCGATCCTTTTGGCCCTGTCAGCCATGCGCTGTATTTCATGCTTTTGTTGCCCGATTTCATTTTGTTTCATCCCTGAAGTCTTTTAATTCACCTCAAAATTCTCTCGTTTGTAATGTCAGATGTGATTTCTCTCAGCATTTCTTTAATACAGGATTCCTCCATGTCTGTCAGTCTCTTAACTTTAGCCACTCTTGTTTTTGCTTTAATCTTTGTCTCTATGACCCAGAACGTAGATCCATTCCTTATTTAAATTGATGTCAAGTCTCTTTCATTATGTTTCAGTTCAAGTAGTGTTACTTTAACATTTTCAGGTCGATGCTTAGGAGAGGATGAATGATGAACGATTCTCTCCTTGCAATCGGAAATCAATGGACCAGGCATGTGGACTCACATCAGGTGCTTTCAGTGTCAAGTATTGCCACGAGGCATTTACAGTTAGTTGATAGCCCAGTGCATCTCATAAAAATGCTAACGGCTGCTTTCCACCGTTAATATCACACACAAGGCGGTGACTAGGCGGTGGTATTTGACGCATATGGCTATTTTTTATGTGGGGAGAACAAAAAGAAAACTGAAAGAGAGAATTGCTGAGCACAAATATGCAGGAAATGAAGCCTACCCCATGACCAAGCATTATAAACAGCACCATGGATGTAATGCAGACTAAAACAGTAGGTATAGAGGCCACAGAAGTATCTTAAGGCCCTGACACATCAAGTTGACAGACAGTTGTTGGCCAGTGTTGGGCAAGTGAGCATCTATCGCCCTAGTCTTTGTTGGTGTGTTCCACATAGTTGGTCCTCCTTGGCTTTTTCTCAGCTGATTCAGCATGTTGAATTGGCATTGGAGACGCCCTTGGGTGAATGAAATCACTCTGATTGGCAGTTCAGTTCAGCGTGCAAGAAGAGAAATGGAAGCAAGGAGAGTAAACTTGGCTAAAGCAAAGAGGGAGTGAGATCAAAACAAACTTGTTACATAAGGTAAGATTATCTTTCTTTTGCCACTGAGCTCTTTAGCAGAAACACTTCCTGATGGTTCGTGTTATTGTTCACTGCGGCACGGTAAATACGGTTTGTTCTTTCAACACTGGATTGTATTGTCGGGTCCATGTCATTGGTTCGACATCCCATTAGTCCGACTGTCCGCGGTGCTGAACGGCTCGCGCAGGCGTATGGTGCGCCGCGACCGGCTTGAGGCGGAGCAGGCTCACGGCTTATGTGTTTGTTACTTTCTTTTTCATTTTAACCCACACCATGATCTTTTCCTGACCCTAATCAAGTGGTTTTTGTGCCTAAACCTAACCAGACCTTAACCACAGGGCATCATGATGATTTCGGAATGGACTTCGGAACAATGGGTTTAATATGGTCGGAACAATGGGCTGTCGAACCAATGGGCTGTTCCCGTATTGTCAATGTGCTTACTGGCTAACTAGCATCCCCAAACTGTCCAGTTTCCCTTTATGAATGATGTGGAGATGTGGAGAGTTATATCCTCTCACTTAGGTGCAGAACATACATGCTAGTTGGCCGTCGGCTGTAGTCTTAGCGGCATGTTCATGTGCAACTTTCTGGCCGAGACATAGGCGACGTAAGGGGATTAAACTGCGGCTTTTGTCGCTGCTAGTTCTCTGATGTTGGTTTGGTGTGTCTGGGCCTTTAAAGAGAAAGAAATAAACTAAAGAATTAACAGAGAAACATTTTGGATCGTCCAGTTAAGGGCCACCAAGAGCCCAGGCTTGAATGAAGAGCTGGACTGTGTTCTGTATCTGTAAATATATTTGCATAGCCTTCACTGAAGAATCATCTTTAATAAAATAGTGTGAATATCTGATGTTATTGATTATTTGTGATGGGTTTGCTGGTCTTGAAGACAATGGTGCTTTGTTGGACCTGGTTGTGTGCATATTCACTTCATTGATTGCACATTGTCCAGTGCTGGTCTGATTGCCTAGCACCTGACAACAGCCTTGATTTGTAAGCTGCCGCTTGTTTTTATACGCCCTGATGAAGGCTGTGAGTTGAGACGTGTCGGCGTTAAGCCCATTTATTATAGGCTTTTTAATTTTTGCAAAGCAGTGTGTCTTGGTATTTTTAGGTTATGACTATGATCACAAAACAAAATACAACCCTGACCTCTCCTTTTTTGTGGTCTTATACATCCATGGATCCAAAGAGCTATTGTTTTTATAGCTGTATGTGTGAAGCAGCACTCCTCAGCCTATACACTTTACAGGGCTGGGTGTTCACTTCCTGTCAAATGACGAGCAATAAAATGGTAACATAGTGTACAATTGTGGACCTTTCACTTGCCTTTACACCAGGTTTTTTTTCATACACGCTTTCGTTGAAATGTTCTGAAATGATATAATCATCACTATTCACATCATTGTGATTGTGACAGACTGGACATGGCTGCTATTTCAGAAAGGCTGAGTTTAGAAGAGATAAGCTGGAATGCTTTGAGTTCTTTTTAAAAGAATTCAACCTTCAAATGTCATTTAAAAAAAGGACTTGACAAAAGCAGAATCATTCAAAGTCAATGTGAGTGAGTCTATTTTGAAAAATAAAGCACAGCTTTATAATACTGAACTCATATTATAATGAAAATAGGTGAGGTGTGACTTTATGGGGAGATGAAAAGCTTTTATTTTTTGTTTTCCCTTTTGCATTCATGCAGCACTTGGAAAAGGGGGGAAACAATAAATGATGGAGGAAGTACTCAGCCTTGAACAGCTCCTTCCTCCACTGGCCTCCTGTATCGCTTCCAAATCGGAAAGACTGATGTGCTGTCAAACTAAAGAGAGATAACTAAGACGCATGGTCACGCAGAGTCTCTCTTAAGCTACACCTGAAAATACCTTTTCTAAATACCTCCCTATATTTCCTAAAGTCTATTACCTGGCTGCAGTTTATCTGGGATTTCCCTGCATATCCCCAAATACCAGATATCTATCAGCTAAAAGTGCCCCACTTATAATGAAGCAATTTTTTTTTCTTTTCCTTTTTTTAGCTGAATTTGAATTTCCGCTCAGAGATCTTGCAGTGCAGTGTGATAAATCTTCTAATCTACACCCTGACAAATGCACAGTCGGGGCCAGAATTTAAATTCTATGGTTATTCACTGTGAAGTGTTAGTATTACTTCTTATTAACTTTATGTGGACTGGGTCTGATTGAATATTTTGATTGATAATAGTTTCTCTTTTTGGTGATGAAAGTGGGATCAGTTCATCATGTTGAAATGAAATATTTTCCTTAATGATGAAATGAAGTCTGAGTAGATCCTTTTAAAGGATAAAGTATAAAGGGCAGAGTTTAACTGTATTTTCATGCTCAGAATAAAATTCCACATGTGACCCCGAAAACACGGTTTAGCAGAGTGGTCCTGGAATGTAAATCTAGCAATATAAACTTTATTTTGTGAACAGAGGGGTAAGCAAAGAGAGACTGGGGTAAAAAGATGCAGTAGAGAGGGGTCAAAGGTTATGAAAATAAACACTCCCCTTGTTTGGACTAGTTTCTGTTGTTCTCTCTGTGGGATGTTAGTTCATTTCCTCAGGGTGTCGTCAGCTGATGTTTCATTACTCACGTATTTTTCCTCTTGCTTTATTTTGCTGCCACAGAGGGATTGCGATCTCCATTACGTATGAGCGGCCACTATCTCACACAGCTGTTCTCTCCTCGGCGATCACTTTCAATCAGCCTCTTTTTGTGATTTATTACTTCCTGTTGTCCTCGGGTATGCTGAATTTCACTACACTCTGTGTGTAGCGACAATTTGAAACCCTGGGTCCTCTGGCGCTTGGGAGCGCTGACCGCAAGGCCTGGCTGTGGGGTCTAAAATAGTCTGGAGCCAGGGGATGAGATAAAAGGGTTGTCGGGATGGAAAACAAAATGACTCTCCTTCCTGAGTTGGGCAGGTTGGAAGCCTGTGAGAACTTACCAACTCAGGATGATGGTTGTGTGTGTGGGTGACCCGAGCAACTTCTGGCCCCTTGGGGAGTGGTGGGTGGGGGCAATACTTGAGTAATTGTTCTCCAGTGTGGATTAGCATGGTTAAAATAGCGCATAACCTGTGTATCAGGCTGTCTGTCCACACTCATGGTGATAAATGAGAGCAAGAGGCAGATACATCTCTGCTGGGTGATTGTCTCGTGGAGCAAGTGTCAGGCCTCATTATGCCGTGTTCAGCTCACGGTCACTGAGACTGAGGTCAGGGCCATGGTAACCCTCCTCCACCCTTCCCACATCCTCTTGCACTTCCTGTCCCAGCAGCTGGCTCTTCCCCAACCTCTAGAAAAGTGATAATTATCATTTAAGTCTAAGTTTTGATGAAGATTTTGTATATTTTATTGTATTTTTGAGAGAAAATGGTGGTGGACTCAAACCAAAAACACAAACAAAAAAACGATGCATTTGAACACCACCCAACTGGTTTGTTTATCTCAAGAAGGCAGAAAGTAGGTTTTTATTTATTATGTTTTCTTACAAAGACAGTTTTATTATTAGGGATTTTAGGTGTTTTCATCTCTTTATGGGCTTAGGGTAACATTATATTTATAAATGTCTTCTACTATTGATTGTCACTGTTGTTGCACCAAATAGAAACGTTTGGAAGGCAAATTCACAAAGAATGTCACACTTCAGTTCAGTAGCAGTCTCAAATGCAGAGAAGTAGGCAAGCGGTTTTAACAGCAAGTGAGCTTTAATCTAGCTGGTAAAACACCACGAATATATGAATACAGACGAACCGACCAAGGACAAAGTCAAAGACACAGGTATGTGTACACAGAAAACTAATCACAAGAATACAGCTGGGGTGGGCGGGCACGGGCAAAAGGAGGGAAACACAGGGACTGGCAGACAACGAATGGTAGGGAACACTAGCGTGGAGCAAACAAGACTAATACAACACAGGTGCATGGGGAAAAAAATCTGGAAACCGGGAATGACTAACAAAACTGATAGAAGGCAGGTGAAACACACAAAGGTAAGAAGTAACAAAAGTCATGACACATGAGGAGAATGACCTTTACAACAAAACAGGAAATAAACTACAACAAAAACCAGGACCATGACTAAGAATGGATTGCATCACTTGCAACCACCATCTGTCCTGTCTCAAGGTCCATTTCACAAAAATTATTCACGTGGCAAAGTATAAATGTTGCTTTACGCCAAAACACAGTTGGCAGAGCAACAGCAGAGAGATAAAAAAGAAAAGACCTGAAATTTTCCAACCAAGGAGCTATATGTCCTGACTGAGGAGGCGCAGAGGCATTCCTCAAAACCTCAGGCTCACTTAAGCCCTGTTTCCACCTTGCAGTGTAGTACGGTACAGTTCAGTTTGGTATGCTTTTTTTTTTTCCGTTTCCACTGTGAAAGGTTGTGGATGGTACCGTCCCCTTTTTTGGTCCCCCCTGTGTTAGGGTACCTAGCACACAGATCTGGCACTAAAAGGTGGAGCTGTGAACACTGCAGTCTGTTGATTGGTCAATAGAAGACGGTCACTCTGCTCAGGGCTGAGTTGTGGCTGGTTTTGAGGCTCATGTAATCACTGTTCATAGTGTGGCAAATTTGACATACATTAGAGTGATGTTTTGCTGCGTCTCTCAGCAGCTGTAGTCTGAGAAAAAAATAACTGAATTCACTGTGCCGACGGCCAGCAACTTTCAAGGTAAATTTAAATATGACCATTCCATTAGTTTTTATTGTCTCTCTTGGATGATATACACTATTAGTGGATCTTCAAGCAGATAGTGGGTTTATGAAACCTTTTTTTAATCAGAATTGTAGAAAGAGTTTCACTCACATTCCTCCTGGATTCTCACATTTAAGCCCCTTAATATGTGTAGAGTACCAAATTGGTCCAGCTACCCACAAATTCTCAGAGTGATGCCAATTTGATCCTACTTTTGGGGACAGGAGTAAAAGCATGTTATCTTCTTTTTACTGTAGCTTAAAAAACATCCTATCTCTTCTAGGATTAGAAGACTCAGAGAGCTGTACGAATGCATCAACGGTGCCAAGCTGATGGCTACAAAGCAGTGGCATACACACATTTTTGGAGAGGATTTATATATTTGAAATGCTTGACAACAAGAAAAAGCTCTTATATTACGATTGAACACTTGTGACTGTGGACAGCCATTTCTGCCAATGTGATGAAAATATCCTTTACAACATTATAATGAGAAACTTTCTTAAAATTATGACTCAGTATCTCAAAATAATGAGAAATTGTCTCAAAAATAATGACAGTGTGTTTCAAAATGATTACTTATCATCTCAAAATACTAAGAAACTGTCACAAAATAATGAAACCAACTCATTATTTTGCGCTATAAGTCATTATTTTGAGAAACTAATTCATTGTTTTTGTGATACTAAGCCTGTATTTTGAGTATGTTTCTCATTATAATGACTTATAAGGCAGAGTGCTCCATCTACAACAACGTCAACCATGATATTTTGTTCAAATTGAAAACTACGGTTTCTACGGTGATACACAAGAGGTTAACTAATTCAGTGAAAGAGAGTAATTTGTATCAGTAAATGGCTGTGCTTCAAACACAGTTCATATTAAATGTGGTGTACCACAAGGATCTATTTTAGAGCCTTGATTATTTCTTATTAAAATGAATGATTTTTCAGTAGTTTGTAAAGTTTCTTTCTCATTTTGTTTGCTGATGATACCAACATGATTTTAACACATACACACTCTAAAAAATAACACAAATGAGAAAAAAGTGAGGGCTGCAAGATGGTTTCAACTCAATGCACTCTCATTAAATGATAAAAAATCTAGTTTCATTATATTTTTTGCGTCAAGTAGCAGGAAGTATGATAGGGATTATGCTGGAATGTCAATAGATGAAAAAGAAATTTCTCAAGTCTCTAACACTTATTTTTTTAATTAATTTAATTTAGTTTATTGTTTACTTTTCCCTTTTTTGTAAATGTTTGTTATTCTCATGAAGTTTAGGGAAAGTCTGTGGCTTCTTGACCTCTCCTGACACTTTTTTTCAACTATATAAACATGAGCCTGCTCTGTTCTTGTTGCAGTTGTACGTTTTAAGAAAAAAAAAAATAGATTATGCTTTACAATAGATCATCTATCACTGCTTAAAATGGTCCTTGTTTCTTTATCTTATTTTCTGTTCAACATGATATTTCAGATTAGAGTGCTCATGTGCTGACCATGCATACAGCATGTTGCAGTTGCTCCTTTTAGTTTCTTTTTTTTCTTATTTATGTGTCTTATTTTTCTTACTTTCTTTGTACTTGTTAGTTTTTTCTGTGGCAAATTATTAAGCCATGCCCTCTAAACATGCAACTAGAGAGAGTCCTGTTTTTCTTTTTCACCGTTTTTTTTTTTTTTCATAAGTTCCCCTCAGGAATCAATTAAGTGTTTCTGATTAAGATTTTGATATCTTTTCATGCAGAAGATTCTTGATGATGAATATGAAAGTTGATCAGTTTGAGACACTTTCAAAGATGAAGCTACTGTGCAGGAAGTTAAGGTTGAAAGCATTGTTACCTCTCACATCCCGCTCACTGCAGGTCCCATTCAGTGTGACTGGGCTGAATCCAAGATTCAAGACAACTTCAAATCTGCATGATTAAACCAGCTCCTGCTGTGAAGCCCCTGTGTCCCACCACTCACATACTTGGAGGCCCAAGGCAGAAGACAAGCACGGGGCCCCTTTAATTACACCCTCAGCGTTTTACACCCACCCTTCCAACTCATCTAAACTGGGTCAGGGCAGAGTTTGCATCGAAGGTCTACTATTGTTAAGAATGTTAAGCTGATCTCTCCAGCCTGAGAAAAATACACACACTGTACTTTTATGCTAATGGGGCTCCTTATAGTTACCCTCATTATTATTATTTCTAATAACCATTCTCCCTTGGCTCGTAAAAATTTGTTTCATGGCTGCAATTATCGCTGCTGCAGATGCCTGCACTAGAGTTCTTTGTTAGATGCAGGCAGTTGATTTTTTGGCATGAATTTTTTTTTAACAAGGCTTCCACTCCTGTTTTCCTGTGCCAAGTAGCTTTGGTTTGTGAATTTATCATTCTTGATTGTCAAGAAAATGACTAGTTAGGTGTTCTTTCAAAGGTGATTGTAAATAAGAATGCATTATTTCACAATATAGTATTTTCTGTGCCCTATTTTTGCAGCAGTGACCAACCTGCACATAATGGTAAGTAGAGTGCATTTCCTGGTTATAGATATAAGAGTTTCCACGGTATCACAGGTCATAGGTGTCCTTTTAATGGTGTGGCTGCCATGCCACAAAGTGTAAAAATGGATAAATGCACATCAGAGTGCAGGAGGTGAATGTATGTGTGTGGGTTTTTTTACAAGTGATGACAGGAATACAAAAGGGACTAAGGATACACTATGGTCCAGCAGGATATCATCCCAGTACTCTGCCTTAATACAGCAAATGAGAGAAGCACCAAGAACGCACCTTCCATCTGAGACTGTGAGAGAAAAGCAGTACACAAGATTTCCCTCGAAAATGAATCAGCTCCACGAATGTTTTGTTTGGATTTGTATGTCGCCTGCGAATGCCCGCTAGAAACAAAAGAAGATTTAATCTCACACAGACTGCTGAGGAAGCACGTTCACTTTATGAAAAGAGAGTGTGGGGATGAGAACTCCCTGTGATGTGTAAAGACAAATAGCAATGCAATGCTCAGGAATAACAGAAGCCTAATTGTCTGCCGTATATGTGTCCATCTGTACCATCTGTTTTCTTTGAGGGGTTCATCAAGGTAAATTGCACATGGGGGGCTGCATAAATGCCTTGAATGTTCAGTTGTGTATGCAGTAGATGAATGGTGAATAATTTGCAATTTGCAAAGAGTGGAAAGATATCGGAGGGAAACATTTTTGCATACAAATCCTTTTTAAACAAACATACAGTGCTCATTAAGGACTAAAATGAAATGATAAACAGGAAGACAAAGGCACCCTGTTTATTCAGATCTCTCTTTGAATAACTACCCTTTGCTTTATAACTATTTTTGCACCTAATGCAGGATAAAAAAAACCTAAAAAGCAGGAAACAGAACAAGCAAGGATAAATATTTAGATTAAGTAACCTGGTTGCGCCTAAAGGGAGTGAAAGTTTTGCACCACACTGCAAGTCATTGATCACATCCCAAAGTGGTTCTCTCAGTCCCAAGAACAAAACAGAAGAACACATACTTATGTTTGAAAGTGTTACAGCCACTAAGCTTAATCAGTGTGTTCAACCCCAGCTTGTAGGTCTGCTTTCATACAGATTTCTTTGTTTATTGAAGAGTTTTAAACAAACCTGCGTGGCTTTAAAATGAAGCCAACACAGAAGTGCCAAAAACTGCAGTTCCTCAAACAGCCACTTGAGGCTGGCTCTAGCAACATAATCCCCCCAGTGTTAAAATGCCCAAATTTACAACAGAAATAAATTTGTTTACAGCCTGGTATAAAACAGTTTTGGTTTCTGTAGCTATATCCACCTTTATTGTATCTGTCATGAGGGGTTCCCCATTAGCATTTTATTAAAGCAGGATTTATACTTCTGCATTGAATCAATGCCATACCTTCACCGTAGGCTCTGCATCAATGTAGAGCCTACACCACACCCTACCCGTAGCCTGATTTGTATTTCCCCAGAAATGTAACAACACTTTGCAGCGAGGCAGACCTCCTGTCTATTTTTGTAAGCTGAAACCATTTCTCTCAGTGGAAACAAAGCTTTTATTTACTTTAATTTCACAGATAAGAAACAATAAATTGTGAAGACAGTAAAGCCCCCACAAAATAGCATTTTAAATCTTGTGTGTGATTTATCCTGACTTCATATGAATAGAGGAAATCTCTGCTGGTCACTAGGCTAATTTATACAATGTAAAATGCCACAGGCTTGTGCTAATAATGTTAGCATGTTATATTTGTTTGGAAAACGTGTTTGTTTTGTCGGTGAACCTTGTGAGTTGTAATGGAACCGAACTTTCTAACGTTACCTTTGTTAAATGTTGCTGTTGTCCCTGGCTTCATATGAGTAGAGGAAAAGTCCGCTAGCTGCTAGGCTAATCTATACAATGTAAAAAACCATAGGCTTGTGCTAAAAACATTAGCATGTTGTATTTGTGGGGAAAATGTTTCCAGCAAAAGACAAATGCTTTGTGTGTGAATGCTGCGAGTTATAGTGAAGCTGATTTGTGTATTTGTGTTTGAAATTATCGCTATTAAGCCATGTTTGATGTGTGTTTTGAATCAACTAAAGTTTACAGCACTTCACAGAAACCCCACCGCTGACCAGTGTTTTGGAGGTGTAACTGCATAGTGACACAGACACACTTCCGCACAAGTATAAAATGCTCACAACCACATAGGCCATGTGCGTAGGCTATTGCGTAGGCTCTGCATAGAGCTGACGCACAAGAATAAATCCCTCTTAAGGCTTGAATTTACACATAATTAAGGGCAGTGACAGGCTGTCTGTCAGTAGTGTTCTCGGCTTCTCAGTCAGATCCACCCCTCACTCCTCCACAGAGTCAGCCTCTTGCCCAAATATGGTCACTTCTGGCTCTAACCAGGATGGTGATGGCAGAATAGGCTGAACTCGAGGCTTCAGAACGGGAGTCCACAAACCAATGGTCGGTGTCATGGTTGCGACGTCCATTATTTTAACAGTCTTAAAGGTTTTTGGTTTTAAAGGATGAGGCTGGCGATATTCCATGTCCTAATTTTTTGACAACAAATCCCACAAAAAGACTAAAACCTAGAAAGCATCAGATTGTCTCTCGATACTTTCAGACTTCCACAACCTGTCTGTGGCTCTTGTCCCCAGACCATTTGTTCCTACTGAAGGCATGAAAAATAAACAGGTCACAAATATAGTTTTAGTATCTTAAAAATGGTAATACATTTTCTAAAACAGCTTAGCACTGTAGTTTTTTGCAAATTTTACTCAAACAGGACTACACAGTGTGTGCTTTTTATAACATTTGGTGTGCCCGTGAGTGTTTACAGCAGCAGGACGGTGAAGACAATACTTGTTCGTCAGACTCAGAAACAGAATCAGAATAACTTTATTGTCCTCAGAGAGGAAATTTGTCTTGGACAACAAGGCGGCTGCGGCTCACAATTTAGAATACAAAAGACATTAACATTTGAATTATAAACAGCATTCATAGGATCAAATCATGGTTCTCTTTTCATTGGAGCTGAAGAAAAATGTACAATATCACCTTACTTTTTTCTCGGAAGCTGCAAATTTCTTGCATTACAGCCTGCACAGTCTGTGACAACTTCTGCAGCACAGCTTCCACGCCTCGTTTGACAGTAAACATTGTTTTAAAATAGAAATGTCTGATGCCATGGTGATTCTGCTGCTGAGTAGGATCTCCACCCGCTTGGGCTGTCAAGAGGCATGGAGGATGCACACCTGCATACGTGTGCCTGCAGAGACACACACACTGAAGCCACTAATCTGACTGTCATCTTTAAATTAGTGCTGCAGTTTACTGATTTCCTTTGACACCTCCAGTCATACACTGACTGTGTGGTAAACGGGGCTATATGTTAGAACGGGCCAGAGTCACCGAGCTCAGTTCCACCCTCGCTTCGACGTGACACCAGCTGATTTACACTAATGACAAATCGGCTCCACTTCTCTTCCTGGGACTGACGCCAGTTTTGGCCTTGCTCGCCTCCAACCCTTATCTTGTTAGAGACAATTGAAAAAAAAAACAATTACCTGCAGATGCCGCATTGTGCCTGACAAACAAGGTAATAGCAGAGGACAACGAGCAACTCCTTGTCGTTCTCCCTCTCTCATCCTAAGAGGCTGCACCCATCTTGTAACATTTATAACCACATCTCCTGCAAGCATTGTGACTGCAAATAGCCCTGCCTGCACTTCTGACCCAAAACAGCCCTGGCAGCCATCTCTGACCGTCCACTCTTCCTCCCGTTTAAAAAGGGCCAGAATAAAGCTTTTCCCTCCAGCATCCCACACCAGGAAATGTTTTGACTCTGTCCAGTTGGTCTGTTGCTCTCATTAAGCCTTTTGGGAGGTTGAGGGTCGCCGCAGCTCAGCGTCTCTTCCTGAACAACTTTGTTTACAGTCTGGGATAAATAAAAGGCTCGGCAGGAGAGGCCTGCAAATCAACAGAGGAGAAACAATGCTGATTTTTGTCTTGAATAAAAATGCAATTAGCAGAGCATTTACCTCATGAATAGAGAGGGACTTTGAGGGGTCTGTCTTGTATTAAAGTTTTTCTAGGAATGAAAATGAACATAACATAATGTGCCACGCCACTCCACATGTAGGTCTCTCATTTTAGACTCTGAAGTGTGTGAGGAGACATGCCTAGAGAGATCACACATGACTGAAAGTAGCTGAAAACACTAACTGCTAATTAAAAGAATTGTGGCTCATTCTTGCTGCAACAGAGCAGTTGATTAGAAAGATAATTGAATTGGGAAGTGAGATTTAACAAGGGAGTTGCATGTCTCGTTGGAAAGTAATATGTATACCATCAGGAACAAAATAACATGACAGTGTACATGGAAATATTTCCGCCTTGATAATTACGACAGGTATGACGAGAGATGGCCGCGCCATCTGGAGAATTCAAGTTACATTTAACATGGGCACAACAACATCAAGTTACACATGTCCCAATCACCATCACTCTAATCCCAGTAATTCAAGGAGATACAAAGCTAATTTTACCACCTCCTGCGAGTGTGACTCAACCCAGACATTTCATTTGTTTCAAGAGTTCCTTTGAGAAAACGCTTCCTTCCTCTCGACAGCCGCACTTCTCTCAGACTGTCTGAATCCTCCTCATGAATAAAACGTGTGGCACGTCAAGAGGAAAAGGAAATATTCAACCACCTTCACTCTCATTTCCCTTGATGATATTTCAACAACACCCTCGTAAATATGGGCGCACTTCACAAAAAAAGCACTTCATTAAACTTTTTAAAAATTTCCTTTTAACCATGACACACCTCAAACGGGTGATTATCATTGGCAAGGCGCCAGCGAGCCGTAGGAGTGCTTTGAAGACATTCCTCAGAGGATATAAATAGTGTATCTATCCCCAGCATCCCCATGCAGACAAGAGGCTGATAAGGAGCTGGTCAGTCTTCTATTTCCTCACCAGAGTTTCTCCAGGAACTTCTCATATGTACTTCATCATATATTGAACATTTCACACACACTTTACATCCCAGATGCATCGTCAACTTACTGCAGACTGTATGGGAAACAGTGCAGCATCCTTGAAACTAACCACAGCATCTCCTTTTCATGTCTTGTAATAAGTTTGTGACTATATATATATATATTTCCCATAAAGTGTAAAGACTTCTCCCCTCTGTAAATTATTCCTACATATCTTTAGGAAGTTAAAGTCGAGCTGAAGTGGACTTTTTCCTGATAAAACAGCTTTATAAAGCAGAGGATTACAGCCATAGGCCCGGCTTGTAGATATTAAGCTTTCTTATTGAACCAAGGAGATTTGATGCTGGATGGAAGTCCAGCTCTTCCTGCAATATCTGAGTCCAGAGATGTTATTTTTAAGATAGAGGGAGGAAGACTGTTTTGTATTTTGGCTGTGTCACGTGTGAGCTAGCCTTCCTCTGGCATGTACAGGAATGTCACAGTCAGTCAAATCTACTGGACTTTCTTTTTTTCTCACCTTCCCAGTAACATTTTTATTTGTGAGAGAATAAAGAAAAAAACATTTTTACAACACAATGAAATGAATATTTGCTGGATGAAAATACCCAGATCTGATCTCCCTTGAACGGTGATGTCACACGCTTTAAATATTTACTGACAAAATACTGAGGTATTGTGAGGTGTTGAAATGAAACACACATAGATTTTGCACATGCAGGCCTCAGCTTGGCCATTGTTCTGGTGTGAGCTGGTGCGATGGTGTGGTGGGGGTGTGAGATTAGACTCTTACGTAAGTTTGGGGGTTCACTGATAAGAAATGACTGAGAGGTCTTGCCGGAGCTTTAACTGCAGCGAGCAAAGATATACGTGCGTGTCTGAATTACCTGTAATAATGCCAAACGCTGCATGCAACATTAAATCAGATTTCATTTCCTTTTTTTTTTTTCATGACACACATTCACAGGCAATACTTGTTTGCCTGCTTATCCCCGTGCTTGTATCTTATGGGGGGATTAATCTTCTTTTTATCTTTACAGAAAACACCCACTGTGAAGCAGCTACATTTATGACTTCAGTTTTACCCTGAAGTAGCTCTTTCCTGCTGCCTGCTGCAACATTAGAGATTGATCCAGCGCAGAGATTTCTTCTTCAGAGGTGCATGTTTGCAGGACTCATTATACAGTGACCTACATATTACAATTTGTGCTTACATAACTGACCATGTTTCTTGCAAGTTTGCAACACTGATGCATTAAAAATATCCTTTGTTTTGCTTAACTTAACATTTTATTCATAGACTTTTAAATGTGCACACAATACTGGGTCTTTTTTTTCAATATGATGGAGTTACATTTGAATGAATCTGGGGAGGGGAAAACAGTCAGCCATGAAAAATGAGCTCTATTAATATAATACCTTCCCAGCATGGAGTGAGACAGGCAAAACAGATTTGTCCCAGCATCCCTTTCTGTGTTCATGTGCGTTTAGAAGTTCTGCATATGATTTTCTTGAAGGATTTCCTGAAATCCCTGTTGAAAATAGTGTATATTATGGGGTTCACAGAACTGTTGCAGTAGCCAATCCAAAAGAAGAGGTTAAAGAGCGCGCCAGGGATGTAGCAGCTGTCTCTGCAGATGGCATGAAGACTGTATGTAAAGAAGAAGGGGAACCAGCAAAGCACAAACACCCCCATCACCACCGCCAGCACGAAGGTGAAACGTTTCTCCCTCATCTGGGCCACTTTGGTTTTGTTGGCTGCGGCCAGATGTTGTCGCCCAGCTGGGTTCTTCTGCTCCGGGTAGAGCTGTGACGCCCGGGCTGAAGCCCAGGAAAGACGGCAGTTCTGAGGCGGGCAACAGTCTGACCCCTCCACCTTTCTCCGCTTGGTGAAGCGATTATTGCGGGGTTTAGTATCCGACGGACAGCAGCTCTCCTCCAGATCGATGTCATCCAGCTCCCCTTGCCTCTGCTGGTGGCTGCCGGAGCTCTGGCTACTGGGGCTCTCCGTCTCGAACCGGTCCTTCCTCACGAAACAGGTCTCGGACTGAGAGGGCTGCCTCTCCAGGCCGTTCTTGGCCACGAACACGGTGGAGCTGCGCTGCTTGGCCACCTTATAGATTTTACAGTAAACCAGAATCATGATGAGACCTGGAGCGAAGAAGGACACAATGCAGGAGGAGAGGATGTACCAGGTCTCATCGTTCAGCAGGCACTCCCGTTCATCATGTTTGGTCATGAGAAGAGGAGGGAAGGAGATGACAGCAGATATTACCCACACTACAGCGATCATGGACTTGATGCGCTTAGGTGTCCGCTTCAGGTTGTAGCTGACCGCCTTTGTCACTGACCAGTAGCGGTCCAGGCTGATTGCGCACAGGTGCACGATGGATGAGGTGCAAAACAACACGTCCAAAGACAAATAGAAAGCGCACCAAGTGCTTCCAAAGTACCAGTAGCCCATGACTTCATTGGCGAGGGAGAAGGGGATGACCAATGTGGCCACCAGGATGTCCGCTGATGCCAAAGAGACCAGGAAAAGGTTCTGGGGCGCACGGAGAGCCCGGCTGGTTAGCACCGCTACAATCACCAAAACGTTACCGACTATGGTCACAGAGATGATCACAGTGACCACAAGGATGATGAGCGCAGTAGCTGCCCCCGTGTGTGGCAAGCCAAACGGTGCGTCCGTGGTGTTCTCATCACTGGAAACGTTTTCCACCAACAGATTTAACTGGGTTAAATCCATTCTGGCTCCAGTTTGTCCTTTTGTATCATGTTCGTTGTTTTGCACCCGTTTGCTCTCCAAAACAGCTAAAACTGGGTGCGCTGAGCTGCCTTCCACTAACGTACGGAGATACGTTGCGCGTAACGCTCCTGGTCAGAGTGTAGCCCACATAAGACGCAGCACCTGCATAAATACATCTCCTCAAACAGAAAAGCCCTTTCTTAGAGGTTCACCGAATTATCTCGATGGTCACACGGGGTTCTGAAAATATCACAGAAAGGACAAAAGAGTTCACAATCCAACGCTCCACGAGTTAAGTCGCTCCTCTTCTGTCATGTTGCCATGCGTAATGCTGCTTTTGCGTTTTGGTGAGCAGCATCGCTTTGGAGACACACTGCTGATGGAATGAATGCCCACACAGGAGGGAGGCGGTGACATCACTCCAACCCATCTCTAAACTTAAAGGAGAGAGAGAGAGTGTGTGTGTGTGTGTGTGTGTGTGTGTGTGTGTGTGTGAGAGAGAGAGAGAGAGAGAGAGAGAGAGAGAGAGGCAGAGAGAGAGCTTTGTTTAGACAGTTGGATTTGAGATTTCTTTGAAATTTTAAGTGTCTTCAGGCGAGCCTTTGGGCTTATTGTGTTGTTTTCTTTCTTTTCATATTTAACTTTTCTCAGCATTACATGTGCAGCATGTGGAGAGTGAGAAAAATACAGCCTTGTGTTGCACAACAAAATGCACCATTGTAGCTTTATATTTTAATCATTTGAAATGATTATTTTATGACACTGGCAGCACTGTGACGGGGATGTTTAAGGTGAAATGGCCATTAAGAGTCATTGATGGATATGTGGGTGAAACAGCACAGCAGGAGGCTTCTCTGAACTTTATCAGCCCTGCAGGGCTGCCAATTAGCAAACCGTGGTGTTCAAAGTAAAAGGCTTTCATGCTACAGTGATTGACTGATCTGTACTTGCATTTTGTCTCTGAAATTCAGTGTTACATTTTTTATGGTCTACCTCTCTGATGGAGGCCTATACTTGCCTGTATGCACCCTCACTCTTTTCCATTATTCATACACTATAATCTAGCATGGTTCTGTGCTGGCACATGGAGGTGACCATAATACCTGTTACTGAGAAGCCTGCATCTGTTTGCTCTGAAGGTCTGGTTATATAACATGTGTGTGGCGGCGTCAGGCAGGCAGTCGTAGAGCCAGGAGATATTTACCAGTCAGGAGTGATACAAAAAGACGCACACACTCATGACCAGCCAGGGGTCATTGTGAAATAAAACTATGAAATGAAATTAATGCTGAGCTGATGAGTCGTCTGCGCTCACCAGATGCACTTCATTAATTTGGGATTTAAAAAAAAAAAATCTATTTGTGAAGTAAAAAGCATCTGCCGGAAGCCTGTCAGTATGGGATCTGCAGTCCAGCTAAAGCTGCTCGATGGATGCCAACATTAATGTTGGTGTATATGTGTGCGCGTCTATGTTCATCCTCGAGAGTGAGTTGTCTGGAGGCTGAGCATCCCTCAGTGGCTGCAGTGAGACGAAACACAGAAGTAGATTTGGAGGAGGACGTGGAGGAGGATTCGGACAGCTTCGCTTCTTTCTCCGTTTCCTCGGTCTCTTGCTCTGATCTCACTCCCCTGGATGAACATAAAAAACAGTGAGGATCATCTAAAGGGTGACTGTCACCATATATCAGTGGTATGTAGACGTTCCCTTAAGGCCCTACCTGTATAAAGGCAGAAAGGAAAAACACTGACCTCAGTAACCAGCATCCTCCAACACAAACATGCTCTTTACAAGCAGGAAAAACAGCGTTCTTTTGTGTCTGACTTTATAACTTGCGGGGGATTCAAGAAATGACATACAATTATAGTTATTGCAAATGAGCTTGTTATGCAATCATTTGCCAGAGCATGCAATTACACACATTTTCTCAGTTTTATTAAATTATTTCTTATATTTTTCATTTAAACATTAACTTTCAACTAAGATAGATAGATAGATGTCTTTCTATGTGTTTTAAGTATGTCATTATGTGTTTTTCATCGTTGCCCTTGTGTCATTTGTCAGTTTTGGTGGTTTTTTTCAACCTGATAAATCGCCCTGAGACCCTGTGTCCTCATATAAGGACATCACATTGTGGGTTTACTTGAATTATACTTCATTCTACTTGACTTAGACCTGTTGTCCTCATTCGTGGACACTTTTTTGTGCCATCTAGTGACAGTCAGAGCGCAATACACTAATCCATGTAAAAACAAGATGGCAGCCACAAAGTCAGTATGCAGCCGATCCCAACCCAAAAGCAAACAAGGTCCAAAACCTGGTCACGTTTTATGGTTGAAACTTGTTTATTTATGATTAATAATGTTTGTAGTTTGATATGGCAACAAATTTGACCAATTTTAGCAACAGTAACAAGCTAAGACACTGTAAATTAGGAAGTACTCGTTTGAGGACATTAGGACTTTATTATGGTTGACAATATTTTTTTTTTTTTATATACTTATCGCGCACTCGTCTTAAATAGCTAGGAGAAATTAAAAATGCATACCAAACAAAAGTTCGGGTCTCAGGAGGATATGAATATAATATATAATATATATACTTAAAGTGATGTTGCAATACCCGTCTGCACCTGTAACTTTTACAATGCCAAAAAAACAGAAATTATGCAACAGCTCCAACAGTTCTCTTGTCCTGCTCGCAGGTGTTGACATCATCTAGTCAACACAACAACAATGTGTTTTGTCTTGTTCGTGCACCATCTCTACCTTTGTTCAAGACAATTGTTTGGGAGAGAAGAAACAAAACTGTCTCCTCAATACTCTTGTCCTTTCTAATCCAAAATTTGATAAGTGCAGAATTTACAGTTACATAACGCACATTGCTAAATATCACTCGAAGCTGAAAGTCACTGCAATATGCTTTGTGCTATGAGGTAATGCACAACTCATTGGCACAGACACCCGCACACCTTCCTCCATTCATACACATCATTAGAAAGTGCATATGTGTTGAATTATGTGCTGCACATTTAGTGTATGATTTTAGAAAGAAATAAAGAAAGAAAAGGACACATGCAAATATCCATAGTGTATTTATAGACACATGCATGTACTCTTTATTATATACTTTATATCTTGACATAACAAGCTGTTGAAACCATTCTGAAGTAATCACAGAAAAATTATTTTGTGATCTGGGGGAAATTGAAAATGAAAAATAATTCCGCACATGTTCCTTCCAGCCTTTTGTACCTACTATTCTGAGCAATACAAACAATACCCAGCATCCTGTCGCTTTGGATCCAGTTTCCTGTTATGATGCAGTCACCACACCAAACAAGGGGTGGGTACACGTCCAAGCCCGTCCTGAGGTCCCCGCCAATGTGAGGCTAAAGGTTTTCCCACAAATTGAGAAATCAAATCACATTTCCCGTCAACCAATCATTCAAACAATTAGTTTCCATTTGAGAGTAAGAAGCGTCATTAAACAGGCAGAACTAATCAGCTATTCGGACTATTACATGTTCGACGTCCTTGTGGCACACATGACCCCTCTGTGACGCACATGCCAGATTCATTTACTGTCACAAATTTAAAATATTGGAAGCTCTCTGCAGCCAAAACATTTACCGAGTCACCTGAATGGCTTTAATCTCATCAACTCACCAATCACTGTGGTTTGACAACTTGTCCCACTGCCAGCAGGTAATGTTTGAGTGATATGGTTTTAGTGATAGTTACAGCTCCAAGAAATTATTCATTAGCTTGGCAGTGGTTATTAATACTCTTGCTAAACACCATTTCACTGCCAAGTCAGTGCGCTTATTATACGCCACACATACACTTTTTCTCACTTACTTATAGATGTTTTTTTTAGCTCACTTATAAACAAAAGTGTGTCCTATACATCCAGGCTTGCAGGAGGCTAACAAGAGAGGTTTCTACTTCTGATCAGCCTTTATGGGAAGTAAACATGTGGCATGCTGAGATATGATGATGTTACCGGCCAGACAAGACTGTAGATTTTTTAAAAAACAACGACAACAAAAGACCCCTGAGAGGGCAGCCATATTCAGAAGCGACTGATTGCTGTGTTTCCCTCGCTGCCGCAATCCTCTTACCTTCCTGTTTTCTTCTGAGGAGGCTGTTTAGGCTGGTTGTGAGCAGAGCCCACTGCTGCGTTATGTAACATTCCAGGAATAAATGGCCTGAAGGGGTGTGTGAAAACCTCATCTCAGGTTGCAGGTGATTTGCTACAGTAAACATTTTATCAAAAAAATTTCAGCCTGCAGAACTTTAGCCAGGACCCCATATGATTACTGCATATGCATAATTATAAGCGTGTGTGTGTTACAAGATCCTTGGCTCTGGTTGATGTGTATACTTGTGGGAGATAGCACACAAGGAAGTGGGAGAGGAGTGTGTGTGTGCGTGTCACACAGCCACACAGTGATTCACTTTCTTTTTTCAGAGATCGCACATCTCTCCACGTCTCCCACCTTCCTCAAGTGTTGCTATTGCTGTCAGTAGGCTTGGCAGGTCTGGATAAATACATGACTGCTGACCTTTATTTGTGTCCCAAACAAACAAGATTTCCCCTTAAAGTTTTCCACACCCACACAGGAATATAAAATCACGAGCGGGTTAATGAAGCCTTAAAGGTCGCACGTGTCACTACATTCCCTGGTGCGAGTTTCACCTCGAGTTTCTCCCGAAGTTTGGGATGGCTTTTTATCACCATAGCTACAATTATTTCAATTGGACTTTTTTTTGTTAATTCTTAGCTTCTTTTAACAATTTCAAATTCTAAAGCAGGCGTGCCGCCATTTCTGTAGATCATTAAAATGGCCTTGAATATGTTTGAACTGGAACTGATCAACTTGTTTCATCAGCTGCTCTCTGAATTGGACTGCAGTATAAAGGACTTCATCTCTGATAAAGAGCTGTAATGGTTGTGTACACATTCAGCGGAGGAAGGAGCTTTTAAATTTCACTTCCAAGACTCTAGAGAATAGGCTTCCTGCAAAAACACTTCAGTGAATGAGATCCTCCATCTCATTTTAAGGGAATGAAGACATTTGTAGCTGCTTTAAAATGACTCGTGTTCAGGGTGTTTGGTGTGATTTAGTTAGCGCGCTCGTTGACTGGGAGCTGTGGTTTAAAATGAAGACAAATGGATGAGGAAGAAGATGCAACATGTGAGTGCGAGGGCAAATCAAACCTTATTTTATCTCACATAGTGGGATCAATTCACTACACTGTAAGGTGAGGAAAAATCCTTCCTTCTTAAGTATTGTGTCAACAACACTTCAACA
Organism: Epinephelus moara; assembly: GCF_006386435.1. Taxonomy (NCBI): domain Eukaryota; kingdom Metazoa; phylum Chordata; class Actinopteri; order Perciformes; family Serranidae; genus Epinephelus; species Epinephelus moara. Next base: position 20,795,431 of record NC_065509.1, read on the forward strand.
TTCACCCCATTTACACTGCAAAAGACGAGCGCTGACTCAGAGCCCATTGATGACTCACAAGTCATTATGGTTTGGTTATTGTAATAAACTATTAAATATGAGCTATCAGATGACGTAGATTGGAGGAAACATGAGCCGTGAATGCTTTGCTAATGTGATTTAATTCATTTCATCTTTTAGATGGGGGTTATTTATGCTGAGAATGAGATCCAAGGCGTTGTTCAGTGAAGCAATGAATGAGAGAATGAACAAAGCGTAGGCCTACAGTTTGGACTTAGGAACAGGAAGAAAAGGTATTTGTTACTTTTGAATTTGGTCTCAAATTAAGTGTTGGACAGGTACAGGCTATGGCCTATATTTAAACCTGCTGGTGGTGCTCAAAGACAATTTAGGGGATCACTAATGTCATATATCAGATACAAGGCTGGGCGACCAACATAACTTCAAGGATGAGAACCACTAGGCTATACATCTCATCTCGTCATATTCTGATGCTTGGGCAGAAGCTTGCAGCCTTTTGCGTTGTATCACATGAACACTGGTCTCCTGGGTTAAAGTCCTGTGCTTGTTGAAACAGTTGTCCTCCCCTCCCACCTGCCCTAAGCAAAGTTATACTTTTCTAGTTATACAAAGATATACTTTATTGATCCCCAAGGGAAAATTCGAGGCACCTCGACAGTGCCCAGGAGGCGAACTGGCACCTCTCCAGCTACCAGTCCACACTCCATATTTGGTCTGGTGGGGGACTTAATCTGGCAACCGTCCGGTTCCAAACCCCACTAAAAACCACTAAAAGATTTTCTATAGCTATGCTAGCACTGTGGCTCTAGCGAGGGCAATGTCAGTCTGTGTGTCCGCTTATTCTGTCCAGACTGAAATATCTTAACTATGACCAAATACATGCAATAAGCAAATGTTAGCAGGCTAAACTACGATGGTGAACATGGTTAACATTGTACCCTCTACGCTACAGCTTTGATTGGGTCAAAATTACATCAGGCCCAACCTTACATGACATTTCAAAGCTTGACCAGAGTCCAAACCATGGCCGCAGTTTTGGGTCTGAGCCTGATTAAAAACTGATATTTCCACTGCAAATTTTTTCTATATTAAAATTTTATTACAAGCTTAATTCGACATTGTTTTCAGTGCCGTGACAGACGTTTGTGACATTCGTAAATAGCCAAATTTGGGCACCAATCTGGTGCAAGCTGGACTGTTTGTAAATTTGAGATGTTTATACGATTCAAACCTGCGGAAATGTTGAGAAATGAATGCTTGTCCCAAACTTGGCACGATGGGTTGGGCCCGATTGAGTAAGGGCAGATAATCAAAGCTCTACTTTATACATCTTAGCTTAGCTTTAGCATTTAGCTCAAAGCACTGTGGCCAAGTACAGCCTCACATAGCTGCTAGCACAACTGTAGACTCTTATTCTTGCTATAAAATGCCAAAGTTTTTACTCCTGTTACTTTGTGACACAAAGTAAGTTGTCTAATACCACATTAAGTGATTTCAAATTAGGCCTCATGGTCCCTGTCCTCCAGTGTCAGCTGTGAAAATGAAGTCATTTACCTTGCAGCAATTCTTGTTAACTCTTAATCTCCACAATTTGCCACTTCTCTGATTCTGCTGCTGTGTACACATCCCAGCTCTTGAAAGTGAACTGTTAGTATTCAAGGTATCCCTCTGCAGCTTGCAACCCGGCCAAGTGCTTATTAGAGCATTCACTGTGAATTTGACTTTGGCCCCGTTCCCTGTTATTCTTGCGTCAGCCTTCACTGTGCAATTGTGCCTTTTTATTATCGCAGAAAACATCTCTGTTTATTAACTATAAACGTTTTTCTTGGCACACAATGCTGCTCTCTCAGATACAGCACATTATTTACTGGAATGAAAAATGGGGAAAAGGAAAAGGAACAATTTCTGCCTTTTTTTTATCTTAACTTTTAATCATGATTGATTCACTAGTATTTTTTTCCTATTGGTTGAAAATCAGTTCCATTTAAAATCTCCCAAAAGCCACAGGACACACTAATATTGCATTAGAACACTAAGTACATTGGCTTTTTATTTCATACAGTAAGATCCATGATTTCATGTACACTTTATTAGAATCTTAAAGGGCATCTGGTTGCTATTAGATTTCTAGTATAACCAAGGCTTCCACTCGTAACTCACAAACTTCCAACATCCATGAAATGAATGCTGTGCTATATTATATTTGACTTAGCTGTGCTAGACTGCGCTTTAATGATGGACTATGAGAGAAGAAGCTGCATCCGTAAGAGAGGCATGGCAGCAGAATAAGGCATCTTAAAAATTGCACTTGACATGTTTGATTTTTTTTTTAGGTGTTTACAAAATGGCAGATTCCAAAATATCTTTTCATTCACCCCGACATGGTGCCCGGTAGTTCTTAGAACCAGTATACATAGCTGTCCACTGAAGGATCCTGTTGTGACATCCATCAGCCTCGGAGGTCACAGATTGCAGAGTGAGTCATCGGGCTCTGGTCCACCATCAGCCTCCTCTGTCTCTGGACCTGGCACGCTCTGCTAGTCAAATGAACCTTGTTAGGGGTACTGTACTGCTCCTCAGCCAGAGAGAGAAAAACAGAAAGAAAGTGACTAACATAGTCCTGGATTTGATGGCGGGATGTGTGGCAGGCATGGTCTAAACAGCTTAAGAGCATGACATGGATGTGGACAGCAAAACAAAAAAGTGAGGAGGTGGTTGCTGGAGACTTCTCAGACAGCGTCCTTGTGATACCCATCCCTGTCAAACTTTGTCAGACCTCTTTCTCTTGTTGTTTCTTTCGCGGTTTTGTGCTGACAGCTGACACTTGTTGGATCTGTAAGCTGTTTCACTTTCACCCCTCCATCTTCCTCTACCTGCCTCCCTCTCCCCTGTTGTCACGGCTCATTTCCAAGAGATGGGGCTCTCTGCCCTGACCATCTGGTGGGGTTTTTTAGGATGCTCAGCCCTTTTCCCTTGCCATGCTGCTTTGTGGCAACAAACCTGTGGCTCTAGTGCTCATGTCTCTTTCTGCGTAATCACACAGGACCACAGGATACACTGCCTACATGCATCTGTGTCCAAAAGCTACTGTGACCCTGGCAAGAGCCTGGTGACCATTATCATCCCTTGTAAATATAGATATTACAGGCAACCATGGCAATGATTGTTCCACTTGATGCTGTTTATTATAACTCTCACTGAAAATAACATAATCACAGGTTTAAGTGATTATGAGCAGACTTTAAAAGGGGATAATGAACACCTGTGGTTAAACAGCCCAGTAGCAATAAGAAAATGTTGGCATTGTATGTTTCTGCAAACCAAGAATATGTTATATTTGTACTTTTCATATGTCACTTACATATGTCTCTTATTCTGACTTACAAGAAGGCAGTTTCACCAATCAGTGATTAGCCCTCCAAACTTCTTATGTTGTGATCACACCAAACGTGATGCGAATTTTCACATTGCGTTACTCGCACGAGTTTGAATGTTAGAATATTTTGTGTTGACTTGCTTCATATGCGTGAATAACTCGCATATACGCGTGTGTAATCGCTGAATCCATGAATAAACTTCCGCCAGTACATCCTCGGCATCATATGTCCCCAGAGGATCTCAATGCTGATTGGTTATCAGGCGCGAATTGGTCGCTGAAGTTTAGATTTTTTCAACTCTTGCAAATAAGTGTAAAGCTTCGTTCGCGTATTTTGTGTCATTCGTATCGCTTCTATCGTGCTGCCGGCCTGGCAGTAATTCACGTGTTATCGCATCTTTACATTGACTTTACATGTAATACACTGGCGCATATTGTTTTATTCGCACCTGTGCACCCGGTGCACCCGGTCGGTTTGCGCCTGGTTCACGCCCGGTCCGCGTTGATTATGTTGTGCTCATACCAAACGTGTGTTGTGTTACTCGCGCGAGTTTGATTGCTAGAATATTTTACATTGACACGAATAATTCAAAATCGCTGAATGGATGAATAAACTTCTGCTGGTACATCTTTGGCATCACATGTCCCCAAAGGATCTCAATGTTGATTGGCTAGCACGGCGCAAATTGGTCGTTGAAGTTCAGATTTTTCAATAACGAATGCAGAATCATGCTACTCGCTTCAATCGCGCCGCTTAATTTGCTTCATTCACATCCCGTCCCCTGCCATCATGTCTTTACATTTACTTTGCATGTAATTCACTTGCACTAATTATTTTATTTGCGCCTGGCTTGAACACGACATTGGATAGTTTTATTAAACTAATAGGCCAAAAAGGGTAAAATTATCTAATTCTCCACAAAAAAAGATGAAAGAAAACTGTAAATATGTAATTTATAAAATATAAAAATGCATAACAGGCGTTAACCTCAATAATCACCACAGAACCATCCAGATTTTCCTTATAAAGTACTTTTACTTAACTAAAAGCTCTGAGTTCTTCTTCCACCACTGTTAAACACAGCCTGCCTGTGATCTCTCTGTAAATAGTAGTTTAATAGGCATGATAATAAACGCTGAGACCTAATATAGAAAATAATGTACTCTGTAAATGAGGCTTTGCATGGTGGTGCTCTTTACTTCCACCTTGTCTGTTGTTTTTGGATATCAGTTCCACGTGTGTGTATTATGACTTAGCCATCACTCAGACAGACAGTGTGAAATATTATTCCTCCCTTGAAAACTACTATCACTCTGCGCCAAGAATATTTGGTATTTATTTATAGCTCTTTGATGAGGTATGCAGTCTGTCTCGAGGTATTAATGATGTTGATTGCACGCTTAAAACGGTTAAGACAGGGTTCTTCAGAGACTGTGGATTTTTCATGAGAAGATGCTTGATCCCCAGTTCTTTATTTAAATATTATTCATTCTATGCTAAATGTAGTAAGACAACAGATGTGACCTCTGACCTACCTCAGCGGAGAGTGTTGGCTAACTCCCCTATCAGTGTAACAGAGAGCCTGGACTGTCTGTCTGTCTGGGACAGGAGTTGTCAGTTCCTCCGTACACACATAGAGCTGTCTTTTCAGGCCCTCCTCTCTGCTTGCTTTACCTGCCATCTGAGATTAAAATGACTTGCCCTCATACTGTCTGATGACTCTATTGCTGTTATCAACCTTTTCTGCTCAGGCATGTTGTTGAACAATGATATTTTTTTGTGCCTTGTGTCCCTGGAGAACCTTTATACTTAGAGTAAGTTTTTTGCCTTGAAGCAAATACTCGTTCCCTGATTCTGCTCTTTAAACATTTCTGTAACTTAAAGATAAGCCCTCTTTTCAAAACGCTTGAAAATAAACTTTGTGGAGTTGTGATGTTTTTACTGCGCACTCATGATGGATAATAACTGTTCCCAGCATGCTTTGCAGCCTGTCCTTGTAGGCCTTCATATCCTGTGAGAATCTCTGCTGATGCAGCCCAAAGCGACGGAAAACAGGAAAATTACATTTCGTTTTTCTTTTGTGTCATTAGTTCTCTGTCAAGTATTTCAGACAGCTGATAACGACTGAAACTTAAAGGTACGCTATGCAGGAATTGTCGGCTACTGTTTGCGAGCAGTATCGCAAGCGAATGGGCGTCGCTGTATTTGTGTTTTTTGGGCACTGTGTCTGCGATTTTTGTGGCTCTCTCTTGGATACATGCAGCGAATGGTCTGGCACCTGATTGCTACCTCTTTATAAAGTCCCCAGCTCACCTACACACTGTGCTTAGGAACATCTTGAACACAGCAAAATAAAAATAAGAAAATACAGAGGGCTGAGTCTCTGCAGAAAAATATACCCCAACACATTTCTACCAGGTCAGAACTTCTGATCAAGAGGGATGATTCTATACATTTTTTTCCATTAAGAACCCTGCATAGTGTACCCTCAACCTGCCTGAGGATTCTGTCGATTGCCAATTTACAGTATGTGTAGTGCACTCAACAAACAGTAAGTGGAACTAACCATATTGCGGGCTGAGACTGATGGTCTGTCCTTCAATCAAAAGTTGATGCACAGAAAACTCAAGCAACAACCTGAGAATTTCTCTCCTGTGAAAAATGTAGTTTGAAAGAGTAGGCTGCAATACACTTACAGGAAAGAAATAAGTTTATTTGGTTTCTTCCCGGAAGTTAGATAAAAAGACTGATATCATGAGTGGTAGAGGAAGATCCTTTACTTAAGTAAAAGCATGAATATTACACTGTAAAAACACTCTGTTACTGGTAAAAGTGCTGCATTGAAAATGTTATTTGAGTAAAAGTATGTAATCCATTAGAAGAATTATGTACCAAAAGTAAAAGCACAGAAACACTGAAATCAATTTAATAATTTACAATAATTAAAATGATAAGAAAAACAGCAAATCCTCAAGCATCTGCCACCATCAAGTGTCTGTGCATAATTTTCTAATCATTTCTCTCATTTTCTTTACTTGTATATTTTCAAATGGTTTGTGTGCAAAAATCTTAATTTGTAAAGTAACCAGTAACTAAAGTTATCAAATAACTGTAGTGGAGTAAAGAGTATTATATTTCCCTCTGTAGTTTTGTGGAGTAGCAGTAGAAAGTAGCATGAGAAAAAATACTCAAGTCAAGTAAAAGGACATCAAATTTGTACTTAAGTACATTACTTGAGAAACTGTGCATTAGTAAACTGTGATATCCACAACTGGATATCACTCTAATATCCGTCTGTTAAACATAAGCATACACCCGGGGCTGGGCGGGTTTAGCTTAGCTTACCATAACAACTGGAAACAGAGGGAAACAGCTCTGTCCAAAGATACCAAAATCTGCCAACCAGCACTTCTAAAGCTCACTTATTCACACACAATATATATTGTAATCCATACAAAGACTGATGTGTAAAAACAACATTTCATGGGGAGCTGTACGGGACTATTGAGCCCGGTCTCACTCCAAGGTCATCGAAATCCAGAGCTTGGTCAGTTCATTTTTAAAAAGACTGAATATAAACAGTATATTTCCAGTGAAAACGGAAGTGAATCTCAAAAGAAAACAATACATGTAACAGGCAGAATTTGCATATCGTATGAGGACATGGAAAGTCCATAACCAAAACATTTCATTTGCACATGCCATACGTATCATATCAATGTTTCTAAAGTGATGAAATATATTAGCTGACCTTTGTCATTGGGAGGTGGAGGGGATGGTGGATGGTATGTCACCCAAGTCAAGATGCCTGCCAGGCTATAGACCACTACTACTTTTTTTTTTTTTTGGCAAACATTTGTTGCATTTCTCTGGGCCTTTGAGCCACTTAACCTGGGCGTTTTCGACCCGTCCCTGCTATACTAGCGTTTTTTGTGACACCAAACGTGGCGAGGGGGTTTTAAGCCACAACATGATCTTTTCCAAACCATAACCAAGTGTTTTTTGTGCCTACACCTAACCACATGTCAACCACAGTGCTGTTAAGAAACATAAAGTTTCAACGTATCCACTACAAAATAATGTACAAATGCAATGAATCTGTGCTTTTATACAAATACTTTTTCTTGTGATGGATGGGAGACAACAGAAGGTCACTGTGCCCAGCCAGGACATAGTCCCGCACATAACCCCCCAAAAAAACCACAAGGTAGCTGTACATGTATAACACATATAGACTCTAGCACTATGTCAAACATAGCAAACATAGTCTATTGCAATATTTTGACGGTCAATTGAATTCCACATTGTGAATTTTGATTTCATAGCTTGCTTTAAAAACAAAGACGCCCACACTTTTCTATTTTCAGTCCAGTGCTATTCATAGATCTCCTCAGACACGTCCATCTAAAGCCAGTTGGCCTCCCATCAGATATCCCTGGTTTCCAATGCAAGTAAGTACTAATGAGTGCAGACGTGCTTTTGTTCACCCCTTAAAACAGGAAAATGCATGCTCTGTTGCTGATAAAGTATTCCATCCTTAGTCTCTGTCCATGTATGGGCGGCAGAGTGCTTCAAGCTCGGGGTCTTTATTTATCATATGCGCCACAATTACAGAGAGGCAGTCGATGGCAAAGTTTCAGGCTCCCTTAAACAATGGTAATTAATATATTTAAGAAAAAGAAATGACAATAAAATGAGAATCTGTTTTCAAACTGAAGTGCTGTGTGCTCCAGAACTGATGGCATTAAGACTGTACAAAGGGTAAGGATGATTTCTGACGCACAAGAGAAACCTTTACCACTTTATTTCTTTCTCTGCGTAGCATCCCAGTAAAGTCTTCACATTGCTCAATAGGTGTCAGGGGGTTGTGTACGTCTGATTACGATGACTCATCCTGCCTGATATCCCTCACAAGGTTCACTGGTTGGAGGCATACGAGGTTAATGGCTCCTGTCATCCAATTACATGAGAATGCGGTGGCCAAAAAATTTACACTTCTTGGAAAAACAAGCTGCAGGATAATATTTTCTCGTGTCCTGGAATATCTCCTGTCCACAACACATGCATTTTGAACAACAAACAGAAGATAGAGAAAGTGTGCTTTAAAGACGAATTATGTAACGCTGTAAACAAGGCTGTAAGTTGACAACAGTTCACTGTGCACATATTCCCCAGCGTAAGCAACGTGCTTATCACAATTACAATGTTCTTATCAAGTCAACGCACCAGTATATGTGTCTCAGCTCATCAAAAGGAAGCAGCTTTTAGTGATGCCGTGCACCGCAAAACACTCAAAGCTCTCATCCATGCTCGGAACAGGAAAGTAAGCTGTGAAATACCATGTATGACGTGGTTTCATGTGTCATCTGTGGATGGCTTACAAATACAGAAATGCATTACGTATGTTCCCTGCTACTCAACCCTGATACTGTGTTTATGTCCTTATAACACAAGGGTTTGTGTAACACAGCTCAGTGGGTACAGAGTGTTAGAAATGTATCCCCAGAGATCAGAGGAGTAAGAGGAGAATGGAGTAAGCATTAGCTGGAGACGTGCCACACTTCAACTCATCACAGAGCCGCAGCAGACGGCACCTTTGCACACAAAAAGGGGAGAAAAATACATTTGCCTGCCTGTGCTCTAAAGTTGAATACAACCATATAGAAACTCATCCAATCTTAAAGCAGGTCTTTCTCTGAGATGCTCTGCTCATGGTTTACTTAGGCGAATTTCCATGAGGAATACACAGATGTTTGATTGCTACAAACCATCCTGTGTAGGCTACATGGACGTATTTGACACATTTCAGAGTCTTTTGCACAGCATGAGTGCACTCCAGTGGTGGCATGTGAGATTACACTGTCACAAAACTCACTGTAGATATTTGATGTTTATTTTTTTTGTGCATTTATAATAGAAAATTAAGCCTGTGGCACACATGGAACACATCCAGCATTTCAGTGATTTAGAGGTATACTTCAGCCCCAAAATGATCATGTGTAAATCAATTACTCCCCTCCTCATGGTACGCATGCATTTTAACTAAAGCCTTACTATTTAAAACACTTCCACAGCGCCTGAGACTGTTTATGCGGAAATGTTTTAAATAGTAGCATTTCATTTGAGGACAACTGTATATGACTGCATTGTATTTGTGGATGAGTAACTCAAACAGGAGTGAATCATGACATTGGATTTTTTTTTTTTTGAAGAAATGATGATTATGTAACGCATTAAATGTGAAATGTATTATATTCAGAAGCATGCTCACTCAATAAAAGATAAACAATTATTGTACAAAAAAAAAAAATTAAAATACAATTTCAACAAATAAATAAAAAAATGTTGTTAAAGGGAAATGTGTTTAAAGAGGATCTTTTTCTGTCTCACATGTTACAGGACCAGTGTGGGGATCTAATGGCAGAAATTAAATATAATATTTATAATTATGTGTATTATCACCTGAAGAAACTAAGCATCCTTGTGTTTTTGCTCTCTAAGAATGAACCTGTATCTACACAGGGAGCAAGTGTTCTTTCAGGAAGCCCACAATAGAGTGATCCAGGAATGAGTCCTACAACCCGGAAATTAGTTCGCATTTTACTGCTCCCGGTTGCCTCGTCACAAAGTCAATGGGTTTTTTAAATGGGTTTTTCGTTGGATGCCTGATATAAAGTCTGTGGTTAACACAAGCCTCAGGGTCTTTCACTTTTTGTGCTATGACATAAAATACGTCAGTAAATACCCCACTCCTGAATTTTGAAGCTTCTCTGTGTCTTAATAAAGGCGGTTGCTTACAAGTGGCTCAATGAGACTACACAGCATCATCACACCAAGCTGTGCCGAACATGGCCTTAAAGTTTTTACTTTTGGTGACTGTACTTAAGCTTCAATAATCATGCAAGTGGTGTTCATTTGTGAAGACTATCTTGCAGAATAAAATGTGTAAGTATAGACTTTTGTTTTCGTCAGTTATTCAAAATCCAATGGAAAATTGGATGTAAATCCCACTGGCTTTTTGGTGATGTAATCAAACTAACTTTAAATTACATATGGCAATACATATTAGAGCGACGTTGCGTCGACAGCTACAGAAAGTAAATTTGCCATTTTGTTACATTACAGGGAGGCAGGGGTGTAAATATAGACAGTGCAGGCAGTGCAGGTGCCCTGGGGCACAAAAGGTGGGGGGCCCATAGAGAGGGGCTGGGCTCTCCAACAATGTGTTGGGTGGAGAAAGGGCCCTTATGGGTGATTTATGCTTGTGTTCAAAGAAGCCATTTGCTATATATGCCCTTGAAAATGGCAATCCCTCTTTGTCATGTTTGTTTTTTAATTTTTGTAAAATAGTCAAAAACATCTATAACAAAATATGCTTATTCTATAACTATAAATCAACTATTCTATAAATTTACTATTCTATAATTTAAATATTCTGTAACTATACATTAACTATTCTACAAAATAAAATATTTTATAAATCAAATATTCTACAACTATATTATAAATCAAATTTTCTATAACTATAAATCAACTATATTATAAATCAAATTTTCTATAACTATAAAAAAATATAACTATAGATCAACTATTCTATAAATTTACAATTCTATAAATTAAATATTATATAACTATACATTAACTATTAAATAAATCAAATATTCTACTACTATATATCAACTATAACTATATAAAAACAATTGTATAACTTAATCAACTCTATATAACATCCATAACACAACATCTTTATAACATCCATAACACGTCTATATAACATCTATAACACAACCTCTATAACATTTATATAACATCGATAACACAACATCTATATAACATCCATAACACAACGTCTATTTAACATAGATCTATAAATCAACTATTCTATAACTATAAATTAACTATTCTATAAATCAAATATTGTGTAACTATAAATCAACTATTGAAATTGTTAAATTAAATAAATAAATTCTTAATTTCTTATTATCTAAGGTAGTTTTTGTTACAGACCTGCTCCACCCTTACACCCCTTCCTGCAGCCTCCGCTCTTCCAATGCCAATCTTCTCACCGTCCCCAAGACCAAGCACAGAACCTGGGGGGACAGAGCCTTCTCCGTTGCTGCCCCCACCCTCTGGAACTCCCTCCCAAAACACATCCGTGACTGCACTGACCTCCCATCATTCAAATCACTACTCAAAACTCACCTGTTCCGTTCTGCTTTTAATGTTTAGCTACTTTTTTATTCATTTATTTATTTATTTGTTTTTCACTCCCATTACTATTCCTCTTTGTCTTCGATGTATTTTGCTGTAAATTGTTTATTATTGTTTTTTTGATGTGTTTTTAACCTATTCTGTAAAGTGACTTTGAGAACTTTGGAAAGCGCTTTATAAATAAAATGTATTATTATTATTATTATTATCATTATATACAGTGTTGAAATTATCATGTGCTGAGAAGATATGTGCATGATAGCGTGCACTAGGGCCCATTGTAACTACCTTACACCTCTGCAGGGAAGGTTATCTGTGGAAGAATGCTGTATCAATGTCATCACACACAACAAATTCCATGACTTTTCCCAGACCTGGAAAATGTGATTATGAGATTCCATGACCTTTCCATGACTTTGGGAGCCCTGCGTACAACATGCTACCTACAGCCTGAGCAAATAACCCCCATAGTCCTATTTTATTCCCATTACTTCCCAACATGATTATTTCTGGATTTTTTCAACCCTATTTTAGTAAGAAGATAAGTTTTATTAGTGGAAGTGATGGCAGGTGGAGTCCTCACCCTCCTGTACTGTAGGTGGTGTATGTGCAGCTGTGTCTCTAGCTGTCATCCGCCAAACTACAGAAGAAACATGACAACAAAAAACAGGAAGCGTCAAATTTCAGATGTGCCAGTTTTACAGTTGAATCAACCACATGGACGCCATGTCATTGGATTGTGTTTATCAGATGTATCATAAGGTTTAAGCTTGTTTGTTAACTCGCTGCGTCCCGGGAATCATGAAGAGACAGTGATAGTCAAAACCACTGGCGAGGAACAAGGAAACAAGGAAATGCCACCACACGTCCTGAGGTTACATGTCATTACTAAAGCTGTTAGCTTGTGTTGTGTTTTAACGATAACGTCACACATTAACGTCTTGTCTTTCTTTAGGACCGGGGCGACTGTCATGGCTCTGCCTAAGGTGATACTGGATATTACCCGCATTATCTGCTGAAGTTTCCGTGTTGTAAGAGGTTGAAGAGAGTGAGGAGAAATGGCTGATGTGATCACCCTCAGCTCTGACAGCGAGAAGGACGACTCTGATGTGGAGATTATCGGCTGCTACAGTAACGTCATGACCAAAGATGACCCTCTGCCTCTCACAGCAGTGCGAGTGCACGTTGACGACATCAACGTCTCACCGGTAAGCTAACAACGTAGCTACTCGACCGTCGCGTAGAAACCGGTGCTAACGCTAGCTAACTTTTAATGTCCTCTAGATGTCGCTGCAGCTAAACCTTAGCTAGCTATTTAACGCAGCTTAAACAGGGAAACGCCAACAAACACAGCCATATGGTATGTCTCAGGTGCAGCCTGCTCACTTAGCGCCATCTTCAGGCAAGGAAACGTTATCTCCTCCATTTTCACTGGCTCGTCACAGTGAGGTAAAGCTAACAGTAGTCGTTAAGGTTAAAACCTGACATGTTATTGGGCTGTTCGTGTTATTATAATAACATTATACAAATTTTAACTTTGTTTTGTACTGTGTCTATTCCCATATGCTTGTCATAATGAAATATTTTTATTATTTGAACACTAGCTATGTGCCCCTGCGCTGCTAGCATTATCTGCCCCACCTTGGCTAGCTTAAATTAGTGTGTTAAACATTGCGATAATATTTGTGTTAGTGTGTATATCCATATTAGTTATGGTTTGTACTCCTTAATGTAATATGTTTTTCAATATTTTATTCATTGTTAACTTTAGCTAACATTGAGTGCCCCCAGGAATGACTCCTAAAAGCCTGAACGAGTTAGCATTTTAGCACTTCCGGTTCCCTCCTCTCAAAGTTAATGGGTTTTTGTTAAGATGCTTGAAATAAGGTCTGTGGTTAACACTAGCTTAAGAAATGTTCACAGTTTGTTCCACAACATAAAATGCTTCAGTAAATACCCCACTCACGAACTTTGAAGCTTCAGTGCCTCTTTCAAAAGGTCGTTGTCAGTCATGTGACAGTAGAGTAGTTTGTTTATAGCCTTTTATTTCTGGCAACTGCATTTAGGCTTCACTAATCATAAAAGTGGTGTTCATTTGTGAAGATTGTCTTGCTGAACAAATGTGTAAGTATCATAATTGTTTGTTTGCCACAGAGCTTATTTTCACCAACAATCAAAAATACTATGGAAAAATCCCATCCGCTTTTTGACGAGGGAACCTGTGTGATGCTTATTTCCGTGTCAGCTTACAGGCACTCTGTTTCCATATTTACATATTGCTCATTGATAAGCATTGTTGCCCACAATGGCCTTATACACCCAGACACATACTGTAAAAGGGAGTGCCTCCTCTGTAATAAGGGTATGGAAAACTCTTTGACAGGTGACAACTCTATACCTTACGGTGAACAGCTAACCTGCTCTGGAGCAGGTTAACTTCAGAGACTCAGATCACAACCTGTCAACGTCTCAACCACTGACCAATCAGATCAAGTGTCCCGACATGTACAAAAGTGCAGAGTGACAGGTAAAAAAGAGTAGGCCCATATATAATGTTAGAGGTCAGTAGAATCACTTTATTGTTCCAGGGTTCTTGTCACACTCTGGTTTTAAAACAGAGCCTCTATCAAAAGGAGAGATCATTTACACCGCTAAACACATAATGATGATTTAAGCTGCATTTTAACTTAAGCAAAGTTTAGGTTTTTTTTTATCCCCAGAGTGATAGCTGACAGTGTGGCTATATTTATACTTTGATTTCATCACTGCTGCTCAAAATAATACAAGACACCTGTGTGATGATAACTGGAAATAATAACAAAAGATTTTATTAGAAAATGAATCCACACAGTGTTAATTGGCTGACATTTATGTCAGATAGACCTCATCAGTCTTTAACTAGGCTACTTTTAAGTTAAACTGGCTTCATAATACAGGCCTTAGAGGAAGGGTCCTAACATACAAACACAAGTTTGTGTAAAATTCAGGACTTTTTTTGTAATACTTTGTATTTCTGAACATTTTTAACATTCAATAAGTACTGGAACAAAAGAAAATAAAGAAAAGTAGTAAACAGGGAAAAGAAAAACGGACCAATATGAGGTCATGGGATGTTTAAAAAGTCATAACACATTTTCTTTATTTAAAGTAGGATTTCACATATGGTGCATACAATAATCATGTGAAATTTGTCTCAATAGCTTAATAAACACACACCATTTTCTCCACCATTTTTCTCCCAACTCTTTTTAAAGTCATATAAAATAGGTCATCTGTTCCAGAAGATCTAAGCGTGTAACAGTATTAACAAAGAGGCTAGCAGTGGGGCTGTTTTTCTGGAGCCAGTATTTTGTAATGGCCTTTTTACTTGCTGCCAGCATGATCTATAGTACGTAGGTATCATCTGTACTTAGTCTGTCAGGAATTTGTCCAAGATAAAGGGATGTGAATGCTGTACTAATATTAAAACCCAAAGTTTTTGAGATGATTGTCACTATTTCCCTCCAGAAAGTCTGAATAGAAGGACAAGACCAGAAAATATCAGCATGGTCAACCATGATTTCCCCACATTCCCTCCAGTAGCATAGCTGGGTGCCATTTTGTTTAGACTTCTGTCTGGGCGTGATGAAAAAGTGAATCAGGTTTTTCCGGGAGTTAGTGGAGGTCGACTGTATTTCCCAGGCATTCAGCCTCAGTTGTCATTCTAGTGTCCAGCTCTTTTTCCAATCGTTTCACATAGTCTGTAATGTCCTTACTCAGTGATGTGATGCAGTGTTATATCTTGCTTATTAAACCATTATTGCTTCCTGAGTTATAAGCATCAATAAATATACGAATGACAGTTGGTGGTTCTCTGGGATTAATAAGATTCAGGATTTGACATTGTGACTTTGCCTGTAAAACATCTGTGCCAACTAAACAATATTCAGAAAGCAGATCCATGTAAATTACAAAAAGAGTGCAATGAATCACCTTATAATTTTACACACAACATGTTCAAAAATTCACAACTAACCAATGCTACAGTAGCATTTGTACTTACTTTGATTTATGGTCAGCCAGTAACTATATTCCTTTGAATAGGCGAGGACAAATGTGTTTATACCGACAGTATCAGATGCCATACACTCTGTAGTTACATAAGCAGCCACATAATTTATTGATATGTTTATTTTTCCCTTTTCTAGCTTTATATTGACCTCAAGGATCCTAAATGGACTCTTCCAGAGCTGAAGTTGCGTGCAAGGCGAAAATCCCCTGCCATGACAGTGGTGGACCTGACTGAGGCCGATGTAGATGATGAGACAAAACGGGAGACGGCTAATTTGCCACCAGATGACCCTCTAATAGTAAAAGAAAGTGCAACCAAAAACCAAACTTCAAACAATCAAGATTTTAACTTACAGAAAAGCTCTTCAAGAGACCCAACCATTACTGCGCTACAGCCGGACTGTAGTAACTTAAAGCCAAAGAAGAGGCGCCTGGACTCTCAAACACAACACCAAGAGCAGACTGATAACGCAAACCATCACACAGCATTTGTAAGACTGAGACGATTGCCTTGTCTTGAAACTCATGTTGCTTTAAACAAAAATTGCACACAAATGTCACTGCACCTTAGTCAACTAGACAATACAAGGGAAACTGCAAAATGCATTAGTAATTTGAGAACTACCACAACAAATGGCCCTCACACAGATCCCTCATTAGATGAGTCTCCTCCTGAGGTGGTTGAATCTCTCATCAGACAGGAGGAACAAGAGAGCAATAATGAATTTACAAACACACAGTTAAATGCTAATATATCTCAGCATCTGCAGAGCCCAGCTGACCACCCCTGCTCAGATAAAGGGGGCACTGATGCAACCTCAAAGGAGCACAGCACTCATGAAGATGAGAGGGATGACTTTTGCTCATCCGTGCTCATCCCTTCTCCAACATCCTGTTCTCCATCTCAGGATAAAGCACAGGGTTCCTTACAAAGAGAAGTCCTCTCCTCCAAACTGGAACAACTGGGATTAGACAAAGCAGAATTCAGTCAAAGCCATCTCTCTGATCACTCATCCTCGCACTTTCCTACCACTCTACCGAACCCTTCGGAGCCTTATACCCTTGACTCTCTGTCCCAAACAGGTACCATATCTCATAACCCAATGAGCCAAGTCGACCCAGCGCCCACCTCTGAGTCTACACTAGCTGAGAAAACGTCTGAGTGGCAATTGGAGGAGGTAAACGATGACGAGGCCTCTAACAGCTCTGACTGTTTGCGCTTTAGCATCCCCAGTGAACCTCCTTTATCTGAGAACATGGATGACGAATCTGGGGCCGGGACATATAGAGGCGATCTGATCATTGACAGTCCTGTGTCTCTTCTTTGGCAAGAGGGGAGTGACGGAGACGAAGGGAACAAAGAGAGCAGATTTGATATGGACTTCAGGGCAGCCAGTAAAGAGGACAGGCAATTTGTGTGTCCGGTTACACTCAGGAAAATAATGTCTGGACCAGCTCAAGCACTGGTAAGAGACATTTCTCCAGATCTTTGCTTTTTTTTCTGCTGCTCTCTTCACACATGTGCTAGGCTGAATTTACAGCATTTTTTTCCTTTTTAAGTTTTTGTTTTTGTTTTCTTTTGTTGTTGTTGTTTTTTTTTTTTTAGTTCAATGAGGAAGATGAGGGATTTGGAACCCCAGAGGTGCTGTGTCGTCAGAGCCTGAGCCTGGTTTACAGTACCATCGATGAGAGCTACCCAGAGGGCACTTTGCAGCTCTTGTCTGACCTGCTACAGCCTGGTTACTATCCCCCCAGAGATATCACCTCCCACCTGCTGCGTGGCATTCTGCTCGACCCACAGTGTCCTTATCACTTGTGCGTGCAGGCCTTTAATCTGTTAATGAGGACACAGAGGTGAGGTAACCATAGGAATAAGAGTTAATAGTAGTGTGTTATATATAGCTTTTCCTATTGAAATTCTTGATCTGACCTTTATGTTCTCTCCACCATTTACCTCTCCCCTTTCCATCTTTGAATTCAGAGATTAAATCTGCTTTCTAATTGCAGACATCACATGGCGGATAAAACCACTATTCCATGGGACTGGGAGTTGTTGACCTCAGTCATGACCAGTCAGGTACTGTCACTGAATATATACGGCAATTTAAGGCACCACCAGTGTTGTTGAACAAGATTGTTTTTTGATAAGATTTTGGTTGCTATATTATGAAATAGGCTTTTTAAAATCTTTTCTCGTGTGTCAGTATCTTCTGGAAGAACCAAAGTCACATTGTTGCATTGAATAAACATATTTACAGATCTCAGTAAACCGGCACTTGTCCATCTGTGCCCCTCTTGCTTCCTTAGGACCATACAAAGAGACATCAATGTGAGGTTGTGCGTATGCTCCTGGAATATGTTGTGCAGACTTTGGAAGATGACTTCCAGGCCAAATGCTCCATCTCTGCCCTCAACCGCTCCATCGCCAAGGAAGTATTGTCATGTGATCAGCAGTTCCATTGCATCAGGTGAGTATGGTAACCTGGGGCCTGTATAGCTAAGTGCAGTTAGAGGGTTAGTCAGCTGACTGTGGACTTAACCTTAGAGTTTTGGTTTTCAGTGTACATGACCATGATAATATACTGTTGACATTGTTTGGAAGCTGTACTTTTGTGATACTCTTTAATTGTATATTACTGATAGGTGTTACTAATTAGTCCACTGTCATTTACATGTCACCTCTCAATGGGTCTCATTCACATATAGTGCATATGCACAAATCTGTTTCCTTAACCATGTATCTAAACATATTAAGCCGGGATTAATCAATATTTTCGTACCTGAATTTGTTTGTACTCAGCAAACAACTTTAGAACTGACTCAGACCATGTCTTCACACAAATGACGAAGGCCTGACTGTCTTTTTCTTCTAGACAAGTCGACTAGTCTAATTTAAACACCAGTTTAAACATCAGGGAAATTAGTCGTTCGGAGCCTCCCTAGTTTTTATAGACTTGGCCCATCATGATCAGCCACTCCCACCAATTTCTAGAGCCATGAAATTACACACATGTAGCCAATGTCAATTGTTAGCCAAATGGTTAATATAAAAGAGTCTGATTTACCTCCGAGCAGGTGTTAAAATATCTAGCCCTACTGTAAGATATTGCAGTCAGTGTGTTCAGGAGAGAGTGCGTCTTCAGAGACGGACATAACTTGAGAGAGTGACAAACGGCTTATCAGCTGTTTCTGACTGCCAAGACAAGATTTGCTGCTGCTATGCAATTTCCTGGAACAGCATCAAACCGATTGGACACTCGATACCTTCTCAGGTTCAAGTCATGTCTGCCATTGGTTTCCTGGCTACACTGACATATCAGAGGGAAATAGCAGATCAGGCTGGAGCATATTTCCTTATATAGAGACATAGGGGTGTGGCAGAATGCTGATTGCAGATAGTGGATACGCGCCTGTCAGTTTAGAATCATTCTAACTCACTAACATACCCATGGTGGTAAGAACAAAATTGGCCAGTGCACACTTGTCATGAATCAGACAGTAACTTTGCATGCTCACTTATTATGTGCACACAGTAAGAACATTTCTACACACATATTAGTGAGTGAGGCCCAATGTGCGGAATACTGCACAGCAAACTTCTTCATAGCATGTTTACTTCAAGGCACCAAAACATGTTAACACACAAAGAACCGTTCCTATACACTGTCTGTTGTAATCTACACTGACTGTGCTTTCTGCCACTGCAATGTCGGAATTTCCCTGTGTGTCTTAGAGTGGCCTCTGAATTTAAATACACTGCTCTTCTCTGTTGATATTATATGTTCTTGGGTGTTTGCCAAAAACCCAGCCTCCTGGGTGCTCTAAATGAAACTCATAGCTGCCGAAGGAAAGCAAGAGTTAACACAGCTGGTCAGCAACCAGGTTTGTGAGAACAGATATTTCAGATTATGGTTCGAAAGATCGTTATTTTAAACAGGCAGACCACCAAAAATTTAAACTCGCTATGAGATACATGCCAAATTGTGACATAATACATAATTACAAATCAATTTATGTCAGGCGGATCACATTACAGTCCATAGATAAACATCAGTGCAAGTTTTTAATTTATATTTTTCATTTGTTATAGTAATACTGTTGTTGTGTTGTTCTCCAGGGATGTCATCAAGTGGCTCTTTTCTGCCATTATAAAGTCAACAGAGCATCGAGAGTGTAAAGAAGCAGCCAAAGAGAGAGATGAACAAATCAGGTGAAATCCATATTTATATCTATACATACCATATCATGATGGCTGCTTCAGTGCCTCCGTTTTTCCAATTCCAAGTTTTTGTCTCGTTGTCCCATGCAGAATGGTGTTCATCTTCCAGAGGATGCTGTCCTTGGCTCTGGAGGTGGACCGCTCTCCAGCTCTAAACTCGGCCAAGCTGTCCCAGGAGCTCTTCCATATGCTCATCAGCGATATACCTCGACGAGCACACAGGTGAGGAGGAGAGATCAGACGAGGGTAGGAGGCAAGATAAGCAGGATATCACCGTCAAGGGAAAGCTATATAGCCTACCTTTTCCTGTGGATTGTACCACTGGAGTAACCATAGACTTGTACAGGTGTCGGTTATGATTTTTAATTATGAAATTAGTACATTTAATGAATGGACAAACAAAAAGGATATTAAAATATATTTTCATTCATGTAAAAATAATTTCAATATGGTTGCTTAACTGGCAATGTAGTTCAGCATTTTATAAATAGTTTTTAAATGTATAATTTAAGTAATGTCTGATGAAACACAGAAACAATATATAATTATTCTAACGGCACAATATGCCTCTTTCCCCTAGTTTTCCAAGCAATCACTGACTAATCTGTTTCTGACTCCCAGAATGTTGTTGCTCGAGAGCCTGCAGAGCAAGCTGCTGAGATGTAAGCTGTTGGAACATCTGTTGGACTATGCATGCCCAATGAAAATCTCTCTGCCCATGTCACTCAGTCTCCTACTTCACTTTCTGAAGTTCTGCACTTTGGCACCAGACCCTTCGGTGAATATCACTCTTGCATCTTGTTCTCATTGTCACCTTTTTGGCCAGCATTTGGTCTTCACGGATGTAGTGGTGTTAACATATCTAATGTAACAATTCATTCTGAGTTAATACCCCCACACATTTACAGATGTACTGGTATTACTGTTATTTTACTGGTATTAGTTTACTTTTACAATTCCCCATTAAGACTTTAGGATGTATCTTTTATTTACGATGGGGAAATCTAACACTTAAAAGTTAGCTATTCAGTGCAACTGATCGATGACTGTATTCTCCAGGACGGTACTGAAAGGTGGCACAAGTGGGAAGAGCTGGTCCATCTTCTCTGGATGCTGCTGCTCAGCTACAACAAAGCAATGAAAGGTGAGATGTTGGTCAATTCCAACACAGTGCACAACAGCAGCTACAGCTATAATCATAAAATGGCTCCCTATAAATTATGTTAAATTGAAGAGAACATCATTTTTGGTCGTGACAGATAAGCTTGTCTGAGAATGATGAGACAAGTGCTCATTATACACAGCCACAGTTCAATAAATTACAAAAAAATATGGGGACTCAGGTGATCTTTTCAAAACCAACATCTTTCCTGAAGAAGCCAGCTTTCGAATGTCCTGCTGCCAGGAAGCAGACAGTGCTCGGAGCCTGTGGGAAACCTCAGACTCCAGCGAATGTGCAATATGTGGTGTGATGCCATATGGGATTGTACTGAGCTGCTTTATTGGGATCTTCTTTTGTGCTGTAGAGAAAGAAAAGACAGTGTTCTTAATTTGGTTAAAAAAGATCAAACAATAGCAAGATTATTCTGATTATGAGGTCAAACGTCTCTCCCTGTCCTCTCTACTTATCATTATTCACCATTATTTTCCACTTATATATTTCTGTCTTTGGTTAATCAGTGGCAACTATTGTGCATGAACTCTAGTGAATACTTTTTTGAACGTCTTGAGTTATATAAAATATAATAGTGGTAAACGTTACACATATTTTTTTAACATTCCTGTGCTGTCCTTAAGATTTTATGTGTTTATTTTTTGACTCAAAGTCACCTGTATTAAGATTTTTCTGTCATCAATAAATATAAACTATATTTGTGATAGTCTTTTAACCGCTGATTTTATCTCTCCTGTCCTGGAGACTCCTTTTAAGACAGGTTACATACATTTTTTTAATAAAAACATACCATATCCCTCAATAATATATACATTTCAACAATAAGCCCACTTTGGTTTACTCCTGACTTCTTTAATTTGTTACGCCCAGGCTATCTGTGCAACTCAGTCTCCGAACAAAGAGGCAGAGTCGTCAACTTGGTCTACAAGCCAGATGATATCGTATCCAAGCCCGCCATTTGTGAGGCAGTGGAGGCCTTCCTGTCCAGATCCCAGGCTGACATCGGCCAAGCTTTACCTCTCCACGTGGAGGAGTCCCTCACCTATCTACAGGATCACCTGCTAGATGTCTGTCAGTGTTGAATTTTAAAAATAAAAATGTGTGTGTTCATTTTCTTGGACGATTAATAAACCATTGTACTAATTTAATATTTATATATTTTTGTAAGAGTTGAATAAATAAACGAGTTGAATTTTTTTTTGTATTTTAAATAAAGGCCTTTTTGGGTCAGTCTGATTATAAAGACATGTGGCATCTCTTAATTGCTATAATCTTTGTATATCCGTTTCTCATTAAGGACAATCATCCCATGATCACCATACAAATGAAGTCATGATGTCATTATTTTGACAACATTTACTTTACTCTTGTTAACTGCATAATCTGTAAATAAGCCACAATAAATTGAACAGTTGTGTCCAATCCATCCACCTGATGGTCCATCATCACTTAAGGATTTTATTTACTCTGGTTCAACAGCTGGTTGGACCGTCTGCACGCTGACCAATAGGATCAAGCGCTGTTATCGGCAGAGAAAAAAAAATCCTTACAGTCGCCATGATATAGCAGCGGAAACGGGTGAGAAGTAGCTAGAAAACAAAAGAGAACACGCAGTCGTCCTCGCGATTTGGTATGCTCTTGCAGGTAATAAAGAAATCCTTCCTATTAGACCTGAGCTGTCTTCACTCTGTTCTCCTCAATCTTATTTAGACATTGGAGGCGATGTGGTTGTTCTCCAAAGTAGGTCTTATTTGTATCGGAAGTCGGGTCAGCTCCGAATAATTGGGATCTGTTAGCTTGTAGCTAGCAAGCTAACTCGAGCTAAGCTAAACAGCTCTCACAATTGCTCGCAAACCCAGCATTGTGTAGCGTTGTGGGCTCGTTTACTCGCAGTTTATCTCAACGATGGTGACTCTGGCTACTGGAGGCTAAGCTAGCAGCAGCTAACCAACGCGCTGCTTCGTGGCCTAGTGTTAATGCGCAAGTCAGTGCTTTGCTATTATGTAAACAACAATTGAGCAGTATCTGTTAATATCATTTTGTTTCTCATTAGCTAACCCACTCGGGCAAAGCGTTGAAGTCGGCCAACAAATTGCTCAATTTCACTAACTTCGCTTGTCCGTTGCCCATCTCGCTAGTTAGCAAACGAGCTAGCTTTAGCTATTTAGCGTTTGTTATGTATAGTTTGATAGCTACCTATTTAGGTTAAGCTAGGCTAATCAGTTAGCGACAACGAGAGGAAAAAACGGCTAATCTTAGCTAGTGTTAGCTATTTTTACTCCTTTTTTAAAACGCTGTTTCTTAAAGCTCTTATACCAATTAAAGCTTTACACAATGTACACCAGAGTTTGCTAAGTTCAGCAGGAAAGCTATTGCACTTCGCTGTTGATTTTAATGTTGATTATTATGTAACTCCAGTGAAATCTCAGCCCTCATAGGAAACAATTTAATGTCAATTATACTGTATTATAAAAGACTTCTAGGAACATATCATGACTTTAACCAAATCTTGATCAAAAACTTGTTCTTTGTGATTGGCAAAGGTTACATTTAATATCCTGTGCATACGTGTACATGTTGTACCTTGTTAAATTATCAGAGTGCAAATATGATTACCATCAACCTACCTGATGAGCTAGAGTCCTACACTACATCTGACCTAATCCACAGTATTCCAGCTTTAGTCTCAGGACTTAATTACTTAATTGATTTGCAATTGATAGCATGTTGGGTGTTCTTGTGATTCTGTTCATGAATGATACTTACAAATCCAAATTATTTCTGCAGTGTTATAGGAATGCCCAAGGAAAAATATGACCCGCCGGATCCCAGGCGGATGTACACAATTATGTCCAGCGAGGAGGCAGCCAACGGGAAGAAGTCATACTGGGCTGAGCTGGAAATCAGCGGTGAGTCTTTTCAGGGAGTTTCTAGTTTTATAGTTTAGTTTGCTGTGTTAAATTCACCCATGATGTTGCCATAATGTGTAACCTTACTGGACTGTTTCTCTGACATGAACACGCAGTCGTTGTGGGTCTGCCTTTTCATCTCATCACTGTTGAGCACAGGTAGTTCGTCACTGTTCAGATAAGACATGGGTTCACCAATGTAGCTCCTCACTTGTCAGTCCGGGCTGCAGCTGAGGATTATTTAGTTAATCTGCCAATTATTTTCTTGATTAACCGCCTGGCCCATAAAATTGTCAGAAAATAATGTCAAATGTTCATCAGAGTTTTGCAGAGCCCAAGGTGACGTCCTCAGATTTCTTTAATCCCAACCTGATTTTTGCTAGGTTTAAAATAGGTCACAGTGGGGAAAAAAAAATTCCCCTGCAGCTGCAACATGGTGGTTGTAATCGACGGTCTTAATATGATTTTGTCTATTTGGTATTTGGGGATACAAATGCAGTCCTGTTGTTAGGCCAGTTTCCACTGAAGAAGTTCCTGGTACTATTTGGGGGGCAGGAACTTTACAGGAACGTCCTCTTGCTCGGCTCCACTGAGAGGGCAGAGTAGGAGGATGGCTCTGGATGTGACGTAATTGTTGCGCAACCATTTTGACCGGGGCGACTCTTACGACTCCTTTTTAAAAATGCGACTTCTCGTCTGCTGAGTTTGAAAAATGCCGGCTATTTTGTTGCTTTCTGTTGTCGTCACATTTCTCCTTGAGTATATCCAATCAGCACCAAGTAATCCCCAAGCCCCAGCCAGGAGTCTTTCGGGGCAGTTCTGAGTACCTACTCCGAGGCAGGGACTGGTTTAGCCCCTGTAAAAGTTCCGGAACTCTGTCCTTCGGGGGTGGTTCCTGCGGTGGAGACACGCACCAACGGCCCCAGCCCCGTAAATTTACCCCAAAGTTCCTGCGGTGGAAACGGGTCTATTATGCTCAAGCATTAAATGTTTCTTGTGAAATCAGTACATCTATGTTTACCCATTCATAACAATGGGAAACATTTGCTCAATGTTTTTTCCTTTGTTGCGAGGATGGTAGTAGTTTGATACTGGGGCTTAACTCTACTCTGTTTCTTTTTCCTAATGTTACTGCAGGCCGAGTAAGGAGTCTCAGCACAGCCCTGTGGTCTCTCACCCACCTCACTGCCCTGCACCTCAGTGACAACTCACTGTCACGCATCCCGCCAGACATTGCCAAACTACACAATCTGGTGTACCTGGATCTCTCATCCAATAAGATCAGGAGCCTGCCGGCAGAGCTCGGCAACATGGTGTCTCTCAGGTGAGCCAGGCTTTGCATTTGCCCCCTAATTTGGGCACAGTGGAAAGAGTAGCTGTCTCAGGGTTGATATTGAATCTGTTTTTTTTCCTCTCACACATGCTACACACTGGCGCTACTCATCATGGTTATTTGTTTCAGCTGATCATAGATTGATTGGATGTCTCCCAATGTTCTTCCACATAGGCCTGTCACGATAACTGCTTTTGGGGGGCGATATATTGTCCCAGAACTAATTGCGATGAATGATACTGTCATTTTAAAACCATTTTATGTCACTGGAATGATAACATAATAGAATTATAATGCAGGTACACCCTGTCAAAGAGTAATGACCTTTTAATTCTTAGGAATATTCACACATCGAAAATAGAAGTAAAAAAAAAAAAAAATTGAAATATCCTTAAATAAAACACCATGAATTGAAAATAGAACCACACAACCAAAACAGTAAATAAAATGGACTCATGGGCTTTGTCGACAAAAATTGCACTTAAATAGATATTAAACATTTGGCACAGGGCCACAGAGAGTCATTGGTGACATTCTTAGGTAAACAAAGATGTATGTAAACACAAGTGTAATATCGTTCGATACATGGACATGGTCTTGATCATTTTTGCTGACCTCAGTAAGTCAGAAAGTAATTATCATGACAGGCCTTTTTCCACATTAAGTTCACATTTACAAGAACCTTAAGTTGGAGGCAACAGTTGTTTTTGAAAGGTAATGAAGACGGTTGTTTTTCAGGAGGGCTGGTGTCTAATGATCCAATTTCCCCATGTCCTCCACAGGGAACTGCTTTTAAATAACAACCAGTTGCGGGTTCTGCCATTTGAATTGGGGAAACTGTTTCAGTTACAAACACTGGGGTTGAAAGGTGAGTGGCTCATCAGTGTTTTTTGTAGCCATTCTAGCCTTGAAATCCCGTCGCTGTCTTAGCAGTGATTCAACCCGCTTTGCTTTTCCTTCGCCAGGAAACCCACTTGCACAAGAAATTATGAGCCTCTACCAGGAACCTGATGGCACGCGGAGACTGCTCAACTACTTGTTAGACAATCTGGCAGGGGCTATCAAGCGCAGTGAGTCCCCCCTCTCACTGGCAGTTTTGAGGCTGGAACAGGAGTTTCATATTGCCAGTTGTTTTTATTTCCCCAGAAGACAGGTTCATTTGTAGATAGAGATGGGGAACCCAACAGCTTATGTGCCCTTAACTTTGTTGAAGTCATTGTTTGGCATTTGTGTTTACGTCGTCACCCATATCGAACCCTTTTCTTCCTCTCTTCAGTACCGACAGAGCAGCCCCCAGCCCGGTCATGGATCTCACTCCAGGAACCAGACCGAACACGGGCCTCAGGTAAGGACTGCAAACATGAAACATGACAGTGAACAAATGCACATACTATTCTTTATAAAAGAAGCTGTTCCGTAAATATAGTAGTTAAGCAAGTGTGCAAATATCCCTACCAAAAACCCCTCAGCTTCTCAAGCTTAAAATTTGCTCTTTTGTCTGTTTCTCCCCTCAGCACTGTTCTCCGTGATGTGCTACAATGTGCTGTGTGATAAGTACGCCACAAGACAGCTATACGGCTACTGCCCCTCATGGGCTCTAAATTGGGAGTACAGGAAGAAATCCATCATGCAGGAGATAATGGGCTGCAATGCAGACATCATCAGTTTGCAGGTGAGTGATGGATGTCAAAGCATGTGTTTAGGTTTTCACAGATATTGACTTAACATTTCTTTTGTACATCTATGTAGATCCAACAAGTTTAAGTTTTGTTTGGTGATAGCGGGTTGTTTTTGGCCACGCATTAAGTTAAGCAGCACCTGTAGAATGTCATGCAGCCCAGTAAATGCTCCCTTTGTCAAGCACTGTCCAAAGTCCCAGTGTCCAGTGTTGACACTGTTAACACTGACCACTGATGTGTAGCCATTTTTTATTGACCTGGGATAGGTATAAATACTTTGCAACTTGTATTAGGAAGGGAATATTGTACTGTTGGCAGAATTTGATTACATTCTGACTTGTACCGATTTTGGGTGAGAGGGTGCTGTCGTCTTAGTCAGTTGTTTTGGTATTTGGAGAGTTGTTTTCATCTCTTTTTAGGCATGTCACAATACCAGAAATTTAACAGTTGATTAGAATATCAGTGAAATTCCATGATTCTCCATATCCAATTTATTACCAGGGTGAAAATCTGTCTCAGAGGTGCTTTACTAAGTTGGAAGTGTTTCCTCTTTTCATCTGAAAAGTTCAATGGGACCATTTGCATACAGGTTTTTGTGAACGTTTGCCTGGAACGCAAAGTACTGTCATACACGACTCTTTCAGTTCTTCTTTTCGATCAGTGAAGGAGGATCTTTTACAGCATCTGCACTAGTCACCATCCTCCATGTGTTTTTATGTTTTTTTTCGTGGTGGCAGGCATTATTCATCTTTCTTTGGCATCTAACGGCAGTATAGTTTACGTTGAGGCATATATGCTGCTCCCTTTGGGTCTGGAAGAATTTTATCCACGATATCTATGGCACTACCGAACAATGAGTACCATTGCGTTTACTAAATTTTGGAGTCTACTTGGTACTCAAGTAGACTCAAGAAAAGTCTTATTTTTTATGTGTCTGTATACCAAGGAGCAGGGCTAATAACTAGCATGCAGACAATGCAGAATTATCCCCAAACATTTGCTGTGTTTGCTGTTAAGCTTCTCCTCCTTTCTGCACTATTTTTCAGACGTTAACAGCTGTTTATCCTGCTTCAACTTGTACAATTAATGTCATTTTAATGATAAGATATCTTACAATATCTTTTACTTTTCTCAGTCTTGTATTAAAGTGTTTAATTTAGAAATGCAGGGGTTTTTTTTCTCTTTGGGAGTGGGTGTTTAATACTTGCGTGACCTGCAGTGTTTCCTGTTGTCTCTCCTGACCTCCGTTTTCTTGTTGACTACAGGAAGTTGAGACGGAGCAGTACTACAATTTTTTCTTGCCTGAGCTGAAGGAGCAGGGATACGACGGGTTCTTCAGTCCAAAGTCACGAGCCAGGACTATGTCCGAGTCGGACCGCAAACACGTGGACGGTTGTGCAATTTTCTTCAAGACAGAAAAGTACGTACTTGTAATTTTTTGCAATTATGGGCTGTCTCTCTTGTTGACTAACCTTAGTAGGATATATAATTTTTTGTTTAATCTTCTTAACAGTTAAACATTTATTTTTAGGGTTTGTTTTTTGTTTAAATGCCAGAATTGCTGACAGTCTGAACCAAGGTAATGAGGATATGATATGGGTAACTCCTAATAATGTTGCCTGGGTGTTTTCTCTCTCTCTCTGTGTATTTTGGTACAATTACAGCCAATCACTAAGCTTATGAGATTATTTCCTTCATTTAACAGATGCAGTAATTTTGACAAAGAAATTAGGTATTACATTTTAAGCTTGTCACTCCTGGTTCAGCCTGTGATAAACTGAAACCTGTGCTACAGTTTTTATTGCGGTTTGTTGACGGTGTCTTGTTTTGCTGAGCGGCCTATCAGCTGGGCGGAGCTACCACCATTGACCTACCTAACCAGTTTGATTATTCTGCAAATGAGAAGGTCTGTTTTGGTGCAGCCTTCAGACAGCAATAACATTTTACTCATCTCAGTAGATTTGTGTCAGGTCATCTGTATGTTTACTCAGATTTCACACATGAATGCAGCTTTGGAAACCTGTAAAACCACCAGTCGTCTGCATTAACAGCTGAAAACAACAGCTAGACCAATAGTATGTTTTCTGACTGGATACTAGGGATTGTCATTGACTGCAGCCTTTAAATTAGGCTCCGTTTATACCATAGCACATAGATTTGACTACTGAATGATATTATAGCACATACTTGTTGTAGGATATGAAAGTGGTGTCATGCTTTTATGAGTCTGCCGTAGCTACTTACAAAATCCGGCACACATCAGACCACAGCATTAGTGGGGCGTTTTGCATGAAAGCCTTTTAGACTGGAAGTCAGTCGCGGTCAAAGAATCCGGGGGTGCCTAGTTTTGATTTACATAAAAGGGGAGTCCTGTTGATTTCACACATGAAAGTCTGTTTACAGGTCTTTGGGAGCACCTCTGCATATGTGAAAAAAGTCATATTAAGCCTTTTGTGGCAGGGCGTCGGTGGCTTAGTGGATAGAGCAGGTGCCCCATGTGCAAGGCTGTTGCCGCAGTGGCCCGGGTTCAACTCCAGCATGTGGCCCTTTGCTGCATGTCACTCCCTCTCTCTCTCTCTCCCCTTCACACTTGTCTGTCCTATCAATTAAAGGCTAAAATGCCCCCCCCCCCCCCCCAAAAGCCTTTTGTGGCTCCAGAGGGAGCCGTGTGAGGTCTGATAAATTTCCTTAAGTGATTCCTGGAGTTGAAAATGAAACTCTGGTAGTGTGGAGTTATAAAAAAGTCAGCTCGCCTGAGGCCTGTACTAAGAAGCCAGTTCAACTTACCAAGGATATTTTTTGGTTATCTGGCTCCACTAACCATAACACTGTCTGTCTGGATAACTGGTATCATGAGACTCGTTATCAACTAGCTCAGTCAGCTCTGGGCTTTCCTATCCAGCCATGAGGGTGTTCATGTAAGAGAGACAAGGTTGTTAATTACAAGCGACACTATCAGAACCATTAACGTAGTAGCCAGCTTCATGAGATTATATTAATCTATGAGAATGTTTTTGTTTCGGGGACAGCAGGACAGCAGACTTCCAAATATTGAAAGTAATCCAAGTCTTAAAATACATGTAGTTGTTATTATTATATATGTGTAGAGTATGTTTTGCTATATGGCCTAGTTGAATGATGAAGAAACTTCTCTGAATATGTATCATAAAAACACCTAAAAGAAATGCCAGACTGTTTCTGTAAAGACTGGCAAAATAATCAGCCTAATGACTGATGAGGTCTGACCGATTCAGAGAAGCCAATTAACAGTGTTTGGATTATTCTCCATCTTTTTTTATCAATTGTCATAACACATGTGTCTCATGTTATTCTGAGCTGCACTGATGGAGTCAGTGTAAAATCAGCCACACTGTCACATATCACTCCTGGGGTACAATAGACTATGCGCAATTAAAATGCAGCTAAAATCCTCTTCATGTGTTCAGTCATCTTAACAATCTCTCCGTTTGATTGAAGCCCTGTGTTAAAAGTGGAGTGGAAATAGAAAGCCTGAAATAATAAAATTATTCTACTTACCTGTAAACACAAACTGTCACCCGTCACTCAGGAGCAGGTTAGCATTTCAGCGCAAGTTACCATGGGGATTTACCCTGCTAAAAAGTGAGCCAGCTTCATCGCACTGAAAACCCAGGGTTAACCTTAAAGTTACCTCGCTAACTCTAAATACAGGCCTCTAAACTCTGTAGCTGCTCATCATCTCTACCCACTACTAGCATAACACAGTAGAATCTCTGAACTGTTGATGGACAAGTTGCATCATGGGTAATGTAGTAGGGCTGCACAATATATCAAAATGACTTTAATCGCGATAAAGGTATCGCAAAAGATTTAGCATATTTACATGTGCCAGCATTTACATGCTGCATGTCAGTATATATTTGGCCAATCAGATGGAGCCCTAGGTGTCTGGATGTAGATACGAGGGACTGATTGTAACAACTAATTCATGTTGAAACAAACGTGGGGTAACTTGAGACCTGTTAGTTTTTTTTAAGTATTTCTCATGGCACAGAGAGAGTGAAACTGGTGTTGTGGATGTTCTTGGTTCTTGTTCTTGTTGGTGTGTTTGTTCTGGTGCCCTGGACAGATCTGACACCTGTCCATCCGCCCACCCACCTGCTATCATCCCCGGCTCTCTAGCTGGGTGTACTGCCGTTGCCTCGTAAAGATGGCAGGATGGCACAGAGGGTTTCCGGGGAGCGGCACTAGAAAATAACCTTGTATTTTAAGGTTCATAAAATACACCCAAAATTACAAATATGTAGGATATTACTACAGACATTCCTGTTGTCTTGATGTCGGCTGTGATGGCAGATGCTGTAGTCACTCATGTCAGTGAAGATGGCGCTTTACCATCTAGGGGACACGCTGCATATTTTTAACCCTGATAAGGCAACATTGTGGTAATGTGATGGTGCTACTGATTGACGCTGTATTGAGTCATGCAGATGATGACCCGATGATGTTTTACTTCTCACAGAACACGCCCTGTTGGTTGATGTTTCCTGTTTTGTTCGTAGTCTCAGTGAAAACAAACCATAAAAACTTTTCTCAGAATGAAAGAGAAGAAACATGTAATGTAACTGTAATATAAACGTTCCCATGAAAAAGTCTTGTTTAAAAAAATATATATATATATAAATCATAAATTCCCTCTAATACCTACTTTATATTGCTGTGAACATATTAACAAATTTCTCCTTTTTTTATCAACTGTATTTATTTAACTTTCTTACCCCCAAAAAATCTTCTACAAGATTACACTGAATACATCATGAGAACATTGCAATTGTATTTTTGCCCAATACTAATTTTTACTGAATAACAAGATCAGCTGCCATAAGACAAGGGTTGTAAATGATTCTTATTGCCATGTTTTGTTATTGTTTGGAAAGTGTTGTCGACCCATATTTTATGTCGCACTAGAGGCCACCACTGTTGTGTTGCATGTCACGCCCGTCATGCCTCTTTTGCTGCTGGGATGTTGGCATGCTATCTAAAATCACAAGAGGGCGACATCATTCCTTTCTTGTTTGGTTCAGTGTAAAAATGCAAAGGTAGTGTAAAGAAGGGACTCTGTAGCGGCCCCATAGTGCAATCTCTGTAAAAAGGGCTTGTGTGGCAGGTTAAAATAAATCTCCCCACCTATGTCATATATTGCATCTCCGTGCACCATGTATTTTGGCTGTTAGAAGTTCAGTTCAGTGTGAAAGACTTCAAATTTGATACTAGTGTTTTCCTAATTGTATAGTTTTGATTAGTCCATAGCAGTATTGTTCTGAGACTGGAGCTTTAAGTGTTGGTGAAGTAGGGCTGCCACGATTAGTCGACTAATCGACTATTAAAATAATCTGTGACTATTTTAGTAGTCGACTAATCGGTTTGAGTCATTTTTCATAGAAAAGTACTATAAAAGTGCCCCAAAATACTCTTACTGCAGCTTCTTATGTTCAGATATTGGCAGCTTTACACACTCTCCCGTGACAGTGAACTAAAACCCTTTGGCGTGAGTATGAAACAAGACATTAGATGACGTAATTTTGGGGTTTGGGCGAGACAGACTGTCATTTTTCAACGTTCTAACACATTTTTCGATGAAATGATTAGTCGACTAATCGAAGAAATAATCGACAGATTAGTCGACAATGATAATAATCGTTAGTGGCAGCCCTATGGTGAAGTAAAAGCAATGCAAATAGGCGGCAATAAATACAAGAGCATGGTTCTGACATTAGTTAAAAACCCACAGAAGGTTGAAGCTTCGTCCATAAAGCAGCTGGCAGTACTGATCTCTGTTTTGCTGAAGCAGGATAAGTCCCCAGTAAGCTGCGGGGACACTATCAGCCTCATCGAATGTCCACACATCCATAAAAACAGTAAATGAAGAAAATTTATTATGTAAAAGTTTGATGAAAAGATGAAAGAGATGCCCAATTTTATTGGCAAGTAGGAAAATTGAAATTGTTCCCCGTATTGGCAAATAATCGTGCTGCTCTGTCGCTTTTGCTCTGATATTGAGAGGCATCGAGATTTGGCAAATTAACCAAATGTGACTCCGTCTGGGGAGCTATCTCAGTGGTTTGGGAGAATAATATTAGTCTGTGTTAAACTGTAAGTTGGTTTGGTGGAAAAAAGAGAAAAAAATACATAATTAAAGTGTTGCTGTTGAGCAATTTTAAGCCTGATGGTTGCATTACTCAGTTTGTATGTTTTGTTTTGCCATGCAGAAGTTCAGGATTTAATCTGGAGTGCAACTGCTAGAATCCAGGACCTATTTCCAGCACCTCATAAATTATGTGCTTGTCTTCATTCATTTATTGCCAGCACTGCTTGCAAAACTTGTGTTAAGTCCTCTCCTCTCGTCTCCTTCTGTTTATCTCCAGGTTCAGCGCAGTTCAGAAGCACACAGTGGAGTTCAACCAGCTGGCCATGGCTAACTCCGAGGGCTCAGAGGCTATGCTGAACAGGGTAATGACCAAGGACAACATCGGGGTAGCTGTACTGCTCGAGGTCCGCAAAGAGATGATGGAGGCCTCCTGTGAGTAGACCCTATTCTAATTTTTGAGATGCCAGGCACCTAAATAAGATTGACTTTTGTTTGCATTTTACTGAGAAGCTGGTGTTGCAGCTGCCCATGGTGCATAAATAACTGTTATCATACTGCTGTATTTCATTAGTCATAATTTATTTTTGTATCACTTCTCCCTACTTTTTTCCCCTGCTCCTTATAGCTGGAAAGTCACTCCATGGTATGGAGAAGCAGCTGCTCCTGGTAGCTAATGCCCACATGCACTGGGACCCAGAGTACTCTGACGTCAAGCTGGTCCAGACCATGATGTTCCTTTCGGAAGTGAAGAACATAGTGGACAAGGCCACACGCAGCCTCAAGCTGGCCTCTGTCTCTGGTGAGACCAATGCCATTCCACTGGTGCTGTGCGCTGACCTCAACTCCTTGCCCGACTCTGGTAAGTTGGCAAAAAGGCTAACAGAGCTGTGCTTTATCTGACCGCAGAGAGTTTGTATGAATATAAGAAGTTGTACATATGTTAAAGACACTACAACAGTGGGTAGTGGTGTAACGGTGCACAGGTTTGATGCGAGTTTGTCACAGCTGGGAAAAAACCCAAACGCATAAAGATATGTTTCCTTTCATTTATTTGGATCAGACTTAGTGCAAGTGGAACACATCTGTATACACTGTACAGACACTGAACAAACACTTTAAAGGCAACAGGTCACAACGGGCTATTAAACTGAAAACCATCTGCTGTGCTATGAAATTGAAAATACAAAATAAGGGTTGCTTTTGTACTTATCCCAGTGATTTGCACATCTGGATGATGCATTAGCATGTTGGATGTGTTTCCATTCAGAGACCCTAAAACAGTGGTGCTACATTGACGCACCGTCTTCGTCTCATACTCAACTCTCTCTCCGGTGCTGTCATAGCTGACCCTGACCCTGCAGGCGGGTCTTCCAGCGCTGCCCTTTCATTTTTGCTCGCCATAGTGTGACTGACTGGCACGCCGGTCTGCTCGCTAACAGCGTACAGCTAAAATTTCCAGGCGGAACTTGCGCTTGTGAACTTTCTTTCCACATTTTACGCATTAATCTACAAACTGTATTCTACGTGAGACTTGGTGCACCAGACCACAACCCCTGTTACCGTGACAGTTTGTTTCCTAGCGTCTCCTAAGAATGTGTTGAGATGCTCTTGAGGAAAACTGTATCTCAGACTTCTCAGGATGAGCAGGATTGCGTCTCTCTCGGCTGCTTTGTTAATTTAACAAGAAAAAAGGAATGAGTGTCACCCAAATAATGTACCCAAACAACTGTTTTTAAAAGACTGTATTGTAGCCTTATTGCAAAAAATGTTCATGATGATCGTCAGTTATTTAGGTGATGGACAGAATATTAATTGGCATAATTGCAACAGTTTTTTTTTTTACAGTTGATTAAAGGTTAAAATGCCAACACCACATTAGGTAAGTCTTTTGTGGTAGAACATTACATTCTCACTTTTTTGGGCCAAACAATCAGCTAATGGAGAAAATAATCTGCAGATGAATCAATAATGCAAGTATTATTTGCAGTGGTAATGGTTTTTGTAGTTTCTTAGCATGGGATAAAGCCCTCTTCTTGCATACATTTAATCTCAAAATCTTGTAAATACCAGTTCAGCTGCAGCCAATAATAGGTGGTAGTGCAGACATCTTAAGATGGATAGAACAGCTGTACCTACCTCACCTGCATGCATTTAATTCATCAGTCCATTATCGTGAGAGATTTGCTCCTTTTTAATCACCGTGACTTTGTTCTCTTTACATGTCAGTCTCTATGTTGAAGGTGAAGTGGTTCAATTTTGCCCAGCAGCTGGGGAGCAAGACTTGGGAACCTCTTGTGTATTGAGGAGCTGCAGTGTTAATTCATGGACACTGTACATTAACTGCCACTAGACGGCATCACCGTAAACCTTTCTGCTCCGATCGCCAGCACCCTTCTGCTCTGAACGCAACCACACGCTCACGCTACTCTTACAACGCAGTCATGTGCATTAGTGTTGATGGGAAATTAGAAAAGGAATACTCACTCACATCAAAGGAAAATTGCAAAGTGAGCAGAGGGTTCAGCTTCTCCATTGCTGCCTGACGCTTTGAAATTCACAGACAAGACAGCTGCTTTAGTGATGCATGTACATCTTCATCATACGAGCATGACGCTGGTGTGACATTTGCAGTTTAGACAAGCCAGCTTGGGGTGCAAAGACGGGACAGTCCATTAAACGTGGGGGATTTTTTTGTGTGTGTCCGAGTCCGACCATTATCAACTGATTCTAAATGGCATAAGTGGACCGTAAACTCCAGTAATAAATGAGGACGTAATTTCTTCTTTTTTGTGGGGGGGGGTACACAAATGAGCGAGACAACACATGGATGTGTTGCTTTTTCATGGCGGTAAGAAAAAATCCATACCGTCACAGCCCTAACTCTTCCAATGACAGCTTCTCATCTCTCCCCTCTGTGCAGGCGTAGTGGAGTATCTCAGTACTGGTGGGGTGGACTGCACCCACAAGGACTTCAAGGAGCTTCGTTATAGTGACAGCCTGACCAAATTCAACTGCAACGGCAAGAACAGCACGTCCAATGGCAGGATCACGCATGGCTTCAAGCTGAAGAGCGCCTACGAGAACGGCCTGATGCCTTACACCAACTACACCTTCGACTTCAAGGTGATTAAACTGACAGCACAGATAATTGTATTGTGTGCACGTGGTTGTAGTTATATAAGCTTGTTTATAAGCGATATCAAGGATGTATTCATCTGAGGTGACCCCGCTCTTCTTCTCTCCGCAGGGTGTCATCGACTATATTTTCTACTCCAAGCCTCACCTGAACGTGCTGGGTATCTTGGGGCCCCTGGACCCCCACTGGCTCGTAGAGAACAATGTCACCGGCTGCCCACATCCCCACATCCCCTCCGACCACTTCTCCCTCTTCGGCCAGCTGGAGCTGCTCCTGCCCAACGTGCCCCCCCAGGTCAACGGGCTCCATCTGCCTGCACGCAGGTAGTGAGTCCCTGCCACACCACCAGGGGGGGCTGCAACCACAGCCTCTCCCTTTCAAACCCTCCTCCCTCCCACTACCAGCTCTTCCCTCCACCACGCCGGAGGAGGAAGACAAATACACAACCTGTAAAATATTCGTACAGTGAGGTCTGGCCGACAGGGATTTCGTATAATGTTATAGATATTCTATATTTTTCTTTTTTCTTTCTCCGTTTTTCTTTTTTGTTCTTTTTTTAACTGCTCGATTCAGTCCTGTCCGTGTATCATTTTGTGTTTTGGACTCCCTTTCCTCCTCAAATCCACCCACCCACTTTGCTTTCTGTCCTTCAAACTAGAGGGGATGGTAGCTCATTCAGATTTGTCATATGGGGCACAGTTTGGTTTTAGAGCAAGGGGGGAAACTTAGAGAAGTGGCTGAGGGGAAGACATTCACCTGAAAAGCTCCATAGCTGATGGTCTGCCTGTCTGTCTGTCCTGTATAAATCTTAAACCAGCAAAGACAGCAGACTTGTCAGTCTCAGACCTCCATCATTGGCTTGTGCTTGTTTTCCCCTGTACCCTGGGCAGCCGGCGTACTTTCTCAGTCTTTCCAGGGTGCAGGCATTTGTCGAGTCAGATGTTGTTGGGTTAGAGCAGCTTTTAGCTTGTAGTTAAGCGTCCCTCGAGGTGGATGTAGCGCAGCTCGTACGAGGTGAGATTTCCTGCTGTCATTCTGTGGTGCTGAGGCCTTTTTGCGTGGTCACGGCCTCCCGTGGTGCTACAAGATAGTCTACACCTCTGACCCCGGCCCTGGTGCATTAGCTACCAAACCCACAGATGCCTCGAGAACCAGACGTCCGAGAACTACAGTTGCCCAGTTTCACGTGGGCTGTGTGTAGTGTTAATATGTGAAGGAAGGATGTGGTGAGAAACTGAAGGCAGCTACCACTCTGTTTGCGGACTGTTTTCACCCCAGCTTGTATAGTTGTTAGGCTAGTCTTGTGCTTAGGAGCTCATGTGGCCCACGCACCCCCATTTTTGGGCAAGG